>NW_006922079.1:1426505-1436160 GCF_000298275.1 Orycteropus afer afer | reverse complement strand
TTGGTGAAGTGTCTATTCAGGTCTTCTGCCCATTTTTTAATTGGATTATTTGTCTTTTTGTTGTTGAGGTGTTGGAGTTTTCTATAAATTCTAGAGATTAGTCTCTTGTTAGATATGTCATTGCCATATATTTTTTCCCAATCTGTAGGTTCTCTTTTGACTCTTTTGGAGAAGTCTTTGGAAGCACATAAAAATTTAATTTTTAGAAGCTCCCATTCATCTAGTTTCTCTTCTGTTGTGTGTGCATTTTGGGTTATGCTTGATTGTCTATTTATGCCATATTTCAGGGCCCCTAAATTTTTTCCTAGTTTTTCCTTGAGGAACTTTATGGTTTTAGGTTTCACATTTAAATCTTTGATCCATCTGGAGTTTGTTTTCGTGTATGGTTAATGTGATTTTTAAATATAATTAATTATAAATCTGTCATTTTTTTACCTGATATCTATTCAACCCATATTTTCCTTGTTCCCCTTTTCCACCTTCTTTTGGATTAATTGAATATTTTTTATGATTCCATTTTATCTCCTTATTGGCTTATTAGCTATAACTCTGCTTTGTTTTTTAATTGCTTTAGGATTTATAGTATACAACTTTGACATATTATAGTCTACTTTCAAGTGATAGTATACTACTTTGTGTATAGTAATATAATCTTATCATACTATACATATGTAATCAACCCCACAAACTATACTAAGTCACATAATGTTAGAGTCCAAATTGTCTGATCCTAAACCATTCTGTTCATCTACATGCTAAACTGCTTCAACAAAACAAAACACAAAAACTGACTAGCAGACAAAATATCATCTGCTCACATTTTGGCTTTAACAAGCCTTAGCTATGAAAGTTATGTTGGTTAAATGTAAGGATTTCAGTGAATCCTGGCTAAGATGTGGTATCGTTGGGAAATTCAACTGTCAATATACATTCTCAGTGGTTTAACAGTTTTTTCATTTAGGCATCAAAAACTTTTAAAATCGCTGTTAGATGGGATAAAATTGATAGGATTACAGAATAATGGGACTATAAATTATTTTTTCATGTGAAAAATAAAATGTATAATATAATACACAGCTTTGTGTTCTATAATTAATAATAATTACTTGCATATATGGTGTGCACATTATGCAAGACACCATTCTAAGTGCTCTACTTACATTAATTTACTTAATCTTACCTCACTGTAAAGTAGCTCACTTAGAACCTGGCAGTGAGAATTGCTATATATGGCAGTTCAGAAACTGTTTAAGTTGGAAATGTAATCAATTTTGAGATTGGTATGCATCCTGTTATATTGCTTTGCTACATTTGTTAGATCAGAATTTACCAAGAAGGGTTTACTTTCCATTCCATGTGAATACTAAATTTCTTTCTATCCTTAAAGAGAAAAACACTTTGGGTTTTATTATTTCAACAAGTTCTCAATCTTATTGTTTCAACTAGTCCCAATAAATTTTCACTGTTAGTGTTCATATCATTTTTATGACAGGACATCTGACTGTCAAATAAATACTGACAGGAACACAGTTGGAATTCATGACATAATACATCATTTGTATAATCTATACCCCCTAAGAGATGCATAAATCATATATTCTTATGTAGCAGGAGGGAAGAAGTTCCCACATGCTCCAGCAAAGTATTGATGAGCACATCTGTGGAACACCAATGCCCTCATTCAGGAGGAAATGATTTTGAGATGGGGGTCCCCTGACTGGGGAAATACTCCAAAGGAGGGTGGTGGCATATCACTTCCAAAGGCTAGATAGGACCAGGGAGTGGACTAGTCCAGCCACCCCACCTGTGAGACTGTGGGCTTTCTGTCTGGATCTGATGACTCTTAATGACTCTGTTTTCTCCCTCCTGCTCACCATTAGGATGCAGTAAGCCACAGCAATGCTTCCAGGAACCTCCTATGGAAGGGAAGAGAGAGAAAGTTAAAATCTTTGTAACTAGAAACAATGAGTCATCTGAAATAGACCATTTGGGCCAGCTCATATGGGGAGTTGAATATTGAATAAGCCACTCAATAAAAAGAAGTAAAATGTAGAGTATAGTAGTCTATTAGTTTCCTGGGGCTACTATATAAAAAAAACATATTGTCTCACAGTTCTTGAAGCTAGAAGCCCAAATCCACATGTTGGCCAGGCCATGCTCCCTCCAAAGTCTTGAGGGGAAGATCCTTTCTTGACTCTCCCAGCTTTTGGTAGCCCTTGGCTTGTAGATGCATCTTCATAAGGCCATCCTTCTGTCTGTCTCTCTCTCTTCTCTTTTATGATGACACCGCTAAGGTTGGATTAGGACCCACCCTACTCCAGTGTGATATCATGTTAACTTAACTGATACCATCTTCAAAGACACTACTTCCTAGCAAGATAATATTTACAGATACAAGGCATTGTTGCTGTTGTTGTTATTAGTTTCTGTCTAGTTGATTCTGACTCATGGCCATCCCTGGGTGTAAAGTAGAACTTGCCCATAGGGTTTTCAATGTTGTAACCATTCAGAAGCACATCTCCAGGCCTGTCCTCTGAGATGCTTCTGAGTGGGTTTGTACTGTCAATCTTTCAGCTAGTAGTCAAGTTCTTAACTGTTTGCACCACCCACTGGCCTTTTGGGGAGACACCATTCAATCTACGATAGATAGGTAATAATATGTGCTAAGGAAAAAAATACAGTAGGGAGGAGAGAAGGAGTTTCTATTTTATAAGGGTGATCAAAGAAAGCCGTATTGATAATGTGCTAAGGAAAAAAAAAAAAAAAAAAAAACAGCAGTAAAGAGAAACAGGAATCATCAAGTTTAGTTAGAGACAGAGTGGCCAGGAAAGGATCTACCGAGAAGGTGGCATTTCAGTAGAACTTGAAGGAAATGTCTAAGCACACCATGAAGCCTTTTAGAGAATAGCATTCCAGACAGTGGGGTACTGTTTGCTTCTTTGAGGAAGATAAGGAAGCCAGTATGGTTGAGTGAGGGAGTGACAGAGTTAAAGGAGATGAGAGCATATGGGAAACAGAAGGCCAGATCACATGGAGTCTGTGGGCCACTGGAAGGATGTTTGATTTTCCTAATATGAGGACTTCTGCAGGGATGAATCTCAAAGACATAGTGCAACTGAAAGAAACCAGTTTCAAAAGGTTGCAGATTGTATGACTCCATTTATATAACATTCTCAGAAATGCACACTATAATGATTGTGGACAAATCAATGGCTGTCAAGTGTTAAGGGGGAAGGGAGTGTCTGACTAAAAAGAGGCAGCAAAGGGAGATAACTCTATCCTGATTATGGGAGTGATTACAGAAATTTATGACATGTGTCACATTTCATAGAACTATGCACCAGAATAATAAAACAATTGATTTCACTGTATGATAATTTAAAAACAAAACAAAAACCATCTTAATAAGTACTTACAAACACAGTAACAGGAAGACAAAATATTTATTTTACAAAAACTAGAAACAAGATGCCAGGCAATACAATGTGAGATGGAGATGCAATACCTTGGAGAAGAATTAAAGCATAGTAAGGTCCTATTGTTGCTATTAGTGCCATCAAGTTGGTTATGACTCATAGCGATCCTGTCTATGTACAACAGAATACAACACTGCGTGGTCCTGCACCATCCTCACAATCCTCACTATGTTTAAACCCATTGTTGCAGCCACTGTGTCAATCCATCATGTCAAGGGTGTTTCTCTTTTTCACTGACCCTCTACTTTACCCAACATCATATCCTTCTCCAGGAAGTGCCCCCTCCTGACATGTCCAAAATATGTGAGATAAAGTTGCACTATCCTCACTTCCAAGGAGCATTCATTTTTTGTTTTTTTTACACTGTGATTTTAGTGAAAGTTTACAGACCAAATTCATTTTCCATTCAACAGTTCATACACATTTTGTTTCCTGACACAGCTTCCAATCCCCATAGTATAACAGCTTGTCTCCCACTTCCTCTCTGTGGTTACCTTTTCCCTGTGTCCTTCCTTCCTATGCATTCCTGCCCTTTGAGCTATCTCCCTATGCAAATGCTGCCCTTCTAATCTCCTATGGTTGATTGTTCTAAGGAATGTACCTATCTGCTATAATTGTTCACTTTATATGCATGTCTGTTTTTGGCTGGAAGCCACGGTAGTGAGTTCAATTCTAGGTAGAAAGGGTGACTACAGGCCATTATATTGGTGGTTTCACCAGTCTCTATGAGATCAGTAAGCCTGGTCTTTTTTCTTTATGATTTTGAGTTTTGCTCCACAATTTTCTACCACTCTATCCAGGATCTCCTAATTCAATCCCTTTCCAAGTAGCTGGCAGTGTTAGCCAGTCATCATTTAGTTCTGGTCTCAGGGTCATGTAGGATGAGGTTACCATGGTCCACCAGTTCCATTGAATAATTTTTTCTATATGTCTTTGATTTTCTTCATTCTTCTTTGCTTTGAAAGAGGAGAGACAAGTTATTGCATCTTAGAAGGCCACTCACAAGCTTTTAAAATCCAGTCACTACTCAGGTAGGAAGGCACTCAAACTATGACTATTGAAGAGCCTTCTCAAAGTAGAGTCAACCTTAATGATATGGATGGAGTAAAGCTTTCAGGACCTCCATTTGCTGATGGGGTATGTCTCAAAATGGGAAGAAACACCTGCAAATATCCATTAATAATCAGAATGTGTAATGTACGAGGTATGAATGTAGGAAAATTAAAAGTTGTGAAAAATGAAATGGAGTGCATAAAGATTGATATCCTTGGCATTAGTGAACTGAAATGGACAGATATTGGACATTTTTAATGAAACAATCATATGACCTACTGGGAATGAAAAATTGAAAAGGAATGGTGTCACATTCCTCATCACAAAAAAATGATTTAGGACTCAATTATTACCAGAATTACTGGTCAGATGGAGTCTGATGAGCCCCCCAATATTATGTTCCTGGGATACATTCTGGGCCTGGAATAAAACTCACTCCCAGGGGCTGGCTCTCAGCCCAATAGTAAACAAGATGTACATGCAGACCACTCAAACCAGGATGGTGCACCCACATACTCCATGAAAATGCATCCCTTGAAGTGATTGACCATGGGGCACCAGAGGGGTAACATTCACATGGAGGAAATGAAGGACACTATGAGGGGCACAGGGGGAGTGTTACTGGGCAGGGACGGAAGAAGACTGGGTTAAAGCTGGGGACAGTAAATGGGGAGTGAATCTAAATGTACACATAATGTTGAATGTAAAATAAACTCTTAAAATAATAAAATAAATAAATAATTAAAAAAAATGTTTTAGGATCTATCTTGGAGTACAATGCTGTCAGTGATAGGATAATATCCATATGCCTACAAGGAAGAACAGTTGGTACTATTATTATTCAAATTTACATACCAACAGCTAAAGCCAAAGATGAGGAAATTGAAGATTTTTACCAAGTTCTGCAGTCTGAAATTGCCCAAACATGCAATCAAGATGTGTTGATTATCACTGGTGATTGGAATGTGAAAGTTGGAAACAAAGAAAAATCACAGGTAGTTGGAAAATATGGCCTTGGTGTTGGAAATGATGCCAGAGATCACAGGATAGAATTTTTCAAGACCAATGACTTATTCAGGAGCTCTGGTAGCATACTGCCTAAGGCACTTGACTGCTAACCAGAAGGCTGGCTATTCAAACTCACCAGGCACTCCTCAGAAGGAAGGTTGGGCAATCTACTTCCATAGCGATACCTCCTCAGAAACTCAAGGAGAGGTCGCTATGAGTCAGGTTTGACTCAACAGCACATAACAACAACAATAATAAATTATTCACAGCAAAAATCTTTTTTCAACAACATAAATGGCAGCTATATACATGGACTTTGCCAGATGGAATACAAAGGAATCAAATTGACTACATTTTTGGATAGAGGTGATGGAAAAGCTCAATATCTTCAGCCAAAACAAACCCAGTAGCTGACTGTGGAACAGACCATCAATTTTTCATATGCAAGTTCAAGATGAAGCTGAAGACAAGTAAAACAAGCCAATGAGACCCAAAATAAGACCTTGATGACATCACACTTTAATTTAGAGACCATCTGAAAAATAGATTTGATGTATTAAATACCATCAACCAAAAACCAGAGGAATTGTAGGATGACATCATGAACATTATACATGAAGAAAGCAAAAGGTCGTTTAAAAGACTGGAAAAGCAGAAAAGACCAAAACAGATGTCAGAAGAGACTCCGAAACTTGCTCTTGAACAGAGAATAGCTCAAGCAAATGGAAGAAATGACAAGATAAAATGGCTGCACAGAAAAGTTAAAAGAGCAGCTCAAGAAGACAAAGTAAAGTATTATAATGGAATATGAGGAGACCTGGAGTTAGAAAACAAAAAGGGAAGAACACATTCGGCATTTCTCAAGTTGAAAGAACTGAAAGAAAAATGAAGCCTCAAGTTGCAATACTGAAAGAGTCTAGGGGCAAGATATTGAGTGATGCCAGAAGCATCAAAAGAAGATGGAAGGAATATACAGAGTCACTGTGCAAAAAAAAGAATTATTCAATGTTCATCTATTTCAGGAAGTGGTATATGATCAGGAACCAGGGACGCTGAAGGAAGAGGTCAAAGCTTCACTGAAGGAATTGGCAAAAAAACAAGGCTCCAGGAATTGATGAAATACCCATTGAGATGCTTCAACAAATGAATGCCAGGCTAGAGGCACTTACTCATCTATGCCAAGAAATTGGGAGCTCTGGTAGCATTGTGCCTAATGCATTTGACTACTAACCAGAAGGCTGGAGGTTCAAACCCACCAGCCACTCCTTGGAAGGAAGATTGGGCAATCTGCTTCTGTAATGATACTCCCTCAGAAACCCAAGGAGAGATCACTATGAGTCACATTCGACTCGACGGCAGTGAGTTGTTTTTGTTGGCCAACAGACTGGAAGAGATCCATATTTGTACCAGAAATGCAAGCTGGATCCAGAAGACAATGTAGAACAAGGGATATCATTACTGATGTCAGATGGACTTTGGGTGAAAGCAAAGAATACCAGAAAGATGTTTACCTGTGTTTTATTGACTACACGAAGGCATTTGACTGCATGGATCATAACAAATCATGGATAACATTGAGAGGAACGGGAATTCCAGAGCATTTAATTGTGTACATAGACCAGGAGGCTGTCATTCAAACATAACATGGGGATACTGCATGGTTTAAAATCAGGAAGGGAGTGTGTCAGTGTTGTATCCTTTCACTAGATTTATTCAATCTGTATGCTGAGCAAATAATCTGAGAAGCTGTGCTATATGAAGAACATAGCATCAGGATTGGAGGAAGACTCATTAACAACATGAGATATGCAGACAGCACAACCTTGTTTGCTAAAGGAAAGATGACTTGAAGCACTTACTGCTGATGATTAAAGACTAAATTCTGTGGCATGGATTACACATCAACATAAAGAGAATTAAAATCCTCGCAACTGGATCAATAAGCAGCATCATGATAAATGAAGAAAAGAATGAAGTTGTCAAAGATTTCATATTACTTGAATCTACAATCAACACAAATGGAAGCTGTTGTTGTTGTTGTTGTTGTTGTTGTTGTTAGATGCCGTTGAGTTGTCTCCGACTCATAGCAACCCTATGCACAGCAAAATGAAACACCACCTAGCCCTGAGCTAGCTCCACAATCCTTGTTATACTTGAGCTCATCGCTGCTGCCACTGTGTCAATCCATCTCTTTGCCTTCCCCTCACTGGTTGACCCTTCACCTTACCAAGCATGACATCCTTCTCCAGGGAATGGTGCCTTCTGACAACATGAACAAAGTAAGTGAGACGAAGTCTGGCCATTCTCACTTGCAAGGAACATTCCAGCTGCAATTCCTCCAGGACAGATTTGTTTGTTCTTTTAGCAGTTCATGGTACTTTCAGTATTCTTCGTCTGCACCACAACTCAAAAGCATCAATTCTTCCTTGGTCTTCTGTATTCATTGTCCATCTCTCACATATATAAGACGATTGACAATACCATGCTTGTGTCAAGTGCACCTTAGTCCTCAAGGAGACATCTTTGCTCTACAGCACTTGAAAGAGGTCCTTTGCAGCTGGTTTTCCCAGTGTAATTCATCTGATGTCCTGACTGCTGCTTTCATTGGCATCAATTTTAGAACCAAGCAATGTGAAGTCTCTGACAACTTCAATCTTTTCTCCATTCATTGTGATACTGCTTATTGGTCCACTTGTGAGGATTTTTGTTTTCTTTATATTGAGGTGTAATCCATACTACAGACTGTATTCTTCAATTTCCATCAGTAAGTGCTTCAAGCCATCCTCACTTTCAGCAAGCAGTTGTGTTGTCAGCGCATCGCAGGTTGTTAATGATTCTTCCTCCAATCCTGATGCCACTTTCTTCTTCATACAGTCCAGCTTCTCAGATTATTTGCTCAGCATATGGATTGAATGAGTGTGGTGAAAGGATACAACCCTGACACATTCCCTTCTTGATTTTAAACCATACAGTGTCCCCTTCTTCTGTTCGAATGACAGACTCCTGTTCTCTGTACAGGTTCCTCATGAGTATAATTAAGTGTTCTGGAATTCCCATTCTTCTTAATGTTATCCACAATTTGTTATGATTCACATAATCAAATGCTTTTGAGTAGTCAATAAAACACAAGTAAACATCTTTCTGGTATTCTTTGATTTGAGCCAAGATCCATCTGACATCAGCAATGATATCCCTCGTTCTTTTCTGAATCCTGCTTGCATTTCTGAAAGTTCTCTGTCAATATACTGCTGCAACCAGTTTTGAATTCTCTTCAGCAAGATTTTACTTACATATGATATTAATGATATTGTTTGATAATTTCTGCATTCTGTGGGATCACCTTTCTTTGGAGTGGATACAAATATGGATCTCTTCCAGTCAGTTGGCCAAGAAGCTGTCTTCCAAATCTCTTGGAATACCCTAGTTAGTGCCTTCAGGGGGACATCCATTTGTTGAAACATCTCAGTGGGTATTCTGTCAATTCCTGGAGCCTTGTTTTTCACCAATTCCTTCAGTGCAGCTTATACTTTTTCCTTCAATACCATTGGTTCTTGAACATACACCACTTTCTGAAAGAGGTGAAGATTGACCAGCTCTTTATGGTACAGTGACTCTGTATTCCTTCCATCTTCTTTTGATGCTTCCTGCATCATTCAATATTTTGCCCAAATAATCTTTCAATATTGCAACTTGAGGCTTAAATTTTTTCTTCAGTTCTCTCAGTTTGAGAAATGCCAAGTGTGTTCTTCCCTTTTGGTTTTCTAACTCCAGGTCTTTCCACATTTCATTATAGTAATTAGCATTGTATGCTCAAACTGCTCTTTGAAATCTTCTGTTCAGCTCTTTTATCTTGTCATTTCTTCCATTTGCTTTAGCTACTCTTCTCTCAAGGGCAACTTTCAGACTCTCTTCTGACATCCATTTTGGTCTTTTTTTTTTCTTTCCCATATTTTTAATGACCTTTTGCTTTCTTCATGAATGATGTTATTGATGTCATTCCAAAATTCTTCTGGTTTTTGGTAATTGGTGTTCACTGCATCAAATCTATTCTTTAGATGGTCTCTAAATTCAAGAGGGATATATTCAAGGTCATATTTTGGCTCTCATGGGCTTGTTTT
>NW_006922079.1:1424044-1425176 GCF_000298275.1 Orycteropus afer afer | reverse complement strand
AGAATAACCACACCCTTGAAAGTGTGTAAGCCAGCCACTTCATGCCTTTATCTCTCCCCATTTTAAATAGCCAATTTCTAATTTGCCCATCTCTATAAAACCAGTTCTCTGAGGAAGCATGATCCTTTCTCTCTGGAGAATCTTCTGTTCTGCTTGGAAACTTCAGGCATCTCGATCCATAAACAGGCAAAGTCCAGCCCAGCACAAGCCATCAAATTGCAGCAACTTAACACCAGCTCAGTGTCAAACATCTTCCTCTTCATTTGGTCAGGTTCTGATCAGCTCAGCCCTAGCCATCCCAGCTAGGTCATGGGTACCAGCTGCCAAGTCTAGGAGTCACACTCTTCCCTTCACTTCAGACCAGCCAGCCCCTTCTCTCACATCTTCAGTCCTCAGGGACTATTTCAATGCCCATAGGCTCACAATTCATTGCACTTCAGACCAGCCAGCCCTTCCTCTCATGCCCAGCCTCTGGGCCTAGATCAAAGAGTACCAAACTCAGCCTGTTTCTTCTTTGCTGCACTTCCCCCATTTCCACTCAGGTGGATCCAGGTGGTCACAAGCAAGTAACATACACGTCTACTACTCACTGGCTTCCTTTAACTTTCAGTCCTGGAAGGGGTTTCTCATGGACCATGACTTTCCTGCCTTGATGGACCCAAAGCCTGTCTGCTTGCTGGAAATTCAAAAAGCCAAACAGTCATTTTTTTCTCTTCAGGTCCTCTCTTCAAATGCAAATCTTCCCTTCCCTCAGTAGTACTAGGTGGGCTCAGGTTTTCTACCTAAACTCCTAGTATGGGCTCTACACATAGGGCTTAAAACAAAAGCCTGCATTTCTGCTGGACAAATTCTATTTCCCCTTTTTAACATATCCAATCATGTATTGGCTGAAGGCAGACTTACACACTCTCTGTTACCCACATAACAGTAATATTTTCTACTGTATAAGCAGTTAAGAGAATATTCAATAGCCATAGTACATTCAGATAAACACATAATCCTTTTAAAGACATTCCAGGTTCATCTCTTCACCTTGATTACCATCCCATTCTATATATATGGCCTTGGGCCTTTGGCTGGGTGTAACCAAAAGCCCTAGCCTCTGGATCAATTACCTACTTTAAGAGGTAAC
>NW_006922079.1:1407471-1423409 GCF_000298275.1 Orycteropus afer afer | reverse complement strand
ATCAGAACTCTAAGCACCTGAGAGAGAATGGGCACCTCCCAGAACATTGTTTTGTGCCACTCCCAACAGAAATACTCCAGGTGGACACCTTCAGCAATCAGGAGCTCCTCAGTTGCTTATAGCAAATCCCACCTTGGAGTTTACAAAGACTTATGGGTAGAAAAGCCACACAAAGTAATTTACTACACTGTACCCCTCCTTGGGATTCTGAGGTGGTATCACTATGGAAGTAGATTGGACAATGAGTAAAGAAGACCAAAGAAGAGTTAATGCTTTTGAGTTGTAATGTTGGCAAAGAATACTTAAAGTACCATGGACTGCCAGACAAATGAACAGATCTGTATTGGATGAAGTGCAGATGAACTGTTCCTTGGAAGTGAGAATGGCTTGACTTCGTCTACCTTCTTTGGTCATGTTGTCAGAAGTGACCATACTCTAAAGGACATCATACTTGGTAAAGTGGAGGGTCAGGGAGAAAAGGCCAGATCTTCAATGAAATGGATTGACACAGTGGCTGCAGTGATGAGCTCAGGTATAGCAAGGATAGTGAGGATTTCTCATGACCAGGCAGTTTTCATTGCATTGTACATATGGTCACTATGAGTCAGAGCCAGCTCAATGGTACCTAACAACAACAAAAACAACATCCATGTGCATGGTATATTCTTCCATTTATGTAGTCTCTTTTGGTTTCTTGTAGCAATGTTTTGTAGTTTTCTTTTTATATGTCTTTTGTGTTTCTGTTTGGTTTATTCCTAAGTACTTCATCTTTTGGGTGGTTAATGTAAGTGATGTTATTTTCCTGATTTCCTTTACAGAGTCCTCTTGTTAGTGTAGAAGAATCTGACTAATTGTTTTTTATATTGATCTTGTATGCTGTCACTTTGCTGAATCTTTCTATTTCAGCAGTTTTTGTATTAATTCTCTAGGATTTTCTATACATAAAATCATATCATCTGCAAATAGAGATTTATTTTTGTTGTCTTAGGCTCTGGCAAGGGCATTCAATACAATATTGACTAGGAGTGATGATAAACAGCATCCTCGTCTAGTTTCAGTTCACAAGGGGAATGTTTTAATATACCTCCACTGAGAATAAAGTTGGCCATTGGTTTTGTTGTGTATATACCCTTAATTATGTTGAGGAATTTCCCTTCTATTCCTATTTTACTGAGTATTTTATCAAGAATCAGTATTGGATTTTGACAAATGCCTTTTCTGAATCAATTGATATGATCATGTGCTTCTTTTCTTTTCTTTTATGGCTAAAGTGGATTGTTTTTCTATTGTTGAACTATCCTTGCATACCTGGTATGAATCCCACTTGATCATGATTATTATTTTTTTATATGTTGCTGGATTCTGTTGACTAGGATTTTGTTGTGAATGTTTGCATCTATATTCATGAGGAATATTGATGTATAATTTTCTTTTTTAGTGATGGCTTTGCAGTTTCCTATCAGAGTTAAACTTGCTTCATAGAATGATTTCATGGGTATTCCATCTTTTTCCACATTGTAGAATACTTTGAGTAGAATTTGTGTCAGCTATTCTCTGAATGTTTGCTATAAATCACCAGTGACACTGTCTGAGCTAGGATTTTTATTTATTTGTTTATTTTTCTGGCAGTTTTTTTTTTTTTTAATTACATATTCAATTTCTTCTTTTTGTGATGTTTGTTAGGTGCTGTTGAGTCATCTCTGACTCATAGTGACCCTATGTACAACAGAATGAACCACTGAACAGTCCTGTGCCACGTCCATGATCCCTGCTATACCTGAGCCTATCATTGTAGCCACTGTGTCAATCCATCTTGCTGAGGGCCTTCTCCTCTTTCATTCACCTTCCACTTTACTAAGCATGATACCCTTCTCCAGGGAATGGTCTCTTCTGACAACATGACCAAAATAGGTGAAACAAAGTCCAGCCATTCTCACTTCCAAGGAGCATTCCAAATGTACTTCTTCCAGGACAGATTTGCTAGTTCTTTTAGCAGCCCTTGGCACTTTCAGCATTCTTCAACAGCACCACAACTCAAAAGCATTGGCTCTCCTTTAGTCTTCCTTATTCATTTTCCAGCTCTCACATGCATATAAGATGATTGAAAATACCATGGCTTGTGTCAGACACACCTTAGTGCTCAAGGAGACATCTTGTCTTTCAGCACTTGAAAGAGGTCTTTTGCAGCTGATTTAACCAGTGCTATCCATCCTCTGAGGAGCTCTGGTAGCATAGTGCCTAAGGCACTTGACTGCTAACCAGAAGGCTGGAAGTTCAAACCCACCAGCCATTCCTTGTAAGGAAGGTTGGGCAATCTACTTCCAAAGTGATACTGCCTTGGAAACCCAAAGAGGTGTCCCTATGAGTCAGGTCCAACTTGATGGGAAATAACAACAACATACATCATCTGATATCTTGACTGCTGCTTCCATTGGTGTTGATTATAGAACCAAGTAATATGAAATCTTTGACAACTTCAATCTTCTCTCCATTTAGAGATGGATGTGATGCTGTTTATTGGTCCAGTTGTAAGGATTTTTGTTTTCTTTATATTGATGTGTAATCCATACTGCAGACTATAGTTTTCAATCTTCATCAGTAAGTGATTCAAGTCATCCTAACTCTCAGCAAGCAAAGATGTGTCATCTGCATATCGCAGGTTGTTAATGATTCTTCCTCCAATGCTAATACCATTTTCTTCTTCATGTAGTCCAGCTTCACAGATTATTTGCTCAGCATATAGATAGAATAAGTATGGTAAAAGGATACAACCCTGACACACTTCTTGATTTTAAACCATGCAGTGTCCCCTTGTTCTGTTCAAATGACAGATTCCTTGTCCATGTACAGGTTCCTCATGAGTACAATTAAGTGTACTGGAATTCCCATTCTTCTCAATATTATCCACAATTTTTTATGATTCACACAATCAAATGCTTTTGCATAGTCAATAAAACACAAGTAAACATCTTTCTGGTATTCTTTGCTTTGCCTAAGATCCATCTGACATCACCAATGATATCTCTTGTTCTGTGTCCTCTTCTGAACCCAACTTGCATTTCTGGAAGTTCTCTGTCAATATACTGCTGCAACCATTTTTTAATTATCTTCAGTAAGACTTTACTTACTTGTGATATTAATATTGTTCAATAATTCCACATCTATGGGATCACCTTTCTTTGGAATGTGTACAAATATGGATCTCTTCTAGTCAGTTAGCCAGGTAGTTCCCTTCCAAATCTCCTGGCATAGCCAAGTGAGTGCCTCCAGCGCAGCATCCATTTGTTGTAACATTTCAATGGGTATTTGGTCAGTTCCTAGAACCTTATTTTTACCCACTTCCTTCAGTGAAGTTTCAACTTCTTCTTTCAATACCATTGGTTCTTGAACATAGGCCACCTCCTGAAATGGATGAACATCAACCAATTCTTTTTGGTACAGTGACTCTTTGTATTTCCTCCATCTTCTTTTGATGTTTCCTGCATCATTCAATATTTTGCCCATAGAATCTTTCAATATTGCAACTCAAGGCTTAAATTTTTTCTGCAGTTCTTTTAGCTTGAGAAATGCCAAGTGTGTTCTTCCCTTTTGGTTTTCTCACTCAAGGTCTTTGCACTTGTCATTAAAATAATTGACTTTGTTTTCTTGAGCTGCCCTTTGCAATCTTCTGTTCAGCTCTTTTGTCTTGTCATTTCTTCCATTTGCTTTACCTCTCTCTATTCAAGGGCAAGCCTCATAGTCTCTTCTGACATCCATTTTGGTCTTCTTTTCCTGTCTTTTTAATAACCTTTTGCTTTCTTCATGGATGATGTCCTTGATGTCATCCCAAAATTCCTCTGGTTTTCAGTCATTGATGTTTAATGCATCAAATCTATTTTTTAGATGGTCTCTACATCCAGGAACGATGTTATCAAGGTCATATTTTAGCTCTCATGGACATGTTTTAATTGTCTTCAACTTCAACTTCAACTTGCATGTGAGCAATTGATGGACTGTTCCACAATCAGCTTCTGGCATGTTTTGGCTGAACATATTGAGCTTCTCCATCATTTCTTGCTACAGATGAAGTTGATCTGATTCCTGTGTATTCCATATGGCAAAGTCCACGTGTATAGCCTCCAATTGTGTTGTTGAAAAAAAGTTTTTGCAATGAATAAGTCTGGTCTTGCACAATTCTGTCATGTGATCGCCAGCGTTATTTCTATCACCAAGGCCAAATTATCCAACTACCAGTGACTCTTCTTTGTTTACAACATTTGCTTCCCAATCACCAGTGATAATCAACACATCTTAATTATGTGTTCAGTGAATTTCAGACTGCAGAAGTTGATAAAAATCTTCAATTTCCTCATCCTTGGCTTTGGTGGTTGGTGTGTAAATTTTAATAATTGTAGTATTAACTGGTTTTCCTTGTATGTAAATGGATATTATCCTATCACTGACAGCACTGTACTTCAGGATAGATCTTGAAACATTCTTTGTGATGATGAATGTGACACCATTCCTCCTTAATTTATCATTCCCAGCATATAGATCATAGGGTTGTTTGATTCAAAATGACCAAAACCAGTCCATTTCAGCTCATTTATCCCTAGGATATCAATCTTTATGTGTTCCATTTCATATTTGACAACTTCCAATTTCCTAGATTCATACTTCATACATTCCATGTTCCAATTATTAATGGATGTTTGCAGCTCTTTTTCCTCAGTTTGAGTTGTGCCACATCAGCAAATGGAGGTCCTGAAAGCTTTACTTTAACCATATGATTAAGGCTGGTTCTACTCTGATGAGGCAGCTCTTTCCCAGTCATATTTTGAGTGACTTCCAACTTGAGGGGCTCATCTTCCAGCACTGTATTGGACAAAGTTTCAGGGCTATTCATAATGTTGTCCATTAATGTATCAGACAGTGTTTCTCCACTATTCATAAGGTTTTCCCTGACCAGTTCTTTGAGAAGTGGATGACCTCTTCCTTTTTCCAAGTGTGTCTCAATCCAGAAGCTCCACTGAACCTGTCCACTATGGGCAACCCAGTTGGCATTTGAAACATCAGTGGTAGAGCCTCCAGCCTCACAGCAACACACAAGCTACCATAGTAGGACAAAGTGACAGACAAGTTCATCTCGCTTAGCTGTTCCAAACCTCTTCGCCCCCTTCCTAGCTTTTCCCCTACCTGTTCCAGCTGTCATCCCTGGCTTCCTGCCTTGGATGGGTTCCCTCCCTTCCACCCCTTACCTGGATCAGGGTTATGGGCCCTGGCTTCTTCCAGTGGCTTCCTGATGATGAGTTTACAAATTTTCTACCTGAAATTGTGTTAGTTTGGGTACATAGTGTGTTTCAAGGAATTTTTCCATTTCTACTAGGTTTTCAAATTTTTGGAGTACAGTTCTTTATAGTATTCTATTATCATTTTTACCTCAGTATGTTCTGTTGTTACATTGCCCATTTCATTTATTTGTATTACTTGCATCTTCTTTGTTAAATTGGCCAATGGTTTGTCAATTTTATTAATCCTTTCAAAGAATCAACTTCTAGTCTTCATTCTTTCTATAGTTTTTTCTATTCTCCATTTCATTTATTTCTGCTCTAATGCTTATTATTATTGGGAGCTCTTCTGGCACAGTGCCTAAGGGATTTGACTGCTAACCAGAAGGCTGGTGGTTCAAACCCACCAGCCACTCTTCAGAAGGAAGATTGGGCAATCTACTTCCATAGAGATACTGCCTCGGAAACCCAAGGAGGGGTTTCTGTGGGTATGATTTCCTTTCTTCTGTTGACAATAGGCTTTTTGCTGTTCTATTTTTAATTGTTGCAGATATTGGTTTAAGATGTTGAGTTTAGTTCTTACTATTTCTTTGATGTATATATTTATTGCCATAAACTGTCCTCTAAGCATTACTTTTGCTGTGTCCCAAAGATTTTGGTATATTGTGTTTTCATTCTCATTTGATTCAAGGAATATTTTTGTTTCTTCTGTCACCCAGAAGTTTTTTAAGAAGGTGTTATTCCATTTCCATGTATTTGATCTCTGTTTCCTGATCTTCCTGTTGTTGCTTCTAATTTTATAGCATTGTGATCTGAGAAGATACTTTGTAGTAGCTCAATGTTTTTCAATTTATTGAGGCTTGCTTTGTGGTCTGAAGAACAATATATGTATACTGTAAAAGAATGCATATAGTTCTGTGTATTTTTTATGCTTATATCCTCTTGTTAGAGTGACCCTTTTATCATTATATAATGTCATTCCTTGTCTCTATTGATTTTTACCTTAAAATCCCTTTCATCAGAAATTAATATTCCCTCTCCTGCTTTTGTGTGCTGCCCATTTGCTTGATATATGTTTTGTCACACTTTGATTTTTAACTTATTTTTGTCTTTGTGTCCAAGGTGTGTCTCTTGTACACAGCACGTCGATGGATCATTTTTTTTAAATCTATTCTGCTATTTTCTGTCTTTTGACTGGTGCATTTAATCCATTTACATTCAGTGTAATTATCAATAGGTATGAATTGGCTAACATTTTGCTGTGATTTGTGTGTGTGTGTGTGTGTGTGTGTGATGTATGGCTTCTTTGTTCCATATATTTTTCTGTGCTGAGTTCCTCTTGTTTATGAATTTTGTTATCACTTACTTTGTTGCTGTTGTTTTAGTGTTTACTGAGACTTTGTGACTTTCATTTTTTATTTTTGTGATAAGGTTTTTAAATTTTCTTTGAGGTTACCCTGTAATTTGTTATTATATTCCTAAGTTTAAAACAATCCCTTCTACCTTGATATTATCTTGATTTCCTCTATATTTAGAAACTTTGTAACAAAATAATTTAGTCCCTCTTTTTGCTTTGTGGTTATCATCATTTACAAATTGACATCTCTGATTCTCTATTTTCAGTCTTGTAGGTTTAATTTTTTTTGTGTGTCTATGTCTGATTTGATTTTGGGGTGATGTTATGTATCTTAACATCCATTTGTTGTGTGATTGCCAATCTCATCATGGGGAACAACAACATCCAGCTGCCCAGCCATTCAACCAGGCCTAGCCAAGTTGACACACAATCTTAACTACCACAGCTTGTAAACAGGTTAACTTTATGTACAAGAAGTTGAAGACAGTTGAATTTGATATTGAAAATATGACAGTATGTTGTATAAAAGGCACAGGTTAAATGTTGTGAGAAGCACGAAAAGCATATTCAAGGCTAAATGGAAAAGTTAAAAATAAATTAATAGAAAAGGATTTAACAGATGAATATTATGTAATAAAAACAAAGCTAGCATACTTATATTAACACCTCAAACCAAAAAACTCACTGCCATTGAGTCAGATCTGATTCATAGTGACCCCTCCTTGGGTTTCTGAGGCAGCATCACTATGGAAGTAGATGGCTCAACATTCCTTCCGAGGAGTAGCTGGTGGGTTTGAACCTCCAGCTTCTGGTTAGCAGTCAAATGCCTTAGGCTTTACTCCACCAGAGCTTCCCATATTAATACCTATCAGAGATAATTAAAGGCATAGAGCATAAAAATGGACAAAAGGGATCATTTCATACAATATTATTTAGGATTTTATGTGGCTGTGAATAACAAATTCCAACAATGGTGACTTCAGCAAAAGTTTATTTTAATAATATAAGCAATCCATTGTCAGTCAACTAGAGCTCCATTGGAGGTTCATGCTGTCAGCAATGTCTGGGCTCCTTATCTCCTTATTTTTCTATATGTCATCCTCATGCCTACCTCAGGATCCAAAAGTGACTACTTTATCTCCAACATCACTCCTGCATTCCAGTCAAGGAACAGTAAAAAGAAATGTCAAAAGGGGTGGTGCCTGTATCAGAAGTTATACACACGGTCATTCCTCAACATAAGGGAGGCTAGGAATTACAAAGTTTTAGCTGAGTAATTGCTACTCCAACCAAAATTGGGGTATAGTTGCTAAGGAATATTGTTGTTATGTTGTTGTTGTTAAGTGCCATCGAGTCACCTCCCACTCATAGTGACCCTATGCACAACAGAATGAAACACCACCCAGTCCCGTGCCAGCTCCATGATCCCCGCTATACTTGACCCCATAGCCATAGTCAGTATGTCAATCCATCTTGTTCAGGGCCTTCCCCTCCTCCGTAGACCTTCCACCTTACCAAGTGTGTTAGAATGGTTCTCTAGAGAAGCAAACTCAGTAAGGTTTATATATACATATAGAGAAAGAGATATTTATCATAGGAAAATAACTCACACACTTATAGAAGCTAGCAAGTCCAAAGTTCTTGGATCAATCATCAAGGTGGAGACTTTTCCCGACTCACACAGCTGCAGGGGCTGACCAGCTCAAGGTTGGCAGGCAGTATACTGGCTGTTGACTTCAACAAATGACGAATCCAAGATCTCCAGGCCGAATGGTGTATTGTTCACTCATGGACAGTTGTAGGCAGCATAACAGAATTCCAATACACAGAGGAGTGTCTCTTCTCCCAGGATGTCCATAAAAATATTGGAAGCAGGCCACAGCCCTAGGAAAACTCCTTTTCAAAGGACTAGCTACTTAAAACATATACATCCAGTCCCATCATGGGAATAATCCACATCACAATTGCTTAAACCACACAGAATTGTGGTCCAGCTAAGTTGACACACAGCTCCAACTATCACACCAAGCATGACATTCTTCTCTAGGGAATGGTTCCTTCTGACAACATGACCAAAGTAGGTGAGATGAAATTTGGCCCTTTTTGCTTCCCAGGAGCATTCCAGCTGCACTTCCTCCAGAACAGATTTGTTAATTCTTTTAGCAGTCCATGGTAATTTCAGCATTCTTCACCAGCACCACATCTCAAAAGCATCAATTCTTCTCCGGTCTTCTTTATTCATTGTCCAGCTCTCACATGCATATGAGGCCCTTGAAATATCATGGCTTGTGCCAGGCACACCTTAGTCTTCAAGGAGACATCTTTGCTCCTCAGCAGTTAAAAGAAGTCTCTTGCAGCTAACTTGCCCAGTGCTATACATTGTCTGATGTCCTGACAGCTGCTTCCATTGGCGTTGAAGAAATATAGGGAGAATATATATGAGGTAAGCCACTTTTAGTGTTTACCACACATAGTGCTGAAGTGAAATTAGTGAAACTAGATAAAATTATCATAAACATATATGATAATCTAATAACATAGCTGAGAAATACAAAAGTCAAAACTGACATGATTACAGGGACAAATTTACTATATCACAGTCAAAGTAGGAGTTTTTAAAAGAAGCCATTCTCAATCACTGATAAACAGGCAAAAAATAAGGATAAAGATTTAAATCAATGCTACTCAAAGTTTGGTCTGCCTACCAATCTACTACAAGATTAGGAGCTTGTGCCGCAAATTAAATCAACTATGTCACTAAGCACACTGTTTAGTTCAATGACAGTTTTTTCACAGCAAGACTTTCTTTCATCATTATATTCCATCACAAGTTCTTTGTCATGTCCCAAGACCTGACAAAGGGATCATAGACCAACTACTTTTATTTATTTTATTTTTTATTTTAAGAGTTTGTTTAACATTCAACTTTATGAGTACTTTTAGTTTCACTCCCCATTTACCATGCCCAACCCTAACCTCCCCTCCCTGTCTAGTAACTCTCCCCCCATGCCCCTCATAGGTATGCACTCCTGTTTGTCCTGCATTTCCTCCATGTGAATGTTGCCCTTCTGGCCCCCAGTGGTCTACTTCTCTAAGGGATGTATTACCATAGAGTATATGGGTGCATAATCCTGGGTTGAGTGGTCTGCATGTACATCTTGTTAACTGTTGGGCTAAGAGCCAGCCCCTGGGAGTGAGTTTTATTCCAGGTGCAGAATGTATTCCAGGGCCATAGTATTAGGGGTTTCATCAGACTCCATCTGACCAGTAATTCTGGTCATTATTGAGTTTTTGGATTTTGTTCCACGTTTTTCCTCCCTCTCTATTCGGGATCTCCAGATTTGATCCTTTCCTGAGTGGTTGGCATTGGTAGCCAGGCACCATCTAGTTCTTCTGGTCTCAAGGGCCATCATGCCCTAGGGCTGATTGCTTCCAAATGCCCTTGTTTTTTTCCATTCTTCTTCGCTTCTGACACTAGGAGACAATTAGCTGTATCTTAAATGGCCGCTCAAAAGCTTTTAAGACCCCAGTCACTACTCACCAATGTAGGATGAGGAACAAGGCTCAATTTTGTTGTGCCAATTGAGTTTGGTGTCCCCCAGTACCATGATTCTGAGAAGTTAGATTTATTGGATCTCTCTCCCATAGAGTCTGGTTGTCTGTGAGGGATTACTTTGTGTCTGTCTTCTATTGTTTCTGTAAGGATTGCAGGTATTTATATCACTGGTGTCTGTGCAAGATTAGCCTCAGCTGAATTTATCCTTGATCTAGAGTATACTCCTGTTCACTGACCCTCTTCTGATCCTCTCAGGTGTTTATGTGTTTATCTGTAGCCTGTTGTTTGATGTTAATGGTGATGCAGTGTTGTGGACACATTGGTTGGTATTAGCATATGTATATCTCTTATGTGCACAATTCCTCCCATTTCCTAATGTTATCATGGTGGTCACAGACTCTTTCCACCTATCCCTCCCTTTACCCACGTCAGCATGTGTGCCACAACTAGCCTGAAATTAATCCCTCTCCTTCCCCCCCCCCATCCCAATAACCTACAAAGTGAGTTCCCTTTCCCAAGCAAACCCTTCTATGTCATTTTACAGTAATGGGCTCATACAGTACTTGTCTTTCTGCAATTGACTTATTTCACTCAGTGTGATATCCTCCAGGTTCATGCATGTTGTGAGATGATTTGCATATCCTTCATTGTTCTTTAATGTAGCATGGTACTCCATTGTGTGCATATATCATAATTTGATTATCCACTCATCCGTTGATGGGCATTTAGGTTGTTTCCATCTCTTTGCTATAGTGAATTGTGCTGTGATGAACATAAGTGTACATATGTCTGTTCATGTGCTATCTCTCACCTCTTTAGGATATATTCCTAGCAATGGAATTGCTGGGTCAAATGGAACTTCCATTTTCAGTTTTTTAAGGAAACGCCATACCACATGCCACAATGGTTGTACCATTTTACAATCCCACCAGCAGTGCACAAGAGTTCCAATCTCTCCACAACCTCACCAGCATTTGTTATTTTCTGACCTGTTGAACTTTGCTATTATTGCTGGGATGAGATGATATCTCATCGTTGTTTTGATTTGCATCTCTCTAATTATTAATGTTCATGAGCAATTTCTCATGTGTTTGTTGGCCACCAGTATATCTTCTTTGGTTAAGTGTCTGTTCAAGTCTTTTGCCCATTTTTTAATTGAGTTGTCTTTTTGGTGTTGAGATGTTGAAGTTTTCTATAGATTTTGGAGATAAGTCCTTTATCAGATATGTCATAGGCAAATATTTTTGAACAATCTGTAGGTTGTCTTTTTACACTTTTGACAAAGTCTTTCGCTGCACATAAGAATTTAATTTTTAGAAGGTCCCAGTCATCTAGCTTCTCTTCTACCTCCTGCACATTCTGGGTTATGCTTGATAGTTTATTTAGGGCTCCCAGGTTTGCCCCAATTTTACCTTTGATGAATTTTATAGTTTTGGGTTTTACACTTAAGTCTTTGATCCAGCTTGAATTTGTTTTTCTGTTTGGGGTGAGGTATGGGTTTTGTTTCATTTTTCTGCAGGGGGATATCTAGTTTTGCCAGCAGCATTTGTTAAAGAGGCTATCTCTTCCTTATTTAATGGGTTTTTGATCTTTGTCAAAGATCAGTTGTCCATAGATGTATGGGTCTATATCTGGACTTTTGATTCTGTTCCATTGGTCTATCTATCATTGTATGAATACCATGCTGATTTGACTACTGTGGCTGTATAGTAGTTCTTAAGATCTGGGACTTTGAGACCTCCCACTTTGTTCTTCTTCTTCAGAAGTGTTCTGCTTATCCCAGGTCTCTTTCCTTTCCATATGAAGTTAGTAATTGGTTTTTCCATGTCCTTAAAATATTTTGTTGGGATCTGGATTGGGATTGCATTAAAAGTGTAGATTGTTTTAGGTAGTATTGACATTTTCACAATATTAATCTACCTATCCATGAACAAGGTAGGTTCTTCCATTTATGTAGTCTCCTTGTTGTCCCTTGTAGCAATGTTTTATGGTTTTCTTTGTATAGGTCTTTTGTGTCTCTGGTAAGGTTTATTCCTAGATATTTTATCTTTTTAGTAGCTATAGTGAATGGTACTGTTTCCTTTATTTCTTTATCAGAGGACTCTTTGTTGGTGTAAAGGAATCCAACTGATACTTGTATGTTGACCTTGTATCCTGCCACTTTGCTGAACCTCTCTATTAGTTCCAATGTTTTTTCTTTATTGAGTTCCTTGGGTTTTCTATGTACAGGATCATATCATTCACAAATAGAGATAGTTTTAGTTCCTCTTTGCCACTTTGTATGCCTTTTATTTCTCTTTCTTGCCTTATTGCCCTGGCCAAGAATTCCAATACAATGTTAAATAGAAGTGGTGATAGAGGGCATCCCTGTCTGGTTACTATTCATAAGGGGAACGCCTTGAGTCTTTCTCCATTAATAATGATGTTGGCCATTGGCTTTGCATATAGAACCCTTTATTATGCTGAAGAATTTCCCTTCCCTATTTTGCTGAGAGTTGTGAACAGGAATGGGTGTTGGATTTTATCAAATGCCTTTTCTGCATAAATTGATATAATCATATGCTTCTTTTCTTTTGTTTATGTGGTGGATTACATTGGTTGTTTTTCTGAAGTTGAACCATGCTTGTAAACCTGGTACGAATCCCACTTGGTCAGGGTGTATTAATTTTTGATATGTTGTTGGATTCCATTGGCTAGGATTTTGTTAAAGATTTTTGCATCTATGTTCATGACGGATATTGGTCTGTGGTTTTCCTTTTTAGTGGTGTCTTTCCCTGATTTGGGTATTAGTGTTATGGTTGGTTCATAACATGAGTTTGGGAGTATTCCATCTTTTTCTATGTTCTGGAATAGCTTGAGTAGCATAGTTGTCAACTCTTCTCTGAATATTTGATAAAATTCTCCAGTGAAACCATCAGGACCAGGACTTTAATTTGTGGGAAGTTTTTTTTTTATGATCTGTTCAATTTCTTCTTTTGTTATAGGTCTGTTCAAGTATTCTATCTCTGGGTGGGATAGTTTAGGTAGGTCTTGTGGTTCTAGAAACTTGTCCATCTCTTCCAGGTTCTCAAATCTGTTGGAGTACAGTTTTCCGTAATATCTTTTTTATTTCAGTCAGTATCTTTTTTTTTTCAATTGGTTCTGTTGTGATGACACCCTTTTCGATTACAATTCTTGTGATTTGAAATTTCTCTTTTCTTTTGTTAGATCTGCCAATGGTTTATTGATTTTATTAATTTTTTCAAAAACCACCTTTTTGTTTTGTTGATTTTCTCTATGGATTTTTGTTTTCTGTTTCATTTATTTATGCTCTGACCTTTATTATTTTCTTACTTCTAGATACTGTAGAATTCATTTGTTGTTCTATTTCTATTTGTTGGAGTTGATGAGTTAGAGTATTGATTTTGTTTATTTCCTTTTTTTTTTTTTTTTTTTTTTTTTTTGATGTGTGCATTTATTTCTGTAAACTGCCCTCTGAGTACTGCTTTGGCTGTGTCCCATAGGTTTTGGGATGATGTATCTTCATTCTCATTTGTTTCTAGGAATTTTTTTATTTCAGTTTTTGTTCTATTACCCAGTAGTTTTTGAGCAGTGAATTGTTCAGCTTCCAAGTTTGATGTTTTTTCCTTGATCTTCTTATTTTATTAATTTCTAATTTTATAGCATTGTGGTCCAAGAAGATGCTTTTTAGTACGTCAATGTTTTTGAATCTATTGCAGCTCGCTTTATGTCCTAACATATGGTCTATTCTGGAGAAGGATCCATATTCACTGTAGAAGAACGTGAATTGTGGTTTTGTTGGGTGGAATGCTCTATATATGTCTATGAGGTCGAGTTGGTTGATTGTATTGTTGAGTTCTTCTGTATCTTTTTGAGTTTTTTTCTAGTTGACCTGTCCCTCTTTGAAAATCATGTGTTAAAGTCTCCTACTACTGGGTAGAGTTGACTGTTGTCCATTTTAATCCAGTTAATATTTGCTTCATGTATTCTGGAGCACTTTCATTGGGTGTATAAATGTTTGTTATTATAATGTCTTCATTGCCAATTCACCCTTTCAGCATCATATAAGGTCCTTCTTTATCTCTTATGATATTTTTCACCTTAATGTCTGTTTTATAAGAAATTAATATTGCCACTCCTGCTCTTTTTTCACTACCGTTGGCTGGGTATATTTTTTTCTATCCCTTAACTCTTAATTTGTTTTTATCTTTGTGTCTAAGGTGAGTCTCTTGTAGGCAGCATATCGATGGGTCTTCTTTTCTTATCTAGTCTTCCACTCTCCTCCTCTTGATTGGTGCATTTAGTCCACTCATATTGAGTGTAATTATTGATAGATATGAATGGATTGCTGTCATTCTACTGTTTTTGTTTTTGCTTTTGTTTTTTCCATGTTACTGATGTTTCCTTGGTCTTACTTTTCAGTGCTACTTCGATTTGTTGCCAAATGCTTCCTCTCTTTTCTTCTTTATTGTTGGTTTTGTGTTATTAAACCCATATGTTTTCCTTGCTTCTGGATTTGCTTAGGGGGATTGTTAATTTTCTCTGTGGTTACCTTGGGGTACATTCTTGTCCCTACAGTTTTAGAACAGTGCGTTCTGTGAAGACATTGTCCTGTTTTCCTCTACCTTTGGAAGTTTGTACCTAGAAGTTTTATTCCCTCTAATAGGTTAGTTGCTGTTGTCATGTGCTGATTAACTTCCTTGGCTTTTAGTGTACAATGTTTTATGGTCTTATTTTGACTTTCTATTTCTGATTCAGTTTTAGTGTTGATGTCATGTGTCTTTATTTTGTTGATCTCTGTTGTGGGTTCTCTATTGGAAGGATTTCTTTAAGCATTTTTTGTAGGGTTGGTCTGGTTTCCACAAAATCTCTTAATTTCTGTTTGTCTGAGAATGCCTTGATTTCGTCCTCATATTTGATGGATAATTTGGTTGGATATAGGAATCTTGGTTGGAAGTTCTATTCCTTCAGTGTTTTATATATGCTGTCCCATTGCCTTCTTGCCTGTATGGTTTCTGCCAAGTAATCAGAGCTCAGACTAACTGATTATTATAAGGAATATTTCTTTTGTCCCAGGCAGCTCTCAAGATTTTTTCTTTGTATTTGGTTTTGGAGAGTTTCATTATAATACGCCTCAATGTTTATCTATTGGGATCTATCTTGTGTTGGGTTGTATGAGCTTCTTGCACAAATATCTTTTCTTCTTTCATGACATGGGGAATTTTTCTGCTAGCAGGTCTTCCACAATTTTCTTGGTGGTTTTCTTTAGCGTCTTCTTGTTCTGGAATTCCAGTGGGTCGTATATTACTTCTTTTTATGTCATCCCATATAACTCTTAGGTTCTCTTCATTTGTCTTAAATCTTTTTTCTGATTTTTCTTCATACAGGCTGATGTCCAGGGATTTGTATTCTAGTTGGGATATGCATTCTTCATCCAGTTCTATTCTACTCTTCTATGCTCCTACTATATTCTGTAATTCTGTAATTTTGGTATTCATCTTCTGGATTTCTAACTACTGTTTTTGTATGAGTTCTGATTGGGCATTAATCTTTTTTTTTTTTTTTCTTTAAGATTTACAGAGCAAATTCACTTTCCATACAGCAGTTCACATGTACTTTGCCTCATGACATTGACCACAGTTTGCCACAATGCAACAGCTCCCCTCCCACTTCCACCCCATACTTACTTCTTCCTGTGTCCATCCCTCCATGGACTCCTGCCCCCTGAGCTGTCTCCCTGTGGATAAACAGCCCTTCT
>NW_006922079.1:1394991-1405079 GCF_000298275.1 Orycteropus afer afer | reverse complement strand
CATAATGTTCAATCTTCCTATCCATGAGCATGGGATGTTCTTCCATTTATGTAGTTCTCTTATGGTTTCTTGAAGAAGTTTTTTATAGTTTTCTTTGTACAGGTCTTTGTGTCCCTGGTAAGATTTATTCTCAAGGTTTTTGTTTTGTTTTGTTTTGTTTTGTTTTGTTTTTGTAGCCATTATAAACGGTATTGATTTCCTTATTTCTTTTTCAGCAACCTCTTTGCTGGTGTGGAGAAATCAAACTGATTTTTGAATGTTGATCTTATATCCTGCCACGATCCTAAATCTCTCTGATTGTGCATTAATCTTGTTGTTTTGTTCTTTAATAATTTTCCTGAGTTCTTCCAGGGAGCTGTCTTGTTCTCCTTGCTTCTGTTTGGGATTTCCTTAGGGTCTTGTAAAGCTCTATAAATATATCTTCTAAATTCCTTCTCAGATAATTCTATTGCCTCCTCTTCCTCCATTTTTAATGAGACCTTTGTTTGTGGTTTTGTTTCTAAAGACTTGTCCTGTTTTTTTGTTTGATTTGAAGTTGCCTGTTGTTTCTTAGATATTTTGAGGTTGTTTTTAACTGTTGGTTATGTATTGATTTGTTTTGTCTTGTTTTTATTATTTAATATTTTGAAAAGGTGGAGCTGGTGTGTTTTATTTTTTTGGTTATTAATTCAGGTATGCTGGGTTGCTCTGAAGTTTTCTTTGTGATGTTTGTATCACTGTGTGGACTGTGGATATAGGTCTCTGTGGCAAAGAGGGTTTAGAATTTGAACCAAGAGGTATTATGGTGGCTGAATGTGATTTCTTCTATTTGATGAGTGAGGGTATTGGCAGAGAAGGTGGGAGAGAAAGAAGGAAATCTCCACATTGTTAGGGGTAGTTTCTAGGACTTTGAGCAGACTGCTCATGATGACATTGTACTGTTATTCACAGGTCTGCAGCTCAAGTTCAGCAAAGACTCCAGTTGTTAGGGGATCTCTGCTCTCTGCCAGGCTCAGATACACCCCAAAACCCTGCTCCCAAGGGCCCTCAGTGGCAAAAAGCTGACCCAAGACAACTGCCCATCTCTGCGATCTGCCACTGGAGTCCCTCTGTGGGCCTGCCCACTTGCGGCACCAGCCCACACTGCAATCGTCCCTGGAAGTTCCTCTCTGGGTCCGCCCACTTGTGGCACTAAAGATCTCTCTGCTTGGTTTCAGTGGCGCTGGAGTCAGGGGAATGCCCGCTCACACCCACGGGTCCCAAGATTATTGACAAAGTCAAGTGTGGGCCCCTCAGTGCCAAAAAGCTGGCCCAAGCTGTACAGTGATCAGCTGTGGGGGCTCCTCCCCAGGCCCCCCCTCTGCACCAATGGACTCTATACTCCAATTTCAGTGGTGCTGGAAGTGCCTGCTCACACCCAGCTAACCCAAGTTACCGATAAAAGCAGGTGCTAAAGGTAAATCTTTGGCATGATCACTGGTATGCTGATGTGGTTGCCGGTATGCTGGTGTGGTGTGTCTTCTTCCTTAACCTAAGAAGGTCTCAGATGGCCTTTCTTGCCTGCCGGTTAGTGCTCCACCAGGCGGTCTTCGTTGGCCTTTCTCACCTGCTGGTTGGCCCTCCACAGGGTAGATCTCCTGCTCTTGTTATTTTTTTTACCACTGTGCCTTTCTCTTTTCTAATCCTACTCCCCTGAGTTTGGCACACTCTGACTCAGTGAGCTGTTCAGGGCACCAGAATCTCTAACTCAAACTACTGTACCTAGTTTTTTGGGCACCAAGATGCTAGAGGGAATTAGCGTAGTGACTACTGATGAGACTCCATTATGAATCCCAGACCAACTACTTTTAGTAAGATTGATTTCAATCTTCTTTATTCTTACTTAAACTTTACTTCTTTGACTGTATACCTTGAGTAATATTGGTTTAAATAACTTGTTAGCAAGCATCAATCTAATGTTATATAATAGTTCATTTTTTCTGACAATTATTGTATACCAAGTACTCGACTAATCCTGACAAAAATCTACATGAATAGAAGCATCATATTTAAACTGCAGCAAATCTAAAGGACATTTGCTGTTAAGTACTCCACTGTTGTGTCTATGCACAGTAAATTTACCCTTTGTAGATAGTCCTGTCAGTGTATACACAAGATCTCAGTGTGTGCCATTTATAGTTTTCATTAGATGGAAAATGGCTAATCTATTGTAAATTTTGATGTCACATTTCATTTTTACCTCATGTTAGTTTAAACAGTTACAGCAAAATCAATTTACATGTATTATTTTAATAAATTCTTGGTCCTACAGTGGAGAGACAAAGACTTCCATTTCCTGTGCTTGAGGGGGACTAGGCAAAGGCCTAGGTGAGCAGTTGTTCTATACTGTTCTTTTTTGGCATACACTGAAGAATGTAGAAAGGACAGGATCTTAACATCCCACAAACCTTACCAGTGTTCAATTTTGTGTTTTCAGAAGGTTGGGCAATCCTACTTCCGTAGTGATACTGCCTCGGAAACCCAAGGAGGGGTCGCTATGAGTTGGGGCCGACTCAACGGCACATAACAACAACAACAACAACAATGAATTGATGGTAAATATCATTGTGAGTAAAATATTAATAATAAGAGGAAAATTTTACATCATGGACAAAACTTATGTTTGACATTTATTCCAATTTCATTTCTTCACTGTAGCCAGCTACTGTTATCAACTTACATGGCAACCTTCAAGCATTCATTCTATGCTATTACATAGTATGAATTGGGTATGGGATTAGTGCTCTTATTATTTTTTAAAAAAATCTACCATGCTTTTTATTGTTCTGGGATTTGCTTTTTTTTTTACTCTTGGATGACTATCTGTGTCAGTATATATGTAGATTCACTGAATCATTTTCACTTCTATATAGCGTCATGTTGTCATTAGGTGCTCTCGAGTTGGCTCTGAATCATAGCAACCCTATGGATAACAGAATGAAAGACTGTGTAGTTCAGTGCTAACCTTACAATCATTGCTATGATTGAGCCCATCATTGCAGCCTCTGTGTCAATCCATCTCGTTGATAGTCTTTCCCTTTTTCACTGACCTTCTACTTTATCAAACATGATGATATCCTTTTCCAGGGAACGGTCCCTTCTGACAACATGACCAAAGTACATGAGATGAGGTCTGGCTATTCTCACTTCTAAGGAAGATTCTGGCTGCACTTCTTCCAGGACAGATTTCTTTGTTTTTCTGGCAGTTCATATTTTCATTATTCTTCACCCACACCACAATTGAAAGGCATCAACTCTTCTTTGGTCTTCCATATTCATTGTCCAGATTTCAAATGCATATGAAGCAATTGAAATTACCATAGCTTAAGTTATTTTTGTTGTTAGATGCCATCCAGTCGGCTCTGACCCATAGTGGCCCTATGTATAACAGAAGGAAACACGACCCATCCTCAAAATCCTCAATCCTCATAATTACAATGAGGCAATTGAATATATGATGGATTGGTTAGGTGCACCCTAGCCTTCAAAAACGACGTTTTTGCTCTTTGACACTTTAGAGAGATCTTTTCCAGCAGATTTGCCCCATGCAATGCATCATCTGATTTCTTGACTACTGCCTCCATGGATGCTGATTGTGTCAGTAAAATAAAATCCCTGACAAATTCAATATTTTCTTCATTTATCTTGATGTTTATTGATCCAGGTATGAGGATTTTTGTTTTTTTATATATATTGATGTGTAATCCAGACTGCAGACTCTAGTATTTAATCTTTATCAGTAAGTGTTTCAAGTCATCTTCACTTTCAGTATGCAAGGTTGTGTCATCTGTATATTGCAGATTGTTAACAAATCTTCCCAAATCCTGATTCTGTGTTCTTCTTCATATAGTCCAGTTTCTCAGAGATTATTTGCTCAGCACACAGATTGAATAAATATGCTGAATAGATATAACCCTGCAACACACCCTTTCTGCTTTTAAACCATATAGTGTCCCTTTCTGTTTGAACAACAACCTCTTGGTCTGTCTACATGTTCTTCATGAGCACAATCAAGTGTTCTGGAATTCCCATTCTTCACAATGTTTACCATTATTTGTTTTGATCTACACAGTCAAATGCCTTTGCAGAGTCGATAAAAAACAGGTAAACATTTTTCTTTCATTCTTTGCTTTCAGCCAAGATCCATCTGATAGCAATGATACCCCTTCTTCCACATTTTCTTCTGAATTTGGCTTGAATATGCTGCAGCAACCATTTTTGAATTATCTTTGGTAAAATTTTACTTATGAATGATATTGTTCAATAATTTCCACATTCTGTTTGATCACCATTCTTGGGAATGGGCACAAATATGGATCTCTTCCAGACAGTTGACCAGGTAGCTACCTTGCAAATTTCATCCCATAAATAAGTTAGTGCCTTCAGCACTACATCCATTTGTTGAAACATCTCAGTGGGTAACCTGTCAATTCCTGGAGCTTTTTTTGTCGGCAATTCCATCAGCACAACTTGGACTTCTTCCTTCAATATCATCAGTTCCTGATCATATGCAACCTCCTGAAATGGTTGACATACTAATTCTTTTTGGTACAGTGACTGTATATTCTTCCATCTTCTTTTTGCATCATTCAATATTTTGCTCCTGGAATCCTTCAACATTACAGTTGAAGGCTTGAAATTCTTTAGCTTGGGAAATACTGTGAGTGTTCTTCCCTTCTGGTTTTCTAACTCCAGGTTTTTGTACATTTCATTATAATACTTTACTTTGTCTTCTCAAGCTTCCATTTAAATCTTTAGTTCATCTCCTTTATTTCACCATTTCTTCCATTCACTTTAGATATGCTCCATTCAAGAGCAAATCTCAGAGTCTTTTCTGACATCCAGTTAGGTCTTTTCTCCCTTTTCTATCTTCTTAAATCACCTTTGCTTTCTTCATTTATGATGTTCTTGATGTCATCCCACAACTTCTCTAGTCTTCAGTCATTGGTGATCAATATGTCAAATCTGTTCTTCAGATGGTCTTGAAATTCAAGTGGGATATTGTTTTGGTTTTCTAGTGCCACTCTAACAGAAATATACCACAAATGGGTAGCTTGAACAAACAGGGATTTTATTCTCTTACAGTTTAGGAAGCTGGAAGTCCCAGTTCTAGGCACTGGATGAAGGCCCTTTGAACTGGAGCTTCAGCTCTGCCTCTTGCTCCTGGCCCATTGAAGCTGGAGGTTTTTCTTAACTCAGGCAGATGCTGATTTCTGAGGTTCACAAACCCAAGGTTGACAACTGCAATGGCGAAGTCCAGAGACAGTCCCAAGATAGACAGGAAATGTGGCAGACCACTGAATGAAGATTCAGTTACATGCAGGGTCCAAGCATGCCAAAAAGCTGCAGAGATCTTTCTCAAAACTTCTTCTTATATACTGGAAGCAGACCACATCCATAAGGCAGCTATTCAGCTGCTCCAGCAGATTCGACTGTGGAGTTGATTACCAATCTCATCATGAGGAATAACTACATCCAGCTGCCCAGCCACTAAAAACCAGGTCTTGCCAAGTTAACATACAACTTAACTACCACAGATATACTCAAGATTGTATTTTGGCTTTTGTGAACTTGTTTTAATTTTATTCAGCTTCATCTTGACCCTACATATGACCAATTGATGGTCTGTTCCACAGTCAGCTCCTGCCATTGATCTGACTGCTGATAATGAGCTTTTCCATTACCTCTTTCCACAAATGTAGTCAATTTGACTCCTGTGCATTCCATCTGATGAGGTCCATATGTACAGTCACCATTTGTGTTGTTGAAAAAAAGGTATTTGCAATGAATATGTTGGTCTCGCAAAATTCTATCCTGCAATCTCTGGCATCATTTCTTTCACCAAGACAATATTTTCCAGCTACCAATGCTTCTTCTTTGTTTCCTGCTTTTGCATTCAACTCACCATAATTATCAATGCATCTTGATTGCCTGTTTGGTCTTTTTCAAACTGCAGAAGTAGGTAACATCTTCAATTTCTTCATCTTTGTCTTTAGGGGTTAGTGTGTAAATCTGAATAGTAGCATTAACTGATCCTCCTTGCAGACATATGGATGTTATTCTATCATTGACAGCATTGTACTTCAGGATAGATCTTGAAATGTTCTTCTTGATGATGATTATGACATCATTCACATCTTCAATTTGTAATTCCAAGCATAATAAATCATATGATTGTCTGACTCAAAATGACCAACACCAGTCCATTTCAGCTCACTAATGCCTGGAATATTGATCTTTATGAATTCTATTTCATTTTTGACAACTTCCAATTTTACTAGATTCATACTTTGTACAATACACATTCCAGTTGTTAATGCTCCCAATGTTTTTTCCATTTTGAGTTGTGTCATGTCAGCAAATGAAAGTCCCAGAAGCTTTATTTCATCCACGTCATGAAGGTTGACACTGCTTTGGGGAGGCAGTTCTTCCCCAGTTGTATTTTGAATCCCTTCCAACCTGAGGGGCTCATCTTCTGGCACTATATCAGACAATGTCTCACTGCTATTTATAAAGTTTTCCAATAATATATCAGTGTTTCACTGCTTTTCATAAGGTTTTCAGTGGCCAATTTTTTTCTCCCATCCTTCTTTCTAGTCTCTCTTAGTCTGGAATCTCCACTGAGATCTGTCAACTATGGGTGACCATCCTGGTATTTGAAATGCCAATAACATAGTTTCCATCTTCACAGTAATACACAAGCTACCACAGTATGACAAATTGACAGACGAGTGGTAGATATAGTATCATACATGTATTATACGGTTCATTCACCTATTCCCCTATTGGTAGATATTTATATGGTTTCTATTTTTTTGCCCTGAAAAACAGTATTGTATGTAACAGCCAGTGTTAAGGTTATGTGTTAGATTAAGGTTAAGGTTAAGGTTATGTGTTAACTTGTCTGGCCCTTGTTTTGAGTGGCTGGGCAGCTGCATGTAGTTATTCCTCATGATGAGAATGGTATCAACTTCATGGTGGAATCTACTGTGAGCAACTGAGCAGACACCTTAGGGATGTGGTCTGCTTCCAGTATATAAGAAGAAGCTTTGAGAAAGGTCTCTAGCTTTTTGACACATTTAGATCCTGCATATGGCTGAGTCTTCATCTCAGTGGCCTGCCATGTTGTCTGCCAATCTTGAAATTGTTACTGGAATTGAACTAGTGCCCTGCCATGCTGCTTGATATCTTGGGACTGTGCCATTTTACTTGTTGACCTTGGGTTTGTCAGTCTCAGCAGCCAGTAGCTCCTGAGTTAAGAGACTCCTTCAGCTCCAGTGGGCCAGGACAAGAGGCAAGGCTGAAGCCCAAGGTCAAGGGACCTTCACTCAGCCCCTAGACCTGGCACTTTGAACTTGGACTTCTAGCCTCCTAAACTCTAAGAGAATAAATCAGCACTTGTCGTGGTATTTCTGTTATTGGCACACTAGATAACCAAAACAGCTAAACTCCCAAAATGGTTCCATATCTTCATGCCCTTATGTAGTTCCCCTCTCACACTGAATCTGTAAGCAGTTCTAATGCAGCAAATTGATGATGTAACATTTCTAGACCTAATCCATAAAAAGGACTGGTATCTTTCACTTCTGTCATCTTGGAAACCAGCCACCATGTAAGAAATCCAACTACCCTTCTGAAGAAATATACCACATGCAAAGGTCTTAGAGAATGGGATGACCTTCCTTCCCCAGGGGTTAGAGGCTACATAAGGGAATACCAAGGTGCCAGATGTGTGAGTGATAGAGTCATCTTGGATGATTTAGTCAATTGAACTTCCAGGGTTATAACCCATCCACCAAATGAGATCAGTAGAAGAACCTCCCTAGCTGAGCTCAGTCAATCCACTGAATCTTGGCCTCATGAATTATTGTTTTAAGCTATTAAGTGTTAGGGTTTATTGTGTGGCCACAAATAAGTGAAAAACTGCAGTAAACATCAGTGCAACTCCCTTTCTTATGCACATGTGAGTAGCTGTCTGGATATACAGAGAACAAAATTGCTGGTCATAAGGGCACATCAAATTTTAATAAATTCTGTTCAATTACTCTCCAAAATGGCTATATACCACTTATTATCCCTGCCCACAATGATTGGGTGTACTGACTTCTCTTAAAATGTTTGCTTCGTAGAGAATTCAAAAATGATATTTCTTTGATTACTAATTAAGTATAAGTTTTCATATGTTTATTGGCCTTTTTTGTTGAGTTTTCTCTTAATTACCCATTGAAGGAGAGACAGACAGGAATGACAAACAGGGCTGAATGAGCCCTGCACTCCAGTTGCCCTCAGGGGGAGGGGGATGGCCAATGTCTCAACTTCCCAAAAGTTGCCAGCACATACTATTGACATTGGTATTCATTGGTATGGACAATTGCAAAGTACTTATTTATCTAGCTATTCTCAAGTCCACAGCAGCCTTCACTGTGATACACTCAGTTAGAAGTTATCTATATCCTTTCAAAATCCCTCTAAAAAAGCAGAGATGTAGGGGGACATCCAGTTTGTGGTAGTTAAGGTTATGTGTCAATTTGACTAGGCCTGGTTGAGTGGCTGGGCAACTCGACGTAGTTATTCCCCTAGATGAGATTGGTAATCAACTCCATGGTGGAATCTACTTGAGCAGCTGAGTAGCTGCTTTAATGATGTGGTCTGCTTCCAGATGTGTTTGCTTTTTTCTATAAAAAGTAACTTTGAGGAAAGTCTTTAGCTTTTGACATGCTTGAATCCTGCACGTAGCCAAGTCATTGTTCACAGCCTGCCATGTTGTCTGCTGATGCTGGGACTCTTAATGTACTTAAATTAGTGCCCTGTAATGTGGTTTGCTAATATTGGGACTGTGCCTTTTTACTTGTAGACCTTGGGTTTGTCACCCTCTGTAGCCAGCAGCTAACCTGAGTGAAGAAAGCCTCTAGCTTCAGGGGACCAGGAGCAAGAGGCAAAGCGGAAGTCTAAGGTTGAGAGGCTTTCACCCTAACACCTAGAGCCTGGCACTTTGAACTCAGACTTCTAGTCTTCAAAATTGTAAGAGATAAACTCCTGTTTCTTAGAGCCACCCATTTGTGGAATTTTCTATTAGAGCAGCACAAAGTAGCTAAAACAAGTTGTATACAGCCCATATACAGGTCTTCATGAAGTGATGAGAGATGTTGCATATCATCCTGCTACTGACCTTTGAGAAGTCCCTAACTGACACAAATGGTAAAGCACTCATCTACCAACCAAAAGATTCATGGTAAGAACCCATTCAGAGGCACCTTGGAAGACAGGACTGAAAATCTGCTTCTGAAAAGTCACAGACATGAAAAGCCTGTAGAACAGTTCCACTCTGCTCACATTGGGTCACCATGAGTTATAATTGATTTGATGGTAAATAACAACAACTGACTTTAGGATTATGATTTGAATTATGACTCCAAGCCCCAGTTCTGTCCATGACATGCTAGCAATTCACATTTGAAGTCAGCCTAAGACTCAGAGAACAAATCAGTCTTGGAAAAAAACAAAACAAGAATGATCCTTAGAAGTATGGATAATAAAACTGGATCTTGTTTACTTTGCCCATGTGACAGGAAAGACCAGTCCCTAGAAAAGAATATCATGTTTGGTAAAGTACAGAGTCAGTGGAAATGAAACTTCTTCCCTCATCAAATGGACTTAGCACACTTGTCAAAAGTTAGTTAATCAAAGAAATATGTGAAAATGAAATATCATTTTTGAATTCTCTATGGGGCAAACATTTTAAGAGAAGTCAGATGTGTGACTTTGCTTCTGGGCTTTCAAATCTATTCCATTCCATATAACAATATATCTATTGTTATACCAGTACTAGGCTGTTTTGATTACTGTAACTGAATAGTATGTTTTCCACTACTTGTCTGTCAGTCTGTACAAACTATATATACATAGTTTTGGTTACCTAGTGCTGCTCAGACAGAAATATACCACAAATGGGATGGCCTTAACAAACAGGAGTTTATTCTTATAATTTGGAGGCTTTAAGTCCAAGTTCAAAGTGCCAGGCTCTAGGGGCTGGGTGAAAACTCCTCAACCTTGGAGTCCAGCTCTGCCTT
>NW_006922079.1:1394410-1394891 GCF_000298275.1 Orycteropus afer afer | reverse complement strand
GTTCAGCCTGTCCACCCAGCTATCCACCCATATGCCCATGTTTGCCTTCAATGACAATGCAGTACTCTATGTACAAAAGGGTTCATATTTGTTGTCTGTACCTCCCATGTATTTCTCTATGTTTTTCTCATCCTCAATGCTGTCATATTGGTCGCATAGATTTGGTACATTGCCCTTCTCTTCACCCAAATCAATACTTATCTCTGTCTATCTAACAGCGTTCCCTCCCCTCACCTTTCACCCCTGGTAACCAACAAAGAAAATTTCCTTCTATAGATAAACCTTTCCTTAACTTTTACAATAACAGACTAATACAATATTTGTTCTTTAGTGATTGACTTATTTCACTCAGCATAATGTCCTCCAAATTTTATGCAGTGTTTTGTAGATTCTACATTATTCTTTAGCATTGCATAGAATTCCATTGTGTGTATGTACCATAGTTTGGTTATCCATTCCTCAGTTGATGGACATCTAGGTT
>NW_006922079.1:1388357-1390550 GCF_000298275.1 Orycteropus afer afer | reverse complement strand
CAAGAAGCGGACCACATACCCAAAGGCAGCTACTCAGCTGCTTGTGGTAGATCCCACCATGGAGTTGATTGCCAGTCTCATCATGGGGAATAACTACTGCCAGCTGCCCAGCCACTCAACCAGGCCCAACCAAGTTGACACACAAACATAACTACTATCTATATCTATATATAGATAGATATATATATAACCAAAATGGATGTCAGAAGAGACTCTTGGAGTTGCTCTTGAATGCAGCATATCTAAAGTGAAAGAAAGAAATGATGAAATAAAGGAGATGAAGTGAAGATTCCAAAGGGCAGCTCGAGAAGACAAAGTAAAGTATTATAATGAAATGTACAAAGACCTGAATTTAGAAAACCAAAAGGGAAGAGCACACTCAGCATTTCGCAAACTAAAGAATTTCAAGCCTTCAACTGCAAAGATTCCAGGGGCAAAATATTGAACAATGCAGAAAGCATCAAAAGAAGATGGAGGAATATACAGAGTCACTGTACCAAAAAGTATTGGTGTATCAACCATTTCAGGTTACAGATGAGCAGGAACTGATGGTATTGAAGGAAGAAGTCCAAGAAGTCCAAGCTTCACTGAAGGAACTGATAAAAAAAAACAAGATTCCAGGAAACGATGGAATATCCATTGAGAAGTTTCACAAATGGGTGCAACGCTGGAGGCGCTCATTTGTTTATGCCAGGATATTTGAAAAATAGCTACCTGGCCAACTGACTGGAAGAGATCTATATTTGTGCCTATTCCAAAGAAAGGTGATACAGCAGAATGTGGACAATGTTGAATAATATCATTAATATCACATGCAAGTAAATTTTGCTGAATGTAATTCAAAAACAGTAGCCCCAGTATATTGACAGAAATTCAAGCCAGACTCAGAAAAGCACATGGAACAAGTGGTATCATTGAGGATGTCAGATCAATCTTGGCTGAAAGTAAAGAATACCAGAAAGATGTTGACCTATTTTTATTGACTATTCAAGGGCATTTGACTGTGTGGATCATAACAAATCATGGATAATATTGCAATGAATGAGAACCCCAAAACATTTAACTGTGCTCATGAAGAACCTGAACATAGACTAAGAAGCCGTTGTGTGAACAGAACAGGGGATATTGCATGGTTTAAAATCAGGAAGGATATGTGTCAGGGTTATATCCTTTCAGCATATTTATTCAATCTGTATGCTGAGCAAATGATCTGAGAAGCAGGATTATATGAATAATAACACAGGATTGGAGGTAGACTCATCAACAGCCTGGGATATGTAGATGACATAACCTCACTTGCTGTGAGTGAAGAAGACTTGAAGCATTTACTGATGAAGATCAAAGACTACAGCCTTTAAAACAGATTGCACTTTAACTTAAAGAAAATAAAAATCCTCACAACTGGACTAATCAGCAACATCACGATAAATGGAAAACAGACTGAATTTGTCAGGGATTTCATTTTACTTAGATCTACAATCAATGCCCATGGAAGCAGTAGTCAAGAAATCAAATGATTTGTTGCATTGGGCAAATCTGCAAAAGACCTCTTCAAATTGTTTAGGAGCAAAGATGTCACCTTTCAGACTAAGGTACACTTGACCCAAGCCATGGCATTTTCAATGGCCTCATATGCATGTGCAAGCTGGACAATAAATAAGGAAGCCCAAAGAAGAATGGATGCATTTAAATTGTGGTGTTGGAGAAGAATATTGAAAATACCATGGACTGCCAGAAGAACAAAGAAATCTATCTTGAAAGAAGTACAACCAGAATGCTCCTTGGAAGCAAGAATGGCGAGACTTCATCTCATATACTTTGGTCATGTTGTCAGAAGGGTCCTGTCCCTGGAGAAAGATATCATGCTTGGTAAAGTAGAATGTCAGAGAAAATGTGGAAGGCCCTCAATTAATTGGATTGACACAGTGCTTGCAACGATGGGCTCAAGCATAGCAATGGTTGTGACAATGCTGCAGGACCTAGAAGTGTTTCATTCTGTGGCCACTATGAATCAGAACCATCTCGACAGTATTTTGCAAGACCAATGATTTATACATTGAAAATAGGGGGAGTTCTGGCAAGATGGCAGACTAGGGAGAAGGACAGCACAGACCCTCTTCAACAAAGAAAAGGGAAACCAATTAACACAGACACAGAAGATAATCTTGGACCCCTGAGCCTTGAAGGGAAGGA
>NW_006922079.1:1366024-1385935 GCF_000298275.1 Orycteropus afer afer | reverse complement strand
TTTCCAGCCAAACAAGGTACAGGCATGTGAATTAAATATTTACCTCAAGTAGACACACGCCTTGGAGAGAACAATCATGGGAGAAGTAAGGGCTGCTTATGCACAGGGAGACAGCTCAGGTGGCAGGAGAATATGGAGGGATGGACATGGGGAAGAGGTAACTATGGGGAGGTAGTGGGAGGGGAGCTGTTGCATTGTGATAAACTGTGGTCAATGACATGCGACAATGTGTATGTGAACTGCTGTATGGAAAGTGAATTTGCTCTGTAAATCTTCACCCAAATCAAAATTAAATTAAATTACACATTGCAAATACGTTTTGTGGTAGTTTAGTTTGTGTGTCAACTTGGCTGGGCCTGGTTGAGTGGCTGGGCAGCTGGTGGTAGTTAATCCCCATGAGGAGACTCCCTGGTGGGATCTACCACAAGCAGCTGGGTAGCTGCCTTTGGGTATATGATCTGCTTCCTGTATATAAGAAGAAGTCTTTGGGAATGGTCTCTAGCCTATGGCATGCTTGGACCCTGCATGTAGCTGTGTTGTTGCTCAACAGCCTGCTATGCTCTGCCGAACTTGGGACTTAAAATGGACTTAAGTTGATGGTCTGCCGTGTGGTTTGGTAACATCAGGACTGTGTCTTTTTACTTGTCAACTTTGGGGCTTCTAGCCTCAGCAGCCAGCAGCTGTCTGAGTGAAGAAATGCCTCTAGCTACAGTGGGCCAGGAGCAGGAGGCAGAACTGGACCCCAAGGTTGAAGAGCTTTCACCCAGCTCCTAGAGCCTGACACCTTGAACTTGGGCTTAAAGCCTCCAAATTATAAGAATAAACTCCTGTTTGTTAAGGCCATCCCATTTGTGGTATATTTCTTTCCAGAGAGGCACTAAGTAACCAGAACGCCTTTTTTCAACACCATAAACAGTGGCTATACACATGTATTTCAGCAGATAGAGTACACAGGAATCAGATTTGACTATATCTGTGGAAAGAAATAATGGAGAAGCTAAATATCTTCACCCAAAACAAGGCAAGAAGCTGACTGAGGAACAACCATCAACTGCTCATATGCAAGTTCAAATTGAAGCTGAAGACAATTAAAAGAACTCCACAGTTCTTCTGGGAAGATGGAGGAATAGACAGAAAAGCAACACAGACCCTCTTCAACAAAGAAAAGAAAAACCGATTGACAGAGATATGGAAGATAAATCCGGGAACCCTGCGCTTTGAAAGGAACTATACAGAAGTGGATTAGGCACCAGCTAGTGGAAAAACCTGAACGAAGACAGTGAGTACAGAGACAGTTGGAGCTGCGGACTGTCAGCTACTCTGATGAGACCAACAGCATGAATATTTCCAAGTCGTGTTGGGACCTGAGAATTGACCTAAAGACCAGTCCCAGTCACTAAGGCTGCAGGGACAACTGCTCTGGTGGCCTATGACTAGGAAGGGAAACAGCAAGGAAAAAGACAACATGAGCTGTGGACTTTCTGCTGTCTGAAGGGCACGGCCATTTTGATTGTTTACAAGTGGCAGCCATTTTGGATATTTAAAGTGACCAAGGATGCAGCCATCTTGAGTGTTTACAAGTGGTGGCCATTTTGGATATTTAAAGGGACCGAGGGCACAGCCATTTTGAAAGTTTACAAGTGGCAACCATTTTGGATTTTAAAGTGATAGCATTCTTGTTTGCATTCCAGGGACCTAAGAACAGGCTCTGTTTGCCAGGGTCGGCAAGGACATACGAGAGACTGACAAAGGAAAGGAGACAGGTGATAAGTGTATAAGTGCCGTCAACTAGTGAATATTGGAGCACAGCACAGAACCTAGCCTGTATAGATAACATACAAAGAAAACAAAAATTGTGGACAAGTCACTCCAACATATAATCACCAATTAAATATAAACACAAAAACGTCCCAATGCCTCAGAAACAATAGAGCATCACAGTCCACATAAAGAAGCAAGATAAAATAGGAGAAACAAGGGACCAGGATACAGACCCAAAACACATCGCTGAGGAAGACGCAGCATTGGAACTCCCGGATAAGGAATTCAAAAGAATTATATTTAGATTTCTTCCAAGGATTGAGAGACAGACCAAGAAAAATACAGACAAAACCCTAAAAGAAATTTGGAAGAAAATACAAGAACAAAATGACAAAATAAATTAAAAATTAGAAATGATTCTTGTAATGCAGAGCTGCCGAGACACTAGGACACAGAGTTGTTTCAGATAAGTAGTTAATTAGCACTCCTGGGCGAGGTTCTCATGCCCTAGCATCAAGGCCAGAGAAGTCGCACACCCGGGCAGGGGGGATAGATTCTTGTAGACACAGAGAGGACTTAATTGGGAACACTAAGGAAACGGCAGGGTCCAATTAGCTGTTGGCAGGGTCTGCACTTAATTAGCATGAGGGGGCTTCACAGGAGGAAGTTTGTCATCACGTGAGACTTTCCAGCCTGGGCAGGTTTTGTCACCTCAGTTGTCTTATCAGGCTATCTCATCAGGGCCTGACACCCGGAGGAAGCTGTTAACTGAAATGTTGGTGGTTTGAGTTTGCTCCAGCCTAACATTCCAACCTCTTTTAATGGATAAAGGGCGACGTGATCCTCTTAGCTTCTTCCTGCTGAACGGGGTCAGAGAGGGAGAGAGGGGTTTTATAGGTTGGAGTCTGATAAGCCGGGGTCCATGGTTGGTAACTTGGTGTAAGGATGTAGGAAAAGTTGATTCACTGTGACCTGAGATATTTCTTTGAGTCGGCTTTGGAGAAACTGCTACCTTGATAGTGACCCTGGGCTCAGCGAGAGTGATTGAGGTTGTTGAGTCCAGGCTCCTTCAGTCATCAGTAGCTAGGCCCAAGATTGTCGACAGCAGGTTAGTGGATGGGGAAGATGGACCTCCGTGCTTTGACACAGAGGGACAGTCACTCTTCCAATGTCCTTTCAAACCACACGCTGGACATGGGCCGGAGGCCGGTCGGGGCTGAAGGCAGGATCTGACCCAGTGCCCTTCCTAACTGCACTTGAAGAAGGATTGGGGAGCCGCCAAGGAAGGAGGTCTTCTGTCACCATGTGCTGGCCTCAGGGCCACTAACAAGGCATTGGCCTGCAAGGTGGCCTTCTGACAGGTCCTGGCTTCCCTATCTGCCTCTGCTTTCTCCTCCCAAGTGTTAAAGTTTTTAAAGGCCATATTTACTAAGTCTCTGATGGGAGTTTGGGGTCCCTCTTCAGCTTTCTTTAATTTCTTTCTAATGTCAGGAGTTGACTGGGTTATGAAATGAGTGGCTAGGGCCTAGGACCATGGCCCCAGCCTGAGAGGAGGGGTCTAGACAGGTAAATTGGGTAAGGGCTTTGGTTAATCAGTTCAAGAAGGTGGCTGGGTTTTCATCCATAAGTTGGGTAATCTCTCAGAGTTTGTTAAAGTTAACTGCTTTATGAGAGACAGCTTGTAAGTCTGCCAGGAGGCATTGGAGTATTTTATCTCTGCAGGCTCTCCCAGTCCATCCAGACTGGGTGTCAGGCTGGTACTCCCAGCCTGGGTTTTGTGCTGGAATAGTGTTTGTTCCGACGGGCATGGAGTTATTTGTTAGGTGGGTTTGGTCAGTATGTTCTCGGGAAGTACTAAGGACTCTATATTTTTTGTCTGGAAGGAGGGTAGAGGAGAGGATGACATATATGTCATGCCACGTTAAATCATAGGTCTGAGAGAGGTATTGGAATTCTTTGATGCAAGTAGTAGGGTTATTTGAAAAAGAGCCTAAGTGTTTTTCAATTTGGGACAAATCAGCCAGGGAGAAGGGGGCGTGGACCTGTACAATTCTTTTAGACCCAGTAACTTCACATAGGGGGCAAAGAAGTTGTTGAGAGAGGGTGTGGCGGCTCACGGGAGAGGGAAGGATGGGAGAGGTAGAGAAGGAGGTGTCTGGGGAAGCAGGCGAGATGAAAGAGGTAGAGGAGGAGGCATCTGGGGAAGTGGGCAAGATGGGAGGACAGGGGGCTGTCGGGGTAAGGGGAAGGGATGACGGCACTGCCTGAGGGAGAGGGGGTTGTGTTGTAGTATGAGGAGGGGGTCTGGGGGGTAAGGGCAGGCTTTCCAGTGGGTCAGAAAAGGAGGAAGAGGAGACGTTTGGGTTGGTTTCTGAGGGGGAGAGAGGCATAGGTTTAGGAGGTTTGGGGTTTTCGTGAGTAAGGAGAATCTGGGTGGTATTACATTTCTTACACAATGAAGGTCGGGAGCGCAAATAAAAGAAGGCTTGGACATAGGGGACTTCTGGCCATTTGCTTGTGTGTCGGTAAAAATTGTCTAAGTCTATAAGGATATTAAAGTCAAAAGTCCCGTGCTCTGGCCAGTGAGAGCCATTGTCTGGAAGGTATTGGGGCCATGTTGTGGTGGACTAAAAGATGAGGCATTTGGGGCGGATGTCTTGGTCTAGTAGTAAGGTCTGAAGTTTTGTTAATAAATACCCCAGAGGGGTGGTTGGATCGATTTTGGAGTTTTGATTACCCATTGGTTTTGAGTTTTTCAGATAGGGCCACCAGAACCCTATGCCAGCCAGACTGTTTTGCGTAGGTGGACGTCTCCGCCTGATGCTAGACAGTCAAACAAGGGGTACACCCTCAGGGGAGGTAGAATGTCAGGCGTCCCCGAGCAACCAAACTCCTGGACTGTGAGGAGTTTCTGACATGGTACCACGATTTTTCTGGGGTTCCTGGAACCCTGTGCCAGTGATGCAGAAAACTCTGGAACAAAACTCAGACTTTTGGGCAAGTCAACTCTCCAAAAGTAATCCACAGGAGATATTAAAAGAGGAAAGTAATCACACTGGAGACATGTCCCAAGGACCAGTCAGATGTCTGGTTGTCTGCTCCCCTCTCAGGGATTTAAGTGAGTCTTTGGCTAAGGTGTCTCCATATAAACCCCGGAGCAGAGGGCAGAGCCACACCGTTGTGCCAATCTGACTTCACACAGAAATCAACTGAGGGCCCACTCAGACTCCGCAACTTAGATCTTGGAGCGTCACAGAAACATTCACACAATTTCTCCGTCAGACGCAGACAGGTTACAACAGAACCAATTCAAACCCTCTGGTAGTAGGCACTGGTTCATCGCCCAGAGCTAAAAAATTAAAATGGCCCACAGGATGGAGGACAACAAAATACAAAATGTATGTCTGTCCTCCAGCGGGCATTGAGTAAAGGGTAAGATGTGACTTACCGGTGGTGGATGCAAGGGGCTGGAATTCCCTGGTCTGGAGGGAAGAGGGAGAAGGAGAATAATAATTCCCTCAAGTTCTACTCCTCTTCCCAGGTTTCAGCACCAAATGTAATGCAGAGCTGCCGAGACACTAGGACACAGAGTTGTTTCAGATAAGTAGTTTATTAGCACTCCCAGGCCAAGTTTTCATGCCCTAGCATCAAGGCCCCAGGGCAGGGGGGATAGATTCTTGTAGACACAGAGAGGACTTAATTGGGGACACTAGGGAAATGGCAGGGTCCAATTAGCTGTTGGCAGGGTCTGCACTTAATTAGCATGAGGGGGCTTCACAAGAGGAAGTTTGTCATCATGTGGGACTTTCCAGCCTCGGCGGGTTTTGTCACCTCAGTTGTCTTATCAGGCTGTCTTATCGGGGCCTGACACCCAGAGGAAGCTGTTAACTGAAATGTTGGTGGTTTGAGTTTGCTCCGGCCTAACAATTCTAAATCTACAGATAGAAATCCAGAAGATTAATACTAAATTGTCAGAAATAGCTAACATATTGAAAGGGCAAAAGAGTAGAATTGATACAATGGATGACAGAATTAACGAGATTGAAGACAAAACCTGAATACTTCTTTGGAAAGGGATCAATCAGAAAAAAGATAAAAACAGAATGAAGAAAGCCTAAAGTTCATGTGGGATACCATCAAAAGGAATAATCTATATGTCACTGGAATTCCAGAACAGGAAGAGGAAAATGATACCACTGAGAAAATTGTCCAAGATTTATTGGAGGAGAATTTCCCTGATATGATGAAAGATGAAAATATATCCATTCAGGAAGTCCAAAGAACCCCAAACAGAATACACCCCAAAAGAAAAACACCAAGACATATCATCATCAAACTCACCAAAACCAAAGACAAAGAAAGAATCATAAGAGCAACACAGGAAAAACGAAAAGTTACCCACCAGGGGCAACCAAGAAGACTAAGCTTGGATTTCTCAACAGAAACCATGCAGGCAAGAAGACAGTGGGATTGTATATATAAAACACTGAAAGAGAAAAAATTCCAACCAAGAAATATGTACTCAGCAAAATTGTCCCTCAAATATGATGGTGAAATTAGGACATTTCTGAATAAGCAGAAATTAAGGGAAATTGTTAAAATCAGACCAACCTTACAAGAGATGCTAAAGGGAGCCCTTTGGACAGAGAAGCAACAACAGCCAACAACAACTGATCGTTAACACACATGATGATATAACCCAGAAACCAACCCAGCTATGGAAGTATCCAAAGTAAATAAGCCTACAAGATTGTAAACAGGGAACCAGAGACATCAATTGAAAAATGAGGACAACTACAAACCAAAAAAGAGAAAAAACTGTGTCATCACAGAACTTCTAGATGGTAGGGAAGTCAAGACAACTACAAGATTCTACACTTGGGAAGAAAACTATAAATCACAGGGTAACCTCAAAGAAAAATGATTAACCTTCACATCAAAAAAGAGGACCAGCATAAATATTCAGCAAATACTAAAGCAATAGCAATGAAGGAAGTGATAACAAGATTCATAAACAAAATGAGCTGAGCATAAAAAATTATATGGAACAAAGAAATCTACACAATGAAAAAGCACATGAAAAAAATGACAGCAACAAATTCATATTTGCTGTTGAAAAATGGGCAGAAGACATGAATAGACACTTCACTAAGGAGGATATTCTGGTGGTCAGCTAATACATGAAAAGATGCTCACAATCATTGGCCATCAGAGAGATCAAACAACAATGAGATATACTGTCTCACACCAGCACTGATAGCAAGGTTCAAACAAGACAGAAAGTAACAAATGCTGGTGGGGATGTGGATAGATTGGGACTCTCATACACTGTTTGTGTAACCATGAAGTGACACAACCACTGTGAAGAGCAATATGGCAACTCCTTAGAAAGTTGGAATTGGAGATACCATTTGACCCAGCAATCCCATTACTAAGTCTATATTCTAGAGAAGTGAGAGCCAGGATAGGAACAGATACATGCATGCTCATGTTCATCACAGCATTATTTACAGTAACAAAAAGATGGAAATGTGCCCATCAGTGGAAGAGTGGATGACCAAACTATGGTACATACACATACTGGAATGCTATGCAGCATTAAAGAATTATGTAGAGTTTGCAAAACACCGCATAATATGGATGAACTTGGAGGACATTATGCTGAGTGAAATAAGTCAATCACAGAAGGACAACTATAGTATTAGCTTGTTGTTGTGGAGGGAAACTTTCTTTGTTGGCTGTCAGGGGTTGGGGGGGAGGGAACACTGTAAAAAAAATGCATTGACCCATGTCACTTTAGTTTTGTGCATTTCACTATACATAAATTACATTTCAATAAGATGCATTAAAATAAATAAATAAATAAATAAAAGAAGTCCACAAAAGCCAAAATATAACCTTGATTGTATCCTTCTTGAATTTAGAAACCATCTAAAGAATACATTTGATACACTGAACACCAATGAACGAAAACCAGAGGAATTGTGGGATGACATCAAGAATGTCATCCATGAAGAAAGCAAAAGATCATTAAAAAGACAGGAAAGGAAGAAGAAAGCAAAATGGATGTCAGAAGAGACTCTGAAACTTGCCCTTGAACAGAGAGTAGCTAAAACAAATGGAAGAACAACAACAACATAGTAAGGTTTAAAATCAAAAAAGATGAGTCTTCATACTTTGTTCTTATGTTGATTTAGCTATTTGGGATCTCTTACAATTCTACATAAATTTGAGAACTTTTTTCTCCATTTCTGTAAAGAACGCTGTTGGAATTTTGATAGGCATTGCATTGACTCTATCAATTGCTTTGGGTAGTATTGGCATTTTAACAATGTTAAGTCTTTTAACTCAAGGACACAGAGCATCTTTTCATTTATCTAAGTCTCCTTTAATCTCCTTTAGCAGTACTTCATAATTATTGTCATATTAGTCCTTCACATCCCTGGTTAGATTTATTCCTAGGTATTATATTCTCTTAGATGCTATTGTAAATGGAATCATTTCCTAATTTCCATTTCAGATATCTCATTGCTGATGAGAGACAATCAGAAATGCAACTGATTTTTGTTTCTTAACCTTCTACCCTGCAACCTTGCTAAATGTCTCTATTTACCTCACTTAGTTTTTTGCACTCTTTGGGATTTTCTATCTATAGCATCAAGCTATCTCTGCATAGAAGTAATTTTACTTCTTCTTTTCTGATTTGGATACCTTTTATTTCTTTTTCTTCTCTTATTACTCTTGCTGAGATCACTAATATTGAATCAGAATGTCCAGAGGAGACACTCTTGTCTTGCTTCCAATATCAAGAGGAAAGTTCTCAATATTTCTCCATTAAATATAATGTTGGCTGTTGATTTTTCCTATATAACCTGTATCATGTTGAGGATCTTCCCTTCAATTCCAATCTTGCTGAGAGTTTTTATCAAAAAAGGGTGTTGGATTTCATTTAACCCTTTTCTTGCATTCATAGAGATGATCAGATGGTGCTTTCCCTTTGTTCTTTTGATATGGTGTATTACACAGATGGATTTTCTAATGTTGAACCATCCTGAATTCCTGGAATAAATCCCACTGGATCATGATGTATGATTCTTTAACGTGCTATTGGATTCTGTGTGGTAGTATTTTGTTGAGGGTTTTTACATCATACTCACAAGAGATATTGGTCTGCAGTTGTGTGTGTGTGTGTGTGTGTGTGTGTTGTCTTTGTCTGGTTTTAATATCAGGGTCATGTTTGCTTCATAGAATGAATTAGGGAGTGTTCTTTCTTTCTATATCTTTCAGAAGAATATAAACTGTATTGGTGTCCGTTGTTCTTTAAATGTTTGGTAGAATTTCTCAGTGAAGCCATCTGGTAAAGGATTTTGTTGTTGTTTTTGGGAGATTTCTAATCACTAATTCTACCTCTTCACTTATTATACATTTATTTAGACTTTCAATTTCCTCCTGAGTCAGTTTGGATATGTGTGTGGTTTTAAGAATCTAGGTTATCCAGTTTGTTGTCATACAGTTGTTCATAATATTCTGTCATAATTCTCTTCATTTTTGTCAGGTCAGTTGTAGTCTCTCCTCTTTCATTTTTTATTCTGATTATTTGCATCTTTTCTCTTCTTTTCTTTGTCAGTCTACCTAAAGGTTTGTTGATTTTATTGATTGTTTTGAAGAGCCAGCTTCTGGTTTTATTGATTCTATTATTTGTCTGTTTTCAATTTTATTTATTTATGTTCTGATCTCTGTTTTTTCCTTTCTTTTGGTAGGTTTAGGCTTAGTATACTCTTCTCTGTGTAGTTCCTGGAGTTGCCAAGTTAGGCTGCTGATTTGAGATCTATCATTTTTTCTCTTGTAGGCATTTACTACTCTAAGTTTCCCTGTAAGCACTGTCTTTGTCACATCTCATAAGTTTTGGTATGTTGCGCTTTCATTTTCTCTTGACTCTAGAAAATTTGTGATTTTTCTTTGATTTCTTCCTTGACCAATTGGTAGATTAATATTGTGTTCTTTAATCTCCATATGCTTGTGTATTTTCTAGTTTTTTTTTTTTTTTAATGTTATTGATTTAAGCTTTATTCTCTTATGGTGAGAGAAAATACTTTGAATGATTTCCATCTTCTTAAATTTATCAAGCCTTGCTTTGGGACCTAATATGTGGTCTATCCTGGAGGATGATCCATATGCACTGGAATAAACTGTACATTGTGTTGTTTTTTGATGGAGTGTTCTATATATGTGCCAAAGGGGTAAGGTGGCCCCATCTTTTGACCTCCTCTAACCTGGCAAGAAAAAGAGAGAATCATCATCAGTAGCCCAAGCCTTATTCATGAGAGGCCAGACATTCTGCCTTCCTCCAGCCCTTTCACCAACCCTGACACCAACCGTTCCTCCCACAGCATCCACCATCTCTCTGCTGGCTTCAATAATTCACTGCAGTGGCCACACAGAACTCACAGATTATGGGGTTTATTAGTGAAGCAACAGGCTACAATTCAAGTTCAGAAACACACTCAGTCTCTTGCAGCCAGCCATCTCACTTAGCAACCAGTAGTGTCTTTCTCAGCAGCATGTGTCTCTTGCATCTCTCTCTAAGCAGTGCATGTCTCTCGCATCTCTCAGCAAGTGCATGTCTCTTAGGAGTGCATTGCTCTCAGCAGCATGTCTTTATCAGCCAGCAGTCAGAGAGATTCTTTCTGCCTCTAGGAGTGATCCTTTTGAGGTTGGCAGAGTGGCCAAACTAACCAATTCCAAAATCAGAAATTCTACACACCTGAAAGAGAGTGAACTGCCCAGAAGATTGCTTCGTGCAACTCTCAACAGAAATACCCAGGTGGATAACAAGCGGAGCTACTCAGTTGCTCATGGCAAATTCCACCACGGAGTTTATAAAGATTAATGGCTAGAAAAGCCACACTATGTAATTTACTACACCGCAGGCCACTCCCTGGATTTTCTAGCCATTATCCCTTTTATACTTCAAAAATTAGCATCCCCTTCACCATCCATTTAAGAATAACCACACCCATGAAAGCTTGTAAGCCAGCCACTTCATGCCTTTATCTTCCTCCATTTTAGATAGCCAATTTCTAATTTGCCCATCCCTATCAAACCAGTGGGAGCTCTGGTAGCATAGTGGCTAAGACACTTGCCTGCTAACCAGACGGCTGGCGGTTCAAATCCACCAGCCACTCCTCGGAAGGAAGGTTGGGCAATCCTACTTCCGTAGTGATACTGCCTCGGAAACCCAAGAAGGGGTCGCTATGAGTCGGGGCCGACTCGACGGCACCTAACAACAACAACAACAACAATCAAACCAGTACTCTGAGGAGACAAGCATGGTCCTTTCTCATTCAAGAATCTTCTGGTCCACTTGGGAACTTTGGGCATCTAAATCCACAAACAAGCAAAGTCCAGCCCAGCACAAGACATCAGATTGCGGCAACTTAACACCAACTCAGTGTCAAACATCTTCCTCTTTGTTTGGTAGGGTTCTTGTCAGCTCAGCCCTAGCCCTCCCAGCTAGGTCACGGGTTCCAGCTGTCAATTTTGGAAGTCACACTCTTTCTTTCGCTTCAGACCAGCCAGCACCTTCTCTCACATCCTCAGTCCACAGGGATTATTTCAATGCCCATAGACTTACTCCTTGCACTCCAGACCAGGCAGCCCTTCCTCTCATCCCCAGCTTCCATAGCTAGGTCAAAGAGTACCAAACTCAGCCTGTTTCTTCTTTGCTGCACTTCCCCCATTTCCACTCAAGTGGACCTAGGTGGTCACAAGCGAGTAACATACAAGCCTACTACTTGCTGGCTTCTTTTAACTTTCAGTCCTAGAAGGGGTTTCTCTCATGGACCATGACTTTCCTGCCTTGATACACCCAAAACCTATCTGCTTGCTTGAAATTCAAAAAAGCCAGTCTTTTTTTTTTTTTTTTTTTTTCCTGTAGGTCCTGTCTTCAAACGCAGATCTGTTCTCTCAGTTCTTCTGGTTGGGGCTCAGGTTTTCTACCCAAGCCCCTAATACTCTACACACAGGGCTTGAAAGAAAAGCCTATATTTCTGCTGGACAAATTCTACTTCCCCTTTTAACATATCCAATCAAGTATCAGCTGAAGGTGGACTTACATGCACTCTGTTATCCACACCCCATAACAATTTCTAATGTACAACTAGGTAAGAGAGCATGTTGTACCCATAGTACATTCAGATAGATACATAATTCAAAACATAAACCTTTTGAAGACATTGCAGTTTCATCTTTTCACCTTGATTACCTTCCCATTCCATGTATGTGGCCTTGGGCCTTTGGCCGGGTGTAACCAAAAGTCCCAACCTCTGGATCAATCATCTCCTTTAATGTTGTTGTTGTTGTTATGTGCCGTCGAGTCGGACCTGACTCATAGCGACTCCTCCTTGGGTTTCCGAGGCAGTATCATGACGGAAGTAGATTGCCCCATCTTCCTTCCGAGGAGTGGCCAGTAGGTTTGAACCACCAGCCTTTGGGTTAGCAGTCAAGTGCCTTAGGCACTACGCTACCAGAGGTCCTTCTCCTTTAAAATTTAATATTCTGCCAATTTTGGGAGTCTCCTTTAATAGGTAACACCAACAAAAGTAACCACCTAAGAATCCAAAGTTTCACTTCCCAGGCCCCTTCCTTATTTTTATTTATTTATTTATTTATTTACCAAATCCTATGCTTCTATCAGTCTGAACCCACTGCAACAAACCACACTGCTTCTGACACCAATTCCTCCCACAGCACCCATCATCTCTTTGCTGGGTTCAATAATTTGCTGCAATGGCCACACAGAACTCACAGATTATGGGGTTTATTAGTGAAGCCACAGGCTACAATTCAAGATCAGAAACACACTCAGTCTCTCGCAGCCAGCCATCTCACTTAACAGCCATCAGTCTATCTCTCAGCAGTGCATGTCTCTCTCATCTCTCTCTCAGCAAGTGCGTGTCTCTCAGGAGTGTGTTTCAACAACAAGTCTTTCTCAGGCAGAAGTCAGAGAGATTCCTTCTGCCTCTAGCAGTGCTCCTTTTGAGCCTGGCAGAGTGGCCAAACTAACCAATCCCAACATCAGAATTCTATACCTGAGGGAGAGTGAACTTCCCAAAAGATTGCTTTGGGCCACTCTCAACAGAAATATCTGTATCTACTTAGTTGCTCATGGCAAATTCCACCACAGAGTTTACAAAGACTTATGTCTAGAAAAGCCACACTATGTAATTTACTACACAACATGTCTGTTAACTCTGGTTTATAGCATCATTCAGGTCTATTTCCACGTGGATCTTTCTAGATCTTCTGTCAAATATTGAAAGTTGGGTTTTGAGCCTCCAGCTTTATTGTAGTGCTATCTATATCTCCCCTCAATTATATCAGTGTTTGCATTATACATTTAGGTCCACCAATGTTAGATTAATATATATTTATGATTATTAAATCTTCTTGATGAATTGATATTTTTATTACCATATGATTTCCATCTTTATCTCTTCTGACAGATTTTGTCTCAAAGTCTACTTTGTCTGATTGCCACCCCAACTATCTTTTGGTTATCATTTGTTTGGAATGTTTTTTCCTTCCCTTCACTTTCAACCTGTTTGTGTCCTTAGGCCTAAGGTAAGTGTGTCTCTTATTAACAACATATAATTGGGTCATGGTTTTTAATCCATTCTACCACTCTCCACTTTTTGATTGAAGCATTTGGTTCACTGACATTAAATGTAATTACTGATAAGTGACTTATTTCTAACATTTGTTATCTTTTTGTGTGTTGTCTTTGTCTTTTACTACTGCTTGCTTTTATGTTTTGTTGGTTTATTGTAGTGAGTTATTTTGGTTTCCTTCTTTTGTTGGTATGTTTTTAAATATATTTTCTTAGTGGTTACCATGAATATTACATTTAACAGCTTGTATTTATGAGATCCTAGCATAAATGGGTATCAGTAACATACAAGACATTCTATACTTATACCATTCCTCCTGCCCCCTCCTCCATTTTGTTGCTGTTATCACTAATTATTAGTGAAGGCTTATTAACAACCTGTGATACACAGACAACATAATGTTGCTTGCTGAAAGTGAGGATGACTAAGAGCACTTATTGAGAAGATTAAAGACTACAGTCTACAGTATGGATATTACACCTCAATATAAAGAAAACAAAAATCCTCACAACTGGAACAATAAGCTGCATCATGATAGATGGAGAAAAGATTGAAGTCATCAAAGACTTCATACTACTTGGTTCTGCAATCAACACCAATGGGAGCAGCAGTCAAGACATCAAAAGATGTATTGCATTGGGCAAGTCTGTTGCAAAAGACCTCTCTCAAGAGCTTAAGAGCTAAGATATCTCCTTGAAGACTATGATGCACCTAAACCAAACCATGGTATTTTCAGTTACTTCATATACATGTGCAAGCTGGACAATGAATAAGGAAGAATGAAGAAGTTTTGATGCTTTTGAGTTGTGGTGTTGCAGAAGTATGATGAAAGTACCATGGACTACTAAAAAAACTAACAAATCTTCCCTAGAAAAAGTGCGACTGGAATGCTCCTTGGAAGGGAAGATGGCCAGACTTCGTCTCACTTACTTTAGTCATGTTGTCAGAAGGGACCATTCTCCAGAGAATGATGTCATTCTGGATAAACTGAAGGTTCAACAAAAGAGGAAGGCCCTCAACAAGATGTATTGACATAGTGGCTGCAGCAATGTGTTCAGGTATAGTAGGGATCATGAGGCTGGCACAGGACCAGGCAGTGTTTCATTCTGTTGTACATAAGGTGGCTATGAGTCAGAGACAACTTGATGGCACAGAACATAACTAATTATGTCTATGTATTTCATGTACCTTGTAACATTTTTCCCTTTTTACATTTGCCATTACAAAACAAGAAGGACAAAATAATTACAATTATCAATCATGAATATCTTATTCCTAGCCCTTATACTTGTCCATATGTCTTAGTTCTCTAGTGATGCTATAAGAGAAATACCACAAGTAGATGACTTTAACAGGAATTTATTCTTTTACTGTTTGGGAGACTAGAAGTCTAAATTCAGAGTGCTAACTCTAGGGGCTGGGTGAAGCCATATTGACCTTGGACTTCAGCTCTGCCTTTTATTCAATGCCTAATGGAGCTGGAGCCATCTCCTAACTCAATCAGCTGCTGATTGCTGAAACTGACAAACCCAAAATCAGCAAGTAAAATGACATAATCCCTAGATCAGCAGACAACATGGCAGTCCACTTGGGCAAACACAAGATCCAAAATGTACCAAAGGAGACCTTCCCAAAGTTTCTCCATATATACTGGAAGCAGCCCACACCTCAAAGGCAACTCCCCTTCCACTGATTAACATCTCACATTCCACCAAGAAATTGATTACATCACATAGTTTCATCATGTGAAATAACTACATCCACCCACTTAAAATCATGCCAGTCAAAATCATGGCCCAGACAAATTGACACACAACCTTAACTGCCACACCATACAATTCTCTTTATTATTGATATGTCTCTTTATGTATGTCTTTGAATTGTTTTCTAGTGTCTTTTCCCTTCCATGTACAGAAACCCCATTAGTATTTTTTATAGGCCCAATACAGTGGATATAAGCCATTTCAGCTTCTGTTTGTCTGAGAATATTTTATTTTCACTTTCATCCTTTAAGTACTGTTTTGCTGACTGTTTTTTTCCCTTGAGTACTTTAAATATTTCACTCTATTTCTTTCTAGCCTCTAGTGTTGCTGAGGAGAATTTGGAATTTCATCTTATTGTGGATCCCTTGTATGACCTGTCTCTCACTACTTTCAGTATTCTCTCTTTATTTTTTTACAGCCTAAATATGTGTCTTAGTGTAGATTGCTTTGGTTTCATCCTTCTTGAAGTTTTTTGTGCTTCTTGGATTTGTAGATTCATGTCCTTCATTAGATTGGAGAAATTTTCTGTTTTATTCCTTCAAATATTCTTTCAATCCCTTTCACTCTCTTATATTCTTCTGGAATTTGCATAGTGCTTATAGTAGGTCTCTTGTTGTTGCTCCATAATTTCACTAAACTACAGTAAACCTTCTTGAGCCTCTATTCTTGTTGCTCTTTAGCATCTGTAATTTTAACTATCTTATCTTAATTCTCCGATTCTTTCTTCTGCCTGATTAAATCTGTTGGTGAGTCCTTCAGTTGTGTTTCTCATTTCATTTCTCATCCCTTTTTAATTACAAAATCTCTTTTTTGAGATCCTCATTTGTTCTTGCATTGTTTTCATTATTTCTTTGAGATCTTTGTCTATGTTTTCACTTAACTCCTTGATTATGTTTAACATTGTTGTGTTATATTCTTTTATTTTTTTTCCCTCCCATTATTTGGTCATCCTTAGATGTGCTTTCTCTCCCTTCACCATGTTCATTTGGATGGCCCTTTGTTTTTCTGTTCTTTATGTGTTTTGTGATATTTCTGTTGGGACATTGAAATCTCTGAGGGTGTTAACTTTCTCCACTCTACCCAATCTCTGGCATTTTTGTCTGCACTACTTTCTGAAGAATACTCTTAGGTGAGCTGACCATTTGACTTTTGCTTAGCATTTCCTCTCTCTCCCTCTCTCTCTCTCTCTCTCTCTGATACTTCCTTCTCTTTCCTTAGCTTAATTAGAATCCAAAAGTTCTAGATCTTGGTTATCAACTTTCAATCTCTCCCAAACTCACCAGAGAACACACTGTGGTCAGTTTGTCTGCCATCAGACACCAGAACTTAGGCAAGATATAGTGCACTAGTCAATCTGTCCACCAGGGGACACAATCACCTCTTCCTTGTTATTACTCCCTTCCTTTGTCTGATCCTGCAAACACAATTTTACTCAGAAACCCATATCTAGCAAGCCCCTTTCTGGCCTGGGTGTTGGCCTTTGGTTTTGCCTGAGGCCCCTGCAGTTTATATCTAAGCTGGCATTCAGCAGGAAGCACAGGCAGACTTTGCTCCTTTTCAAGACATGGAGAAGGTGGCAGTTCCCAGAAGATCCTCCAAGCAATATATTTTGGTTTCAGAGCCCCAGTTGCCTTGTAGTGGTTGATGGGGGAAGATCTCCACTTAGGTTACCCTCCTCCTGGCCCCACTGTAGGAGATCTTCTGTAGGAACTCATATCAGTCCAACAGTTATTGATGGGGATGGATTGTCATGCTCTGAATGGACCCCCCAGAGAAATTTAGCTTGTTGCTATAAGAGCCCACTGTTGGCTGTGGGTGTAGCCTCCATTCAAGATACCTGATCCTTAGCACATAGTAGTCTTAGTCAGCATTACTCAATGCTGACCAGAAGGGGAAGCAGACAGACCTAAGTAGATGCCAGGGAGGTCTGTTCTGTTGGTTTCAGAGGACTGAGTTGGACAGGGAGTCAGGTAGAGTGCTGACTGTGGGAGCAGACTCCACTGTAGGGGCTTTCTGTAGCATTTGCAACAACTTGGAAATCAATAATCACTAGATAGGAGAGGGGATTTCAAGCTCTGGTCAGAACCCTACATAGGTCTGCTGCACCCCCACCCCCACCCCAGTATTCACTATTGTGAAATACAGCCTCCACTCAGGATACCTGCTTCCTAGAACACAGCAGGCTTTGTCAGCAGTGCTCAGCACCAACAAGATTTGCAATTGGAGGCAAATTAACCTAAATCGACTCACAGGCAGGTTAGTCCTGTTAGTTTCAGAGGCCTGCACTGTGGGGTACAAAACAAGGCAGGTAGAATGCTGACTAAGGGAGCAGACTCCACTTCAGGAGCCTTTCATAGCAATCCCAGCCATCTTGTAGGTGATAGTGTCTGAGTAGGAGAGAGGTTTTCATGCTCTGAATAGATCCCAAGGAAGTCTGCCTTTCAGCTCTCAGAACCCCTCCTATAGTATGTTGGCTGTGGTTGGGGCCTCTACTCAAGATACCTGCTTCCTAGCACATCATAGCTTCACTCAGCAGTTCCGAGCACTGGCTGAAAGAGGGAGAAGACAGACCCAAACTGACCTCTAAGGAGATCTGTCCTGTTGGTTTGCAGGGCCTGAGTGCACAGGGAGGCAGGTAGCATGTTGACTATGAGAGTGGACTCCACTACAAGCACCTTTTGTAGCAATTCATAGCAGGCTTGCAGCCAACAGTACCTGTTGGGGGAATATGCTGTCACAATCGAAATGGACTCCTGGGGAGGTCTGTCTTGTTGATTTTAGAGAGAAGCTTAGGGTCCTATTTCTTTGTATAAGCAGGGGTGTGGTGATTAGAGGAACCCCTTTTTTGCTAGGGCCACTTCATTTGTTCATAGCAACTGGTGGTCCATGTGGCAGGGAGAAGAGAAGTAATGTGAGAGAAGCAATTTTCCTACTGTATGCAATTCATTTTAATTCATTGATACTTGCCTGTCTGCAGTTCCTTGCTACTTTCCTCTGCTCTCATATTCAGAGTGCCTCAAAGTCAAGCATCATTTTCTTATTGTATTATTAGTAGGAGAGTGTCATAACCCATCCTGTTTATACCACCATATTTCTGAATTATTATTTTTAAGTGCCCCAACAGGGGAAAAAAAAAAAAAGATCTGACCTAGCAAACATTGATCTATGGGGTAGGCAGACAGACAAGCTGAATGATCAGTATGTCTATGCAAGGGGTAGTGTGCCCATGACAATGTATAGCATTAAAACATTGGAAGACAATGTTTCTACAAGTGTATTTGTATGTTCTGTAAGAATTCCCAGGTATGTAGTAGAGCTGACAAAGGACAAGGTTGTAGTCACATCTTGGCCACAGCCAGCCACACAGAAGGAGCAAGTAGTTGGACCTGTGGACTCAGGACCATGGTCACAGGGGACATCGAGCTCAATTGGCATAACATACTACACAAAAACATTGTTCCACATCCTACTTTGGCAAGTAGCAACTGGGATCTTAAAAGCTTGCAAGCAGCCATCTAAAAGCAACAATGGGTCTACCCTGGTCAGGAGCAAAGAAGAATGAAGATGTATGGAAAAAATTAGACCAAGCAACTGGTACACCATGCAATCCTCAGCCTATAGGACTATGAGACCAGAACTAGATGGGATCTGACTACCACTGTCCACCACTTGGAGGGAGATCTCTGTAGAAGATCCTGGATAGAGTGGGAGAAAAATGTGGAACAAAAATCACAATCATTAAAAAAGAGAGAGAGAGAGAGAGTTCCAGCAACATGGTGGACTAGGCAGAAAGACTGCACAGACTGTTCTCAACAAAGAAAAGGGAAACCAATTAACACAGACACAGAAGATAATCTTGGACCCCTGAGCTTTGAAGGGGAGGATATAGAAGTGGACTAAACCCCAACTAGCAGAAGAATTTGCATAAAAATACCAAAAAAGGAGACATAATGGAGCTGCAGTCTGGCAGCAATCCTGAGCGATCGTGATGGCACAGACAGCTTAGAGATACCCGAGTGGTGGTAAGACCTAAGAATTAACATAAAATCAGCCCTGCTAGCCAAAGAATGCACAGAGGACTGCCCAGGTGGCTGGAGAATAAACGGAGAAGGTGAAGAGAAAGGCGGGCTAGGCTGTGGACTTTTGCCAATCCGGAGGATGCTGCCATTTTGAAGGTATAAAAGTGGCTTCACTATTTTGGATATTTAAAGAGACAGCATACTCGCAGATTCCTGGGGCTTAAGAACATGTTCTGCTTTCCAGCAACCCCAAGGTCACTCCAGACCTGCAAGACTGAAAAGTTTTTTGATGGTTATTCAATTGTAATTTTTGTTTAACTGAGTGGGAGACAACAACAGTCCCCATAAGACACGACTACATCAACACCTCCTGCAAATTCACTTACTGAGTGAGAGCCACTACCTTCTTCTCCACCAATGGGCCAAAGATAAAAAACCACCAAGAAGAGCCTCAATCACCCTTGGCTGCTCTTCACAAACAGTTAACAGAGATCTAAATACAACAACGCCAAGATGCCTGGGAGACAACAGACCATCACAGTCCACACAAAGAAGCAGGATAAAGTGGTAGAAACAAGGGAGCAGAATACAGACCCAGAACACATCCTTGAGGAAGAAGCAGCATTGGAACTCTCTGATAAGGAATTCAAAAGAATTATATTTAGGTATCTTCAAAGGATTGGGAGACAGATGAAAGAA
>NW_006922079.1:1353029-1360799 GCF_000298275.1 Orycteropus afer afer | reverse complement strand
GAGACAGCTCAGGGGGCAGGAGTGAGTGAGAGGAAGGGACACAGGGAGGAGGTAACTAGGGGAGGAAGTGGAAAGAGAGCTGTTGCATTGTGGGAAATTGCAGTCAATGTCATGAGACAAAGTGCATGTGAACTGCTGTATGGAAAATGAATTTGCTCTGTAAACTTTCACCCAAATCACAATAAATATTTGAAGAAAATTAGACTAGAACTTTCAACCGTAGGGAGCTTGTATGAGATTATCACCTGCTATGGTGCTAGGAGGAGTCCCTGAGTGGCACAAATGAACCAAAAGTTTGGTAATTCTAAGCTACTTGGAGGTACTTCAGAAGAAAGAGCTGGTGATTTGCTTCTGAAAACATCATTCTATTCCGTATACATGGAGTCACGATGAGTCAGAATCCACTTGATGGCAAGTGGTTTTTTTGGTTTATGGTGCTGTGCTGGGAGTTCTGTCCCTAAATGTAGAAAATAATGAACTACTATTGGTGAAAATAGGACTCCTTATTTTATCATTTCTAAATCTGAATTTTAGGAGACAAGAAAGCCTGCTTAAGCTATGTGTGGAAACAAATGGTTTGAGATAAAACATACTTTGTGAAAACAGGGTAATTCTGGATGAAATGGAGTACCTGGCAGCATTATATTATGAAGATGAAAGAATTTATTGTATTTATCTTAGATCAGATTTAAGCACAGCATTTTTCTGCTTTCCTATCCACCCTTCTTCCCTCCCTTCTTCCCCCCCTTTCCTCCTTCCTTTCACTTTCCCTCTCTCCCTTTCTCTCTCTCTTCTCTCCTTCCTCCCTCCTCCTCTCATTCCCTTTTTTTTCCCTTCCTCCTTCACTCCTTTCCTCTCCTCTTTCCCTTCCTCCCTTCTTCTCTACCTCCTCTGCTTCCTCTTTCTTCCCTTCCCACTTTTCTTCTTTCCATCTTCTCTCCCTTCCCCCTCTTTTCCTCCCTCCCTTCCTTTTATCAGCAAATATGCTGCTAAAACATCTCAGGCATTGTTGGGGTCATTCCAGCCCCTACCTTAAGGAGCTTCAAGTCAGTAGGAAAAAAAATAGATCTAAATCAATAATGAATGTAGAATACAGGTAAAATTATAACTATAGTATGTGCCTTCTGCAGGAGTCCAGGCACTATGAGTATGTTTAGCTAGAGCTCACCCTTCTGGGAGTGATGGTGATAGAGAAGATATCTCCGAGGAAGTGCCATCTGAAGGAATGTGTAAAAATAATTGAGGCAAATCATGTTCCACACAGAGAGACGAGCTTGTGAAAAGGTCCTGTGGTGGGATGGAGCTTGGTACTTTTGAGCAAATGAAAGACCAGAATGACTTAAAAGCAAAGAGCCAGGAGGACATAATGCAGAATGAAATTGGACAATTAGGCAGGGGTCAGGTTTCCAAGACCATGGAATGGTAAAGCTGCAGTCTTTGCAAGCTCCGGTAAGATGGTAGAATCGGGAGACAAACTATGCAGACCCTCTTCAACAAAGAAAAGGGGACCTAAATAACACAGATACAGAAGATAATCCTGGAGCCCTGAACTTCGAAAAGAAAGATACAGAAGTGGACTAAATTCCAACTAGTAGAAGAACCTGCATGAAAATACCAAAAAAGGAGACATATGGAGCTGTGGACTGTTAGTGATCTTGATGGCATGGACAGCTTGGCTATTGCCAAGTGGTGTTAGGACCTGAGAATTAACCTAAAAATTGGCCCTACTGGCCAGGGGCTACATGGTGGACTGCACTGGTAGCTGGTGAATAAAAGAGAAGCAGCAAAGAGAGAGATGGGCTGAGCTGTGGACTTTTGGCTGTCTGGAGGATGCAACTATTTTGAATGTTTACAAGCTGTTCAACCATTTTGGATATTTAAAGTGACAGCATTCTTTCAGATTCCAAGTACCTAAGAACAGGCTTCACTTGCCAGGGACCACAAGGACATATCTGACTGGAAGGGTGCAACATTCCCCTTGGTACTCTTATATCCCACACCATCTTGGTGAATGGAGGTGTGGCTATCCCTCACTTTCACCCAACTTCTGGGCCAGCAGGAATTCTATCCCAGTCTGTGTGCTCTGACAGAGCTTGGGTGCCCTGCCCCACCCTGACCAGATATTTTTTCCTTTCTTTTTTTTTTTCCAGTTTGTTTGTCTGTTTTAAAATTATTTTTCATTTCTTTCTCTTTTTTGCATTCTTTTTATCATCATTCTTTCTTCTTCCTTTCCCAATTCCAGTTTTCAGCTTTTGTCTCTTCCTGGTTCCTAGTTTCCATCTTTTTCTTTCTTGTGGTTCTCCCCATTCCTTGTTTTTCTTTTTGCATTTTTTCCCATTTTTTTCTTCATTATTCTCCTACTCCACCTCTTTTTTCTTTTTTCCCCCTCCCCAGATATTGCAGGGATTTTTCTTTCTTTCTTTCTTTTTGTCCCTTTTTCTATGCATATTTATTTGGGCTTTTAAAATATTTCTTTAAATATTTTCTCTCATTTATTGCCTTTCCTCTTCTTTTCTTTCCTTCTTTTTTCTCTTTTCAGTGACTATTCCTGTGTGTTTATGCAGCATGTATTTTTTGTCCTCTTGATTTTTACTTTTTTGACTGTTGTTTTTGACTGAGTGAGAGATAGCAACCATGCCTGTATGAAACAACCACACCTGCACCTCCTACAGCTCACACTTACTGAGTGAAAGCCACCAGTTCATTCTGCATCAACAGGCCAATGATACACAAACACCAGTAAGAACCTGGCCACTCTTAACTACTCTTCACAAATAGTTAACAGAGATCTGTGGAGCCACTCTCATTCTCTATCACACCCACCAAGTGACAAGTGGTGAGTGCATAAGCACTGTCAAGTGCCAAATAGGGGAGCACAGTACCATGCTTACTCAGGTAAATCCAGAAAAACAAAGGAAATTAAAATCTTGGGTGGATAACTCCAACATACAACCACCAATTAAAAAAAAAAAAAAAAAGTCACAATGTCTAACACAACATGCCATCACAGTCCATACAGAGAAGCAAAATAAAACAATAGACAAGGGAGCAGGATGCAAACCTAGAACACACCCCTGGGGAGGAAGCAGCATTGGAACTCCCTGATAAGGTATTCAAAACAATAATACTGAGGTACCTTCAATGGATTGAAAGACAGATCAAGGAAAACATTGTCAAAACTAAGGAAAACACAGACAAAACCCTAGAACAATTTCAGAAGAAAATGCAATAACAAAATAAGTTAAAAATTAGAAATGATACAAAATCTACAGATAGAAATCCAGATTAATATTAAACTTTCAGAAATAGATAACACACTGAAAAGGTAAAGGATTAGAGTCAAATCAATGGAAGGCAGAATTAATGAGATAGAAGAAAAATACCTGAATATTTCTTTGAAAAAGGATCAATAGGAAAAAAGATTAAAAAAAAAAAAAAAATGAAGAAAGCCTAAGGTTCATGTGGGATACCATCAAAAGGAATAACACATATAATTGGAATTCTAGAAGAGGAAGAGAAAAAGAAAATCACTGAGAAAATTGTCCAAGATTTGTTGGAAGAGAACTTCCCTGATATGATGAAAGATGAGAATGTATCAATTCAAGAAGTTCAACAAAACCCAAACAGGATAGACCCCAAAAGAAAATCATGAAAACATATCATCATCAAACTCACCAAAACCAAAGACAAAGAAAGAATCCCAAAAGCAACACAGGAAAAAAGAAAAGTTACTTACAAAGGACAACCAATAAGAATAAGTTCTGATTTGTCAGCAGAAACCATGCAAGTGAGAACACAATGGAAATGTATATATAAAACCCTGAAAGAGAAAAATTTCTAACCAAGAATTATATACCCAGCAAAATTGTCCCTCAAATATGACAGTGAAATTAAGAGATTTCCAGATAATCAAAAATTAAGGGAATTTGTTAAAACCAGACCAACCTTATAAGAATTACTAAAGGGAATCCATTGAACAGAGAACCATTATAGCAAACAACTGACCATAAATATACAAGATAACATAAACCAGAAACCAACACAGCTATGGATGTATCCAAGGTGAAATAAGCTTCCAAGATTATATACAGGGAAGCGGAGACATCAATTGGCAAATGACAACAACTACAAATCAAAAAGAGGGGAAAAATAGTGACGTTACAGAACTTCTAAATGGTGAGGAAGTCAAGAGAGTTGCAAGATAGGATGGACTGTTCTAACCTCTGGGGGGAAATTATAAATCACAGGGTTACCTCAAAGAAAAATGATAAACTTTCACCTCACAATAAAAAAGATGACAAGCACACTATGTGGAAAATATTAAAACAATAGGAACAAAGAAAATGATAACATGATTCATAAACATAATGAGCTTAGCACAGAAATTTATAGGGAACAGAGAAAAAAGGAAAATCATGAAAAAAAACACATAACAAAATGGTAGCAATCAATTCATACTTGTCGATAATTACACTGAATGTCAATGGATTAAATGCACCACTCAAAAGAAGGAGAGTTGCATACTGGATAAGAAGACATAACCCATCCATGCACTGTCTACAAGAGACATACCTTAGAGACTAAGACAAAAAGAGGCTAAAAATCATAGGTTGGAAAAAGATGTATCAAGCAAATAGCAAACAAGAAAAACCAGGTGTGGCAATATCAATGTCTGGTAAAATAGACTTTAAGACAAAACCACCATACAAGACAAGGAAGGACATTATATAATGATTAAATGATCAATTGAACAAGAAGATATAACCATAATAAATATCTATGAACCCAATGAAAGAGCCCCAAAATACGTAAATCAGACTTTAACAGAGTTGAAAAGGGAAATAGATGACTCCACAGTCATAGGAGGAGACTTTAAACACCACTTTCAATTAAAGATAGAACTGGAAATTAACTCAACAAAGATGCAGAAGAGCTAAACAATAAAATCGACCAACTTGAACTTATAGACATCTACAGAGCACTTCACCAAACAACAACACAATATACATTCTTTTCTAGTGCACATGGAACATTCTCCATGATAGACAATACATTAGGTCCTAAAGCAAGCTTAATAAATTTAAAAACATTTAAATACTGCAAAACATCTTCTCAGATCACAATGCTATAAAACTATAAATCAACAATAGGAAGATCAACAGAAAAAGAGCAAATATGTGGAAACTGAATAACACTCTCCTTAAAAATGAGTGAGTAAGAGAAGAAATAAAAAATGAACTTAAAAAATTCTTTGAATCGAATGAGAATGAGACACAAAACACCAAAATCTTTGGGACACAGAAAAAGCAGTGATCAGAGGCCAATTTATACCAATCAATGCACACATCCAAAAAGAAAGAGCCAAAATCAACACATTAAATGAACATCTTCAAAAATTAGAAAAACAACAGCAAGAAAGGTGTACAGTCACCTGAAGAAAGGAAATAAAGATTTGAGCAGAAATCAATAAAACAGAAAATAGACAGATAATAGAAAAAATCATCAAGACTAGAAGTTGGTTTTTTGAAAAGATTAATAAAATTGACAGACCACTGGCAAATTTAACAAAGGAAAAGAGGGAAAGAACACAAATAACATGAATGAGAAACAAAATAGGAGACATCACAACAGAACCAACTGAAATAAAAAGGATAATATCAGGATATTATGAAGAACTATACTCCAACAAATTTTAAAATCTGGAAGAAATTGACAGAATTCTATAAACACACTACTTACCTAAACTAACAGAGAGTGAAGTGGAAAAGTTGAACAGACCCATAACAAAAGAAGAAGTTAAATAGGTTGGAAAAAAATTACTGACAAAAAAAGTTCTGGCACAGACAGTTAGTTATACTGGAGAATTTCACCAAACATTCAGAGAAGGACTGACACCAATCCTACTCAAACTATTCCACAATGTAGAAAAGGATGGAATCTTCCCAAATTCATTTTAAGAAGCAAGCATAACCTTGATACCAAAACCAGGAAAAGACATCACTCAAAAGGAAAACTACAGACCAATATCCCTCAGGAATATAGATCTAAAATTTTCAACAAAAATCCTAGTCAATAGACTCCAACAGCATATAAAAAAAAATAATAATTCACTATGATCAAGTGAGGTTCATATCAGGTATGCAAGGATGATTTCAACATGGGAAAAACAATTAACATCATCCGTTACATAAATAAAACAAAGGACAAGAATCACAAAATCATATCATCCAATACAGAAAAGTATTTGATAAGATCCAACACTCATTCCTGATCAAAACTCTCAGCAAACTAGGAATAGAAGGGACATCCCTCAACAAAATAAAGGGCATGTATGTAAAGCCAACACCCAACATTATTCTCAATGGAGAGAAACTGAAACCATTCCCCTTGCAAACAGGAGCCAGACAAGGATGCCCTCTATTACCACTTCTATTCAACCTTGTATTGGAAGTCCTAGCCAGGACAATAAGGCAAGAAAGGGAAATAAAAGGCATTCAAATTGGTAAGGAAGAAGTAAAACTATGCCTATTTGCTGATGATATGACCCTATATCTAGAAAACCCAAGAGACTCAGTAAAAAAAAAAAAAAAAAAAAAAAATCTACTGGAACTAATTGAGAGATTTAGCTTTGTGGCAAGATCAACATCCAAAAATCAGTGGATTGATTCCTCTACACCAGCAAAGAGATTGGGGGGGGGGGGACAACAGAAATCAATACCATTTACAATAGTTACCAAAATAATAAAATACTTGGGAATAAATCTTACTAGGGACACAAAAGACTTGTACAAAGAAAAACTACAAAACATTACTCAAGAAACCATAAGAGATTACATAAATGGAAGAACATACCATACTCATGGATAGGAGTATTGAATATTGTAAAATTGTTGGTACTACCCAAAGCAATCTATATGCTCAATGCAATCGCAATCCATGCCCCATCACCATTCTTTAAGGATATAGAAAAACCTATCACTAATTTTGTATGGAAAGGAAAGATAAGCAAAGCATTAATGAAGAAGAAGAACACAGTAGGAGTTCTCACACTCCCAGATCTTAAAACCTGCTATATAGCCACAGTAGTCAAACTGCCTGGTGTTGGTACAATGACAGACACATAGACCAATGGAATAGAATTGAGAACCCAGAAATAGATCCATTGACCTATGTCAGCTGATCTTTGAGAAAGGGCCAAAATCCATTCAATGGAGAAGAGATTATCTGTTTAACAGATGGTACTGGCAAAACTGCCTATCCATTGACAGAAAGATGAAACAAGATCTGTACCTCACACCGTACACAAAAACTAGCTCCAGATAGATCAAAGACTTAAATGTGAAACCTAAAACTATAAAGTTCCTCAAGGAAAAACTATGGGTAAATTTAGGGGCCCTAATATATGGCATAAATAGACTACCAAGCATAACTCAAAATGCACAAACAGCAGAAGAGACACTAGATGAATGGTACCTTCTAAAATTTAAATTTTTATGTGCTTCCAAAGACTTCTCCAAAAGAGTCAAAAGAGAACCTACAGATTGGAAAAAAAATATTTGGCCATGACTTATCTGACAAGGGACTTATCTCTAGAATTTATAGAAAACTCCAACACCTCAGCAACAAAAAAACAATCCAATTTAAAAATGGGCAGAAGACATGAATAGACACTTCACCAAAGAGGATTTTCAAGCAGCCAACAAACATGAAGAAATGCTCATGATCATTAGCCGTTGTTGTTGTTGTTGTTGTTGTTATGTGCCATCGAGT
>NW_006922079.1:1350432-1351024 GCF_000298275.1 Orycteropus afer afer | reverse complement strand
TATTGATTTGGGTGAAGAGAAGGGCAATGTACTAAATGTGAGTGATCAAAAAGGTGGCATTGAGAAAGAGGAAGACATAGAGAGGTGCATGGGAGGTACAGACAACAAAGATGAACACTGCACTTACAGTACTGTGTTTTCAGTGAAGGCAAACATTGATCTGTGGGTAGATAGATGGGTGGACAGGCTGAATGATTATGTATGTCTATGCGGGGGAGGGGGGAATGTGCCCATGTATAGGGTTGGCAGACAATGTTCCTACAAATGTATTTGTATGTTCTGTAAGAATTCCCAGATATATAGTAGAGCTGACAAGGAGCAAGGTTGTAGTCACTTCTTGGTTGGCCACAGCCAGCTACTCAGAGGGAGCAAGTAGTTGGACCTGTAGGCTCAGGGCTATAGTTGCAGGGGACATCAAGCTCAACTGGCATAACACTACACATAAACATTGTTCCACATCCTACTTTGGTGAGTAGCAACTGGGATCTTAAAAGCTTGCAAGCAGACAACTAGATGCAACGATGGGTCTCACCTCAACCAGAGCAAAGAAGAATAAAGAAAACCAAAGATACATAAAAACAATTAGTCCAAG
>NW_006922079.1:1317164-1349909 GCF_000298275.1 Orycteropus afer afer | reverse complement strand
AGGATATCCCCCCCAAAAAACAAAAGCTTCAGTCTTTAACTCATGGAACATGGCAAGTCATTGGGAAGTTACATGATTATTTGGAGATCTTTCAACATGTGTGTGGAGAGAAGATTGAAGCTAGGTGAAGTTAAAAGTGGAGAAACTAGTTTTGAAGCTCTTATGTAGGTAAACAATATTGTGTTTGACTAGTATGAGGGAATCAAAATAGAGAATAGTTAGCAGAAGGCATGAAGACGATAAAACCAATAGGACGCTGTAATGGGTTGGACGTAGGGAGAGAGGAAGGTGTCGAGGGCAGTGCCTAGATTTCTGTCTTACAGAGCTACATGGATGGCAGTCCTGTCCACTGGGGAGGGAACATTAAAAAAAAAAACTAGGTCTGAGGCAGGGGTTAGACTGGAGGGAATGAGTTGAAGTTTGGATAACTTGAGCTTGATGTGCTATTGAGATAGCTAAGTGGAAATGCCAAAAAGGCAGTTGAAAACATAGGTCTGGAGGTCAGGGAAAGATCCAGGTAAGACATATAAATTTAAGAATTGTCAGGCATCTAGGTGGAAACTGAAGCCAAGAGCTTGGAAGAGATTGTCCATGGCACAGTGTGGAGAAGAGAGAATGACTTAAGACTAAGCCCATCCTAATTGTCAAGCAGAAGAGGCTCAGTTGCAAAGGAAAACAAGAAGGACAGTCAAAAGAAATAGAAGAAAACCCAGGAATGCTTGATGTCATAAACCCAGGTGAAAATATGTTTTAAGGAGAGAAAGGTGTAGAATAAAATGCTACAGAGAGGCTGAGTAAGGAGAACAAAACTATCCTGTAAGTTTAATAATCTGGGGATCACAATTACCTTGGCCAAGATATTTGGGTGGACAAGGGCCCAAACCATATTGGCAAGGAATGTGGAGTAAATAGGAAGTGAGGAAATGCAGCCATTTTGTTCTAGATGTTTGGCTATTTACCTTGCTTTGTGCTTGATTTTTTAATTGTTCACTGCTAGTAAAGCACAAGGTACAATAATAATTCTTCTTCTTTTCCTCCTCCTTCTTCCTCTTCCTCTTCTTTTTTTGTAAACCTTTCCTTGACTTTTTGTAGTAGTGGACTCATAAAATATTTGTTTATTCAGCACAACGTCCTCCAAGTTCATCCATGTTATAAGGATTCTTCATTATTCTTTAGTGTTGCATAATATTCCATTTTCCGTATGTACCATATTTTGGTTATCCATTTCTCTATTGATAGACACTTAGGTTGTTTCCATCTATTTGCTATTGTAAATAGTGCTGCAGTGAATATGGGTGTGCATAGATCTACACATGTCCTGGTTCTCACTTCCTTCAGATATATACCTAGTAATGGGATTGCTGGATCAAATGGTACCTCTACTTCCAAATTTTTATGGAAGCACCATAACATTTTCCACATTGATTGTATCATTTTACAGTTAATTCTACCAGCAGTACATGAGAGTCCCAATCTCTCCATATCCTTGCCAGCATTTATTGTTTTCTTTTGTTTAATTTAGCTATTATGGTAGTGGTGAGATTATATCTCATTGTTTTGATTCACATCTCTGTAGTGGCTAATTATCATGAGTATTTCTTCATGTGTTTGTTGGCCACCAGAATATCTTCTTTGGTGAAGTGTCTGTTCATGTCTTCTGCCCATTTTTAAATTGGATTACTTGTCTTTTTGATGTTGAGCTGTTGGAATTTTCTATAAATTTTAGAGGCAATCCCTTTTCAGATATGTCATTGTTGAATATTTTTCCCCAATCTGTAAGTTCCCTTTTTACTCTTTCAGAAAAGTCTTTTGATGTGCATAAGAATTTAATTTTTAGAAGGTCCCAGACATTTAGTTTATCTTCTGCTGTTTGTGATTTTTTATTATGCTTGATAATCTATTTATGTCATATATTAGGGCCCCTAAGTTTGCATGAATTTTTTCTTTGAAGAACTTCATATTTTTATATTTTACATTTATTTCTTTGATGTATCTGGAGATGTTTTTTGTGTATGGTGTGACTTATGGATCTTGCTTCATTTTTTGCAAATGGATATCCAGTTTTGCCAGCACTCTTTGTTAAAGAGACCATCTCATTCCCCATATAATGGGTTTCGGCCCTTTGTCAAAGATTAGTTGTCCACAGATGGATGGATCTATTTCAGAGTTCTCAATTCTGTTTCACTGACCTATGTGTCTGTTATTGTACCAGAGCCAAGCTGTTGTGACTACTGTGGTTGTATAGTAGGTTTTGAGATGGGGGAGTGTGAGACCTCCTACTTTGTTCTTCCTTTTCAGTAGTGCTTTGCTTATCCAAGGTCTCTTTCTTTTCCATATAAAATTAGTGATTGAATTTTTCCCACGTCCTTAAAGAATGCTAATGGAATCTGCATTGGGACTGAATTGAATTATAGATTGCTTTAGGTAGTATTGACATTTTCACAGCATTCAATATTCCTATCCATGATCATGGTATGTTCTTTCATTTATGTAGATCTTACAGTTTCTTGTAGTAGTATTTTGTAGTTTTCTTGTATAGGTCTTTTGTGTACCTGGTAAGATTTGTTCCCAAGTATTTGACCTTTCTGGTAGCTATGATAAATGGTGTTGTTTTCCTTATTTCCTTTGCAGAAATCTCTTTGTTGCTGTAGAGGAATACAACTGATTTTTTTTTTATATTGATATTGTATCCTACCACTATGCCAAATCTTTCAATTAGTTCCAGAAGTTTTCTTGCTGTTCCTCTATGTATAAGAACATAACATCTGCAGATAGGGATAGTTTTACTTCTTTCTTACCAATGTGGGTGCCTTTTATTTCACTTTTTTGCCTTAGAACTTCTAATACAATGTTGAATAGAAGTGGTGATAGAGGGCATCTTTGTCTGCCTCCTGTTCACAATAGGAATGCTTTCCATCTCCCTTCAAATAAAAAAAACTATTGGTTTTTGTTTATATCCTTCATTATGTTGAGGAATTTCCCTTCTATTCCTATTTTTCTGAGAGTTTTTATCAGAAATGGGTATGAATTTTATCAAATGCCTTTTCTGAATCAATTGATATGGTCAAGTGGTTCTTTTCTTTTGTTTTACTTATGTGATGGATTACATTGGTTGTTCTTCTAATGTTGAACCATCCTTGCATAACTGATATGAATCCCACTTGGTCATGATGTATTATTTTCTTGATATATTGTTGGAGTCTGTTGGCTAGGACTTTGTTGAAGATATTTGTGTCTACATTCATGAGGAATATTGGCCTACAGTTTTCCTTTCTAGTGGTGTCCTTGCCTAGTTTTGGTATCAAGATTATGCCTGCTTCATAAAATTAATTTTGAGGTATTTCATCTTTATCCATATTCTGGAATAGTTTGAATAAGAGTGATGTCAACTTTTCTCTGAATGATTAGTAGAATTCTCCAGTGAAGCCATGAGGGTCAGAAGTATTTTTGCTGGTAGATTTTTTTTTTAAGGACCTGTTCAATTCTTGTTATGGGTCTGTTCAAATTTTCTAACTCAGATTGTGTTAGTTTAGGTAAGTAGTGTGTTTCTAGAAATCTGTTCATTTCTTCCAGGTTTTCAAATTTGTTGGAATATAGTTCTTCTTAGTATCCTGGTATTGTCCTTTCATTTTGGTAGGTTCTGTTGTGACATTTCCCATTTAATTTCTTATTTGTTTAATTTTCATCTTCTTTTCCTTTGTTAAATTTGCCAATGGTCTGTCGATTTTATTAATCTAGTCCTATTGATTCTTTCTACAGGAGCTCTGGTGGCATAGTGCCTAAGGCATTTGACTGCTAACCAGAACCCACCAGCCACTCCTCAGAAGGAAGATCGGGCAATCTACCTCCTTAGTGATACCATCTCGAAAACCCAAGGAGGGGTTGCTATGAGTCAGATCTGACTTGATGGCAATGAGTTGAGAGTTTGAGTTGATTGAGTCTTTCTATTGTTTTTCTGTTTCATTTATTTCTGCTCAAATCTTTGTTATTTCTTTTCTTCTGGTGACTGTAGGCATTTTTTGCTGTTCTTTTTGGAGATGTTTTTTGCTGTTCTTTTTGGAGGCAAGGTGTTGATTTTGGCTCTTTTGTTTGTTTGTTTGTTTTTTAATGTGTGCATTTACTGTTATAAATTTCTCCCTGATCACTGCTTTTGCTGTCTCCCAAAGATTTGGGTATGTTGTGTTTTTATTCTCATTTGATTCAAGGAATTTTTAAGTTCATTTTTTATTTCTTCTATTACCCAGTCAGGAGCTCTGGTTGCATAGTGCCTAAGGCACTTGACTGCTAATCAGAAGGCTTGCAGTTCAAACCCACCAGCCACTCCTCAGAAGGAAGATGGGGCAATCTACTTCCATAGTGATACTTCCTCGGAAACCCAAGGAGAGATCACTATGAGTTGGGTCTGACTTGACGGCACATAACAACAACAACATTACCCAGTCATTTTTGAAGAGAATATTATGCATATGTTTGTTTATTTTCTCCTTGATCTGACTATTGCTGATTTCCAATTTTATAGCATTGTGCTCTGAGAAGCTGCTTTGCAGTATTGCAATGTTTCTTAATTTATTAAGGCTTGCTTTGTGGCCTAACATGTAAGATTGTTCCATGTGTGCTGAAAAAGAATGTATATTGTGCTTTTGTTGTATGAAATACTCTGTGTATGTCTGTAAGGTCAAGTTGGTTGAGTGTATTGTTTAGTTATTCTGTGTCTTTGTTAAACTTCTATCTATTTGTTCTATCTTTCAATGAAAGTGTGTATTAAAGTCTCTTACTATTACTGTGGAAACATCTATTTGTCTACTCAATTCTGTTAATGTCTGATTTATGTATTCTGGTGCTCTTTCGTTGGGTCCATAGATATTTATTATGGCTATGGCCTCTTGTAAATGTCCTTTCAAGTCTTTTATAAGGAGCTCTGGTGGTGTAGTGGTTAAGGCATTTGGCTGCTAACCAAAAGGTTGGTGATTGAACCTACAACGTGCTCCACAGAAGAAAGATGACAGCATCTGCTTCTGTAAAGATTTATAGCCTTGGAAACTCAATGATGGTCACTATGAGTTAGAATTGACTCAGCCACTCTGTGACATAGTGGGTAAGGCATTTGACTGCTAACCAGAAGGTCAGTGGTTCAAATACACTACCTGCTCAATGAGAGGAAGATGAGACAATCTGCTTCCATAAAGATTTACAGCCTTAGAAAACCATTGAGTGTCATTGGAATCAATGAAGCCCATTGGAATCAACTTGATGGCAGTGAGTGGGATCTCATTTCGTTCATGAATTTTTAAATCATTTCCTTAGTTACTATTGTTTTAGGATTTACTTTCCTCCTTTTTATTTTAATGAGAAGGTTTATTAATTTTCTTTGAGGCTACTTTGTGATTTATTATTTTCTTCTCAAGTTTAGAACAATATGTGCTATCTTGCCAGTGTACTTGACTTGCTTGCCATTTGGATATTCTGTACCTGCACAGAATTTATTTATTCCCTCTTTTTGGGTTGTAATTGTCCTCATTTATAAATTAGTATCTCTGGTTCCTGGTTTACAACTTTGTAAATTTATTATCTTTGGATACTTCTATATCTAGGTTGATTTCTGGGTTATGTCATCATGTGTGTTAATCATTGGTTGTTGTCTGCTGTTGTTGGTTCTCTGTCTAAAGGAGTCCATTTAGTATCTTGTAAGGTTGGTCTGTTTTTAACAAATTTCCTTAAATTCTTCTTATGTGGAAATGTCTTAATTTCACCATCATATTTGAGGGACAATTTTGCTGGATATATAATTCTTGGTTGGCAATTTTTCTCTTTCAGGGTTTTATATATATCATCCCATTGCCTTCTTGCCTGTGTAGATTCTGCCTAGAAATCAGAGCTTAGTCTTATCAGTTGCTCTTTGTAGGTAACTTTTTATTTTCTCCATGCTGATTTCAGGATTCTTTCTTTGTCTTTGGTTATGATGAATCTGATTATTATATGTCTTGGTTATTTTCTTTTTAGGTCTATCTTACTTGGGGTTCATGGAATTTCTTGAATGGATATCTTCTTGCCTTTTATCATAAAACCAAAAAAAAAAAAACCTCACTGCCAGGGGGATGGTCCCAACTCATACAACCCCCTCCCTGTCTCCCTGGGTTTCCGAGGCAGTATCTCTTTGGAAGTAGATTGCCCAATCTTCCTTCTGAGGAGTGGCTGGTGGGTTTGAACTGCCAGCCTTCTGGTTAGCAGTCAAATGCCTTAGGCACTACACCACCAGAGGTCCTTCTTTTGTCTTATTAGGGAATTTTTCCTCCAGCAAATCTACAACTTTCTCTGTTTTTATCTGCCTCATCCTGTAATGGAATTCCAAACACAAAAAGTTTATTCCTCTTGATGTTATCCCACATGAATCTTAGGCTTTCTTCATTTTGTTTTGATCTTTTTTCTGATTGATCCCTTGACAAAGAGGTATTCAGGTATTTGTCTTCAATCCCACTAATTATGCCTTCCATTGATTTGGTTCTACTCCTTTTCTCTTTTAATGTGTTATCTATTTCTGAAATCATGGTATTAATCTTCCAGATTTCTATTTCTTGTTTTTGTACTGTTTCTAATTTTTCATTTATTGTGTCAATTTTTTCTTGTATTGCTTTCCTAAATTATTCTAGAGCTTTGTCTTGTTTTCCTTAATTTTTTTCAGTGTTTTTCTTGATCTGTTTCTCATTCCATTGAAGGTACTTAAATATAATTGTTTTGTACACTTTATCAGGCATTTCTAATGCTGCTTCTTCCTCAGGGAGGTTTTCTGGGTCTTTGACCTGGTGCCTTGTTTGTACTACTTTATCATACTTCTTTATGTGGACTGGGATGGGCAGTTGTCTCTGAGAAGTTGTGATGTTGTTGTATTTACATTTATTTGGTGACTGTATAGTGGTGGGATTCACCCAGATTTTTTATATTTTTGTTTTATTTTGTTTTGATATGTCCATGCGTGTAGGGCTTGTATGTTACTCTACTCACTAGTTTGCAGCACTTTGGCATTCACCACCTGTCTCCTGATGGATATGAGAGAGAATGAGTGAGTGAACAGATGTCTGTTAACTGTTCATAAAGAGCAGTGAAGGCAAGTTGGACTGCTATTGTTAGTTGGTACAGAAGCCCATGGTGCCCTCATCCAGTGGGTGGGACTGCATGAGATGTGGGTGTGGTTGGGTCATGTGGGCAAGTTTGCTGTCTCCCATCTGGTTGACAGAAAAAAAAAAAAAAGCACCAAAAATAAAAACAAGGGAACAAAAACACAAACTGCACAAACCTACAACAACAAAGCACAAAAAAAGGAAAAAGCAATAAATGAAAGAGAAAGATTTGAAAAAGGATAAAGAAGACAAAAGAATGAATAAAAGAAAAAGAAAAAAAGACAAGTATCTGGGGAGTGGGAAATAACAGAGGAGAGCAAGAGATAAAGAATAATAAAAATGAAAGAAAAGTAAAAAGAAAACAAAGAACTGCTGGCAAGATAGCAAAATAGGCACACAGGCTACATAGACCCTTATCAAAATATCCAAAGTAAAATAAGCTTACAAGACTATAAACAGGGAACCAGAAACCTCAATTGGTAAATGAGGATGACCACAAATCAAAAACAGGTAATAGTTAGTGTAGGTACAGAACTTTTACATGGTAAGGAAATCAAGATAATTGCAAGATATAACAGGCTCTTCTAAACTTGGGAAGAAAATAATAAATCACAGGTTACCTCCAAGAAAAACAATAAAACTTTGCATCAAAATAAAAAAAGACAAGAGGCACAAATATTTACCAAATACTAAAACAACAGCAATGAACAAAATGATAAAAACAAATTCATAACCAAATGGAACTCAGGACAGAAAATTATATGGAACAAAGGATTCAGCAACACCACAGATAACAGATAACAAAATGACAGCAATAAATGCATATTGTTGATAATTACACTGATGTGAATGGATTAAGTACACCACTCAAGAGATGGAGACTTGCAGACTGGATAAGAAAACATAACCTATCAACATGCTGTCTGTATGAGATATATCTTAGACACAAAGAAACAAATAGGCTAAAGTTCAGAGAAACAAATAGGCTAAAATTCAGAGGTTGGAAAAAGACTTATAAAGCAAATGGCAATCAAAAAAGAGCAAGAGTGGCAATATTAATTTTCTAACTTTAAGATAAAAACCACCATAAGAGACAAGGAAGTACATTATATAATGATTAAATGATCAATTGACAAAGAAGATGTAATCATAATAAATATCTATAGGCCCAATGAAAGAGCCCCAAAAATATATAAATCAGACTTTACCAGAATTGAAAAGACAAATAGATGACTCCACACTCATAGTAAGAGACTTTAATAGGCCACTTTCAATGCAAAATAGAACAACTGGAAAGAGACTCAACAAAGATGCAGAAGAAATAAACAACACAATTTATCGTCTTGAGCTTATAGACATCTACAGAGCATTCCACTCAACAATAGCACAATATACATTCTTTTCCAGTGTACATGGAACATTCTCCATGATAGACCATATGTGCAGCCATAAAGCAAGCCTTAATAAATTGAAGAACATTAAAGTACTATAAATCTTCTTCTTAGGTCACAGTGCTGTAAAATCAGAAATCAACAACAGGAAGAACAATGGCAAAAGAGAAAACATATGGAAACTGAATAAACCCTCCTTAAAAACTACTGGGTAATAGAAGAAATTAAATTAAACTAAAGAAGAATAAAAACACAACTTACAGAAATCTTTGGGATACAGCAAAAGCAATGATCAGAGGGCAATTTTTAGCACTAAATGCACACATGAAAAAAGAAGAAAGACCCAAAATCAACAACTTAACCCAACATCTCTAATAATTAGTAAAAGAAAGCAGGAGAAAAAAAAAAAAAAAAAAAGCCTACAGTCACTAGAAGAAACAAACTATTAGGATTTGAATAGAAATAAATGAAATGGCAAATAGAAAGAAAATAGAAAAAATCAATAAGAAGACTAGATATTCGCTCTTTGAAAAGATTAATAAAATTGACACCACTGACAAAGTTAACAAAGGGAAAGGAGAAGATGCTAATAACACCAATAAGAAAAGAAATTGTGATGTCACAACAGAACCAAGCAAAATTGAAAGAATACCAGGGTACTATGAACAACTGTACTCCAATAAATTGGAAAGCCTAGAAGGACAGATTTTAGGAACACAATACTTACCTACATTAACACAGATTGAGGTAGAAAATTTGAACAGACCTTTAACAAAAAAAGAAATTGAACAGGTCACAAAAAAATTACCAGTGATGGTAAGATGGTGGAATAGGCAGATAAGCTACAAAGATCTTCTTCAACTAAGAAAAGAGAAACCAACTGATAGAGATACAGAAGATAATCCTAGAGCCCTGAGCATTGAAAACAAGTATACAGAAGTGGATTAGGCACCAAGTAATGGAAAAACCTGAATGAAAACAGTGAGTTTGGAGATGGGTGGAGCTGTGGACTGTCAGCTACTCTGAGAGTATCAACATCCTGAATATTTCCAAATGGTGTTGGAATCTGAGAATCGACCTAAAGATCAGCCCTGATTGCCAAGGGCTACAGAGACAACTGCACTGATGATTAGCCAGGAGGGAGACAACCTGAGCTGTGGACTTTGAGCTCTCAGAAGGGTGCAGCCATTTTGATTGTTTACACATGGTAGCCACTTTGGATATTTAAAGTAACCAAGGGCACAGCTATTTTGAATGTTTACAAACAACAGCCTTTTTGGATATTTAAAGTGACAGCATTCTCATTCAGATTCCAGGAACCTAAGAATGGGCTACATTTGCCAAGGAGGGCAGGGACATATGGGATGCTGACAATGGGAAAGGAGACAGGTGGTGAGAGTATAAGTGCTGCCAACTAGGAATAGAAGAGAACAATACCCTGCTAACTTAGATAACATCCAAACAAATCAAAGAAAATGAAAATCTTGGGCAAGTCACTCCACCATAAAATGACCAATGAAATATAAGCACAAAAATGTAACAATGTCTCAGAGACAACACAGCATCACAGTCCACACAAAGAAACAAGATACAGCAGGAGAAACAAGGTATCATGATATAGACCCAGAATACATCCCTGAGGAAGAAGCAGCATTGGAACTCCCTGATAAGGCATTCAAAAGAATTATATTTAGGTACCTTTAATGAATTGCAAGACAGATCAATGAAAACACTGACAAAACTGAAGAAAACACAGCAAAAACCTTAGAACAATTTCAAAAGACAATACAAGAACAAAATGGCAAAATAAATGAAAAATTAGAAATAATACAAAATCTACACATAGAAATCCAGAAGATTAATACTAAATTTTCAAAAATAGATAAAATATTGAACAGACAAAGGAGTAGAATTGAATCAAAGGGAGTCAGAATTAGTGAAATTGAAGACAAATACCTCAATTCTTATTTGAAAAGGGATCAGTCAGAATAAACATCAAAACAAAATGAAGAAAGCCTAAGGTTGTTGTTGGATACCATTAAAAGGAATAACCAACATGTAATCAGAATTCCAGAACAGGAAGAGACAAATAAAACCACAGAAAAAATAATGTGGAAGATTTGTTGTAAGAGAATTTCCCTTGGATGATGAAAGATGAGAATATATCCATTCAAGAAGTTCAACGAAACCCAAACAGGATTGATCACAAAAGAAAATCACCAAGACATATCATCATCATACTCAGCAACCAAAGATAAAGAAAGAATACTGAAAGTAGCATGGGGAAAATGAAAAGTTACCTACAAGGGGTAACAAATAAGACTAAGCTTGGATTTCTCCGCAGAAACCATTCAGGTGAGAAGACAATGGGAAGGTATATATAAAACCTTGAAAGAAAAAAATTCCAACCAAAAATTATATACCCAGCAAAATTGTCCCTCAACTATGATGGGGAAATTAGGACATTTCTAGATAAGCAAAATTAAGGGAATTAGTTAAAACCAGACCAACCTTACAAAAGATGCTAAAGGGAGTCCTTTGGACAGAGAATCAACAACAGAAAGCAACAACCTACCATTAATATGCATGATGACATAACCCAGAAATCAACCCAGTTATGGAAGTATCCAAAACAAATAAGCTTACAAGGTTGTAAACAGGAGACCAGAGATGTCAATTGACAAATGAGGACAACTATAACACAAAAAGTGGGAAAAAATTGTGTAGTTACAGAACTTCTAAATGGTAGAAAAGCCAAGACAACTGCAAGATAGAACAGACTGTTCTAAACTTGGGAAGAAAATTACAAATCACAGGGTAATCTCAAAGAAAAATATTAAACATTCACATCAAAATAAAAATGAGGACCAGCACAAACATTTAGCAAGCATTTGAACAGTAGCAACAAAGGAAATGATAACAAGATTCATAAACAAAATGAGCTCAGCACAGAAAATTATATAGAACAAAGAAATCAGCAACACCATGAAAAAGCACATAACAAAATGACAGCAACAAATTCATACTTGTTGATAATTACACTGAATGTCAGTGGATTAAATATACCACTCAAAACATGGTATAAATAGATTATCAAGCATAACTCAAAATGCACAAACAGCAGAAGATAAACTAGGTGAATGAGATGTCAAAAACTAAATTTTTATGTGCTAAATTTTTATGTGAACGTTTCAAAAACTAAATTTTTATGTGCTTTTTATGTGCTTCAAAAGACTTCTCCAAAAGAGTGAAAAGAGAACCTACAGATTGGGGAAAAATATTTGGCAATGACATATCTGACAAGGGACTTATCTGTAAAATTTATAGAAAACCCCAACACCTCAACAACAAAAAGATTAACAATCCAATTTAAAAATTAGCAGAAGACATGAATAGACACTTCACCAAGGAGGATATTCAGGTGGCCAGCTAATACATGAATACTCATGATTATTAACCCTCAGAGAGATACAAATCAAAACAATGAGATACCATCTCACCCCAAAACTCATAGCAAAATAACAAACGCTGGTGAGAATGCGGAGATTGCAACTCTCATATACTGGTGGTGGGACTGTCAAATGATACAACCACTGTGGAAAGCAGTATAGCATTTCCTTAAAAAACTGGAATTAGAAATACCATTTGACTCATAGTGACTTTATGTACAACAACAACAACAACAAAAACACTAATCCTGTGCCAGCCTCTCAATCCTTGCTATATCTGATCCATCATTGCAGCCATGATGTCAATCTGTCTTGTTGAGGATCATCTCCTTCTTCATTCGACTCTCCATGTTTCCAAGCAGGATATCCTTCTCCAGGGAATGGTCCCTTCTGACAACATGACCAAAGAAGGTGAGATGAAGTCTGGCCATTCTCACTTCCAAGGAGCATTCTGGCTGCACTGCTTCCAGGACAGATTTGTTAGTTCTTTTGGCAGTCCATGGTATTTTCAGTATTCTTTGCCAATACCACAACTCAAAAGCCTCAACTCTTCTGTCTTCCTTATTCATTGTCCAGCTCTCATGTGCATATGAAGCAATTGAAAATACCATGCCTTGGGTTAGGTGTATCATAGTCTTCAAGGAGACATGTTTCTCTTCAGCATTTGAAAGAGGTGTTTTGCAGCAGATTTGCCCAGTGCAATACATCTTCTGATATCTTGAATCTGCTTCCATTGGTGTGGATTGTGAAAACAAGTAGTGTGAAATCTTTGACAACTTCAATTTTTTCTCCATTTATCGTGATGCTGCTTATTGATCCAATTTTGAAGATATCCATTTTCTTTACGTTGAGATGTAATCCATACTGCAGACGGTAATCTTTAATCTTCATTGGTAAGTGCTTCATCTTCACTGTTAGCAAGCAATAAGCGGTCTGCATACATACAGGTTGTTAATGAGTCCTCCTCCAATCCTGATGCTTTCTTCTTCTTCATATAGTCCAGCTTCTCAGATTACTTGCTCAGCATACAGATTGAATAAGTACAGTGAAAGGATAAAACCCTGGCACACTCCCTTCCTGATTTTAAACCATGCAGTATCCCCTTGTTCTGTTTGGATGACAGCCTCCTGTACAGGTTCCTCATGAGCACAATTAAGTGCTCTAGAATTCTCATTCTTCTCAATGTTATCCATGGTTTGTTATGATCCACATAATCAAAGGCTTTTGCATAGTCAATAAAACACAAGTGTACATCTTTCTGGTATTCTTTGCTTTCAGTCGAGATCCAAAAGCTTTACTCCATCCAAATCATTATGGTCAGCTCTATTCTGAGCAGGCAGCTCTTCACCAGTCACATTTGGAGTGCCTTCAGACCTGAGGGGCTCATCTTCCAGCACTATATTGGACAATATTTCAGGGCTACCCATAAAGCTTTCCAGTAACATATAAGATAGTGTTTCACTGCTATTCATAAGGTTTTCACTGGCCAATTCTTTGAGAAGTGGATGCTCGCTTCATTCTTCTGAGTCTGTCTTAGTCTGGAATCTCCACTGAAACCTGTCCATCATGGGTGACTCTGCTGGTCTTTGAAATACTGGTGGCATAGCCTCCAGCCTCACAGCAACAAGCAAGCCACCACAGTATGACAAACTGACTGACAAGTGGTAGAAACCAGAAATAGATGCTTAAAATAAGCTCATAATATAATGCACACAGAGAAAGAAGGGAGTCAATCTTCAGACAACACCAGCAACAAAACAAATGGAGAGAATGAAAGTTCTCATTACAAAAACTCCAAATGGAGAGAAACACAGGGCAATGTCTTCATATAACTGACTGTTCTTATGGAGATAAGAATTTACTTCAGGGTAATCACAAAGAAAATTAAAATCCCCATAAGCAAACTCAGAAAGAAGAAAAACACATGGGCTTAGTAAGCACAAAACCACCAATTATGAAGAAAAGAGTTGAAACACTTGATAACAAAATGAGCACAGCATAGAAAAATTTTTGGAACAAGGAAATCACCAAAAACACAACAAAAACATGATAGAATGACAGCAATAAATTCATACCTATCACTAATTACACTCGGTGTGAATGGGCTAAATGCACCAGTCAAGAGAAAGAGAGTGGCAGATTGTATAACAAAAGAAGACCCATTGATATGCTGCCTACAAGAGGTCCACCTTAGACACAAAGATTAAAACAAATTAAAAATTAAAGGGTGAAAAAAACATACCAAGCTAATGACAACCAAAAAAGAGCAGGAGTAGCAATATTAATTTCTGATAAATAGACTTCAAGGTGAAAAACAGCATAAAAGACAAAGAAGGACATTATAGGATGCTAAAAGTATGATTGACCAAGAAGACAACACCATAATTAATATCTAAGTACTCAATGAAAGCACTCCAAAATATGTAAAGCAAATACTACCTAAATTGAAAGGAAAACTAGACAACTCTACAATAGTAGTAGGAGACCGTAACATACTACTTTCAAAGAGGGACAGAACAACTAGAAAAAATTCAACCAAAATACAGAAGAACCGAATAATATAACCAACCAACTTGACCTCATAGACATATACAGAACACTCAATCAAGCAAAAGTACAATACACATTCTTCTCTAGCACACATGGATCATTCTCCAGAATAGACCATATGTTAGGACACAAAATAAGCCTTAATAAATTAAAAAAAAACATTGAAATACTACAAAGCATCTTCTCGGATCACAATGTTATAAAATTAGAAATCAATAATAGGAAAATCAAGGAAAAAATATCAAAGATGTGAAAAATGAATGATACACTGCTCAAAAACTAGTGGGTAATAGAAGAAATAGTGTGTGAAATAAACAAAATCCTAGAAACAAACAAGAATGAAGATACAACTTACCAAAATCTTTGGGTCACAGTGAAAGCAGTTGTCAGAGGGCAGTTTATAGCAGTAAATGCACACATCAAAAAGGAAGAAACAAATCAACGCTCTAACTCAAAAACCCCAACAATTAGAAAAAGAGCAACGAAGGAAACCTACAGTATCCAGAGGTAAGGAAATAATAAAGATCAGAGCAGAAATAACCAAAAGAGAAAACAAAACAAAAACATAGAAAATCAATGAAACAAGAAACTGGATCTTCAAAAAGATTAACAAAATTGACAGATCAATGGAAAATTTAACAAAGGAAAAAAAGAACAAGCAAATAACACAAATAATAAACAAAAAGGGCAACATCACAACCAGACAAACTGAAATAAAAAAGATAATAACAGAATACTGTGAAGAACTGTACTCCAACAGATTTGAGAAAGTAGAAGAGATGGACAAGTTTCTAGAAACAGAAGACCTACATAAACTATCCCAGCTGGAGATAGAATGCTTGAACAGACCTATAAGAAAAGAAAAATTGAGCAAGTCATAAAAAACCTTCCCACAAAAAAAATCCTGGCCCAGATGATTTCACTGGAGAATTCTACCGAATGTTCAGAGAACTGACACCAATCCTACTCAAACTATTCCAAAACATAGAAAAGGATGGAATCCTCCCAATTTCATTTTATGAAGCAAGCATAACCCTGATACCAAAACCAGGAAAAGACATCACTAAAAAGGAAAACTACAGACCAATATCCCTCATAAATACAGATGCAAACATCTTCAAGAAAATACTAGCCATAGACTCCCACAACACATTAAAAAAAAAAAAAAAAAGATACATTATGACCAAGTGAGGTTCACACCAGTTATGCAAGGATGGTTCAACATTGGAAAAATGATCAATGTCATCCATCACATAAATAAAAGAAAGGAAAAGAACCACATGATCATATCAATTGAAGCAGAAAAGGCATTTGATAAAATCCAACACCCATTCTGATCAAAACTCTCAGCAAAATAGGAATAGAAGGGACATTCCTCAACATAATAAATGGCATATATGCAAAACCAACAGGCAACATTATTCTCAATGGAAAGGGACTGATAGCATTCCCCCTGCAAACAGGAACCAGACAAGGATGCCCTCTATCACCTCTTCTATTCAACATTGTATTAAAAGTCCTAGCCAAGGCAATAAGGCAAAGTGAAATCAAAGGCATCCAAATTGGTAAGGAAGAAATTAAGCTATGCCTAGTTGTTGATGATATGATCCTATACGTAGAAAACCCAAGAGACTCAGGCAGGATACAAGAGCAACATCCAAAATTCAGCTGGATTCCTCTACATCAGCAAAGAGATTGCTGAAAAAGAAATAGGGAAATCAATACCATTTACAATAGTTACCAAATAAAATACTTGGGAATAAATCTCACCAGGGATACAAAAGACCTGTACAAAAAAAAAAAAAAAAACTATAAATCACTACTCCAAGAAACCATAAGAGATTTACATAAATGGAAGAACATATCATGCTTGTGGATAGGAAGATTGAACATTGTGAAAATGTCAGTTCTACCCAAAGCAATCTATACATTCAATCCAGTCCCAATCCAGATCCCATTACCATTCTTTAAGGATATGGAAAAAACAGTTCCTAACTTGATATGGAAAGGAAAGAGACCTTGGATAAGCAAAGCACTTTTGAGAAGAAGAACAAAGTATGAGGTCTCACACTCCCTGATGTCAAAACCTACTATACAGCCATAGTAGTCAAAACTGCTTGGTACTAGTACAATGACAGACACATAGACCAGTGGAACAGAATTGAGAACCCAGAAATAAATCCATCAACCTATGGTCAGCTGATGTTTGACAAAAGGCTGAAATCCATTAAATGGGGAAGGGATGATCTCTTTAACAAATGGTGCTAGCAAAACTGGAATGCATTCACAGAAAAATGAAAGAAGATCTGTACCTCACATCATACACAAAAACTAACTCCAGATGGATCAAAGACTTAAATGGGAAACATAAAACTAAAGTTCATCAAAAGAAAAATAAGGGCAAACTTAAAAAAAACAAACTCACTGCCATCAAGTCTAGTCTGACTCATAGTGACCCTCATTGGGTTTCCAAGGTGGTAAATTTTTATGGAAGTAGGCTGCCCCATCTTCCTTCCACAGAGTGGCTGGTGGGTTTGACCTGTCAAACTGGTTAGCAGTTAACTGCCTCAGGCATCATGCTACCTAAGTTCCATAGGGGCAAACTTTGGGGCCCTAATTTATGGCATAAATAAACTATTGCGCATAACCCAAAATGCACTAGCAAAAGATAAACTCGATGACTGGGGCCTTTCAAAAATTAAATTATTATGCACATTCAAAAACTTCTCTAAAAGAGTAAAAAGAGAACCTACAGATTGGGAGAAAATATTCGGCAATGACATATCTGATGAGGGACTATCTCTAAAATGTATAGAAAACTCCAACACTTCAACTTCAAAAAGATAAACAACTCCGTTAGAACTAAATGGTAACTGGCTACTACAGCCAACCACTTAGAAAGGTATCAAAATAGGAGATCCTAGATAGAATGGGAAGGAGCTCTGGTAGTGTAGTGCCTAAGGCCCTTGACTGCTAACCAGAAGGCTGGCAGTTCAAGCCACTCCTCAGAAGGAAGGTGGGGCAATGTACTTCCATAGTGATACTGCGTTGAAATCCCAAGGAGGGGTCGCAATGAGTCAGGTTTGACTCGCCGGCACATAACAACAACCACAACAGATACAATGGGAGAAAATTGGAGAACAAAACCCAAAATTATAAAAACCACGCTTACTGCTCTGATAGAGACTGGTGAAACCTCTGAGACTGTGGTCCCTAATCACCCTTTGGGCTTAGAATCAAAATCGCTCCCATGGCTTAACTTTCAGCCAAACAACAGAGAGGCCTACTAGGTGAACAATTACACCAGGAAGGTACACTCCTTATAACAATCAACCATGGGAGATCAGAAGGGCAGCAGTTGCACAGGGAGGTAGCTCAGAGGGCAGGAATGCATAGGAAAGGACACATGGAAAAGGTAACCACAGGGTGGAAGTGGGAAGAAGAGAACTGTAACATTGTGGGCATTGCAATCAATGTCACAAAACAAAATGCGAATAAAATATTGAATGGAATACGAATTTGCTCTGTAAACTGTCACACAAATCACATTTTAGAAAAAAGAGAAAGGAAAAGCATTTTGCTAAGTGAAATAAGTCAGTAGTGAAACAACAAATACTGTTATGATCTCACTTATATGAAATAAGCAAATACAGAAACTAAAGAAACTGTTATCCCTCCTTATATTTTGGGAGTTCTGGTAGCGTAGTGCCTAAGGCACTTGACTTCTAACCAGAAGGCTGGAGGTTCAAACCCACCAGTCACTCCTTGGGAGGGAGGTTGGGCAATCTACTTCCGTAGTGATACTGCCTCGGAAACCCAAGGAGGGGTCGCTATGAGTCGGGTCCGACTCAACGGCATATAACAACAACAACAACAATAAAGATTATTAGTGGTTACCAGGAGTCAGAGGAAGGGGAAAGGGGAGTTTTTGCTTAGGTGGCAGTAAGTTTTTGCTAATGGTGTAGGCATAGTTTGGAAAAGGATAGCGAGAATGGTTGCACAACTTGAAGAATGTAATCAATGTCACTGAATTATACATGTAGGAATTGTAGAATAGTGTATGTTTTGTTGTCTATATCTTCACCACAATAACAGAAAAACATCTAATCTCCATCTGAAAAAAAAATAAGAGCCAAGGTAGATGCCACAATGTCATTTTTAATCTATCCTTGGGAATCACATGTTGTCACTTATGCAACATCCTATTGGTTACACAGGTCAACCCTATTCATTGTAAGAGTCATGTAGAGCAAGAGAAAGGAATCGTTGGTGCCATCTTGGAGATTAGCTACCACACCAGCTACATGAAAGATAGCCACACTGATAGTCAATAAGCAAGAGGGAGAGAAAGTAAATATGAAGTGTGCTAGCACAAGAAACAAGAAGAAGCCAGTTACATGAGTTAATTGCCAATGGGAAGGCTTCAGGAGCCTGGGATATATAAGGAACAGGCTGGAAACCAGTGTGGCTATAGTATGTGGCTTTAACTTGTGCTTTCCTGATAAATGTCGATGCATATTTTATATTATCCTTATTGGTCATTTGTGCATCTTTTTTAATGAGATGTCAAATCTTTAAGCTTATTAGGTTGTATGGTTTCTTAGTTTTGAGTTATAAAAATTCTTTTCATGTTCTGTACACAAGCTCTTCAGAGCTAGATAATGATTTCCCCCAGTCTTGTGCTCATCTTCTCATTTTTCTTAACAATGTCTTTTGATGAGCAGTGTTTTTTCAATCTGATGAAGTCTAATTTATTCTTTTTGGAGTATTGTATTGTATTCTGAGTCTCAGTAAGTGATAGATCAGACCAAAAAAAAAAAAAAAAATTCAGTAATGATGTGGTGTACTTGAGCCTACAAAACATCCCTTCAATGGTGGGAAAAGCTGATAACTGTAGTTCCTTCTGACCACTCTGCTTTTGTGGGGAATCCATGGAAACTTGTACAGTGAATTTTCATTTGCTGGTTTCCTTTTCAGTTGGGAAAATTCTTAATTGAATTGTACCTTGTGTTAGCTCTATTATATATATGGACATTCTTACAGCAAATACAAATTTGTATGTAGAAATATCAACTTATGTATGGTCTTGGTATATTCCCTTCTGTGCCTTGGCTCTTTTTTGAATCACTCATTTTGGAGAAGCAAGCTACCTTCCATGTTGTAAGTGTACTCAAGAAGCCCTGTGGAGAGGTCTGCATGTCTAGGAGCTGAGGTCTTCTGCCCACAGTCAATATTTGTCAAACATGTGAGTAATCATCTCTGAAGGATCTTCTAGCCCCAGTCAAGCCTTGAGATGACTGCAGCCTTGGTAATGTCTGACTGCAACCTCACAGGAGACCCTGAGTCAGAACCACCTAATTAAGCCACTCCTGAATTCCTGACCCACAGAAATTTTGTGAAATAATGTTTGTTATTTTAAGTTATTAAGCTTTGGGGTTGTTTGCTATGTAGCAACAGATAACCAATATAAGTGGGAAGGAATAAGTAGCTCCAATTTGGTCTAATGCAAGCCACATTCTGCTAACCATTTTAGAAAGTTCACATTTTGATTCCACCCATTTTAGTTGCGTTTATGTTGCTGTTCTAAATCTGAAGAAAGGGAAAGAATTAGGGAGAAAGGGAGAGGCAAGGGAGAGCAGGAAGAAGTTAAGTGTTATGGATTGAATTGTCTCTCCGTCTTCCACCCCCTCACCCCCAAAAAAAGTTAGAATCCTAACCTCTATACTTATGTAATCCAATTTGGAAATGTTAATGAGGCCATTATCAGTGTAGCGTGTGTCTTAAACCTAATGTCCTTTGAGATATAAAAGAGCAGATTAGACACAGGGACAAGAAAGCACAGATGGAAGAAAGAGAGATGCCACATGGACATTGCCAAGGAACTGAGGAATGCCAGGTACAGAAGCTTAGACAAGGATTTTCATACAGAGCAGACAAATAGAGTCTTCTCCTAGAGCTGGTGCTCTGAATTTGGGCTTCTAGCTTCCTAAACTGTGAGAAAATAAATTTCTGCTCATTAAAGTCACACACTTGTTTAATTTCTGTTACATTAGCACTAGATAACTAAGAGGGAAATTTGGAGAAAAAAAACATGCTGAAAGATGATTTTTAAAATGCTTTAAGGAATCTTGTGCCATTAAATCGAAACTATTGTTGTAAAATAAATATACAACACAATATTCAACACTTTTCATGCATACAATTTAGTGACACCAATTACATTATATAATCATCACCAGTATCCATTGCCAAATTATCCATCACCCAAACAGAAACTGCTTAAGACATATGACTGTTAACCAGAAGGCTGGCAGTTCAAACTCACCAGCCACTCCTTGGAAGGAAGGTTAGGCAATCTACTTCCATAGTGATACCGCCTTGTAAACCCAAGGAGGGGTCGTTAAGGGTCGGATCCGACTCCACGGCAGTGAGTTTGGTTTTAATTTGATTCCTTTTTCCCCATCCCCTTTTCACATCTGGTAACCACTAATAAAATTTTGTTTATATGCACTGCTTAGATGTTTTATATAAGTGAGATCATACAATATTTTGCCTTTTGTGATTGACATACTTAACTCAGTACAATATTTTTGAGGTTCATTTTTGCAGAAGCATGCATCAGAACTTCATTCTTCTCTATGGTTGAATAATATTCCATTGCATGCTGTGGTAGTTATGTTTGTGTGTCAACTTGGTTGGGCCTGGTTGAGTGGCTGGGCAGCTGGTGGTAGTTATTCCCCATGATGAGACTGGCAATCAACTCCATGGTGGAATCTACCACAAGCAGCTGAGTAGCTGCCTTTGGGAATGTGGTCTGCTTCCTGTATGTAAGGAGAAGCTTTGGGAATGGTCTCTAGCCTATGGCACGCTTGGACCCTGCATGTAGCCATGCCATTGTTCAGCAGACTGCCATGCTCTGCTGACCTTGGGACTTTCAATAGACTTAAACTAATGGCCTGCCGTGTGGTTTGGTAACATCGGGACTGTGCCTTTTCACTTGTCAACCTTGGAGTTTCTCAGCCTCAGCAGCCAGCAGCTGTCTGAGTGAAGAAATGCCTCTAGCTCCAGTGGGCCAGGAGTAGGAGGTAGAGCTGAACCCCAAGGTTGAAGGGCTTTCACCCAGCTCCTAGAGCCTGGCACTTTGAACTTGGACTTAAAGCCTCCAAATTGTAAGAATAAACTCCTGTTTATTATGGCCATCCCATTTGTGGTATATTCCTGTCAGAGTGGCATTAGGTAACCAGAACACATGCATATGTAACAATTTGTTTATTTATTCATCTGTTGATGGACATTTAGGTTGTTTCTACCTTTTGGCTATTGTGAACACACTGCAATGAACATCATTCTACATGTATCTACTTCAAAGCTTTCAAGTCTCTTGGGCTTATATCTAGAAGAAACTGTCAGCAAAAGTAGATGTCTTGTTGGTTCAGGTTTGTGGGGAATGCATTATGTTACAATTGCACACAGATGAGGGGCTGAGGCATAACTAGATCATTTCCCCAAAGGCTAACCCATTGGATAAGTGACAGAGCTACTGGCTGAATGGTTCTGGAACTACAACCATAAGCTGTGTGCAGAGAAAAGGTGGTACTGAGACCACTACCTTGGAACACATAAGCACTATGATTTTTGAGGGCAGAGCCCATAGCTCCTTTCTCTGCGGCTTGTCTTGTTTTCATTAGATGCAGAATTGAGAGGTCTGGAACCAAGTGTTTCAAGACCAACTCTTAAAACTGTATTTACTTTAAAAGTATCCTTGAAGTTACCGAAGATAAATACCTGGCAGTCCTCCTCTATCAACATCCAGAAGAATGAGTGCACTCCAGAGGGCACCAGCATTGCCAGAAGAATGACTTTTGCCAGAGATTGGAGGCTATAGAAGACTGACAATGATTTCAGCACCCAAGGTAAGTGTTGAGATCTTGTCCCATTCTGCCCTGGATTCTCACCGTTCATGTCAGCCAGTCAAAGCTCTTTCCTTAGGAATGAAAACTGCATGAGATGTCCCCCCAAACAAATTCAGCAGACACTGTGGGAGGTCTAAATAATTTTACTGTTGTTTAAAGACAGGCCTGGCTTGGGCATTTTTCCTGTGGATCATAGCAAGAGAACTTTTATTTCCTGCCATGTCTGAGGTAGACTGAGCAGCAATTCCTGGGAGGCAAGCTCTGGGGCCTGGCACCTAAGGCCAGAACTCCTCCGTCATTCACTCCAGCTAGCAGGGAATGATGCTTGAGCAAAAACGAAAAGAAACTGCTTGATACTCAAGCTAAATCTCGTAAAACAAATAATTGAGATGCTACGGAATCCAAATACTTTTTTTCAAGAGAGGAAAAACAAAGAAAATTCCTAAGTTGCAAACAGGAGGGTCAGGCCTTTAAATTCCAATCCTTTGTATGGTGTTAAGCAAAACCAAGAATAAGCAAGAAAATATGCTATTTGAATTGCGTTCAAAACGTCTTTTACAAGTGAAGCAAATTACATCTGTATGTTCTGGGGCTCTGCAGGGAACAAACAGTGTTCTGCCTCTAATGGGTAAAATTACACAATTTGCTTTTAACGGTAAACCAAAAGCCACGGTGGCTTCAAACAGATAGCATCGCGCTCCAGAGGGCTTCCTCCACGCAACTACATTCGGCAGCAATTTATTAGCACTTCGAAGTGATGCGATTTTCCCTACACTGCAACGTAGCGAGCATGGTCCAGGAGGGGCCGGCGGTGACCGTCCTGAATTCTTTTCTTGAACACTTCGTTTATCCAAGCTCTTGCTTCTCTTCCTCCTGTGCTGCTCGTGTCTGGAACGGAGTCCTCTCCAATTTGCGGTAGTGGAGATGGAGGGGCGCAAAGTCATCTGGAAACACTGATTTGTGATCAAGGCCCCCGGGTGTCGCGGCCCCTGAAGATGTGTGGCAACTGCTCGGGGAGCCTCTGCAGAGTGAGCAGCCCTAGCTATGTCCAGCTGGATCCTCCTAAGGCGTCACTTCTGCATCTAAGCTCTCAGAGAAGCAGGTCCGAGGACTGGCGCGGCGGCCCACGGACCCGATTGCCAGACGCACCGCCATCCTGCCGCGCGGAGGCCGCGCTCCGCCCTCCCTCCCGCCTTTAACCTCTCTCCGGCAGGGGGCGCTGGCGTGGGGGCTTGTGCTGCCCAGTCGGGGCGGGCAAGCCGGGACCCTGCCTCCTGCGCGCCGGCGGTCCGCCCCTCGCGCTTGGCCCAGCGGCCAGGAGGACGCCCGAGTCCGCATCCCGGCGGCTCTCAGCTAGCCCGCGCTGCGGCCAGAGTTCCGTGCACATCCGGGCCGGGAGAGGAGGAGGAAGACTGGTTTCTCGAAACGAACGAACTTGAGAAGAGTCTGGAAGCAGACGCACGGAATAAAGAGGTGGTAGCGGTCAGCCCCCGCGCGCCGCTCCAGCCCCGGAGCCCGGGTAACGTCTGGAAGCCCGAGCACGGCGGGCCGTGGCTGCCCGGCCCGCCACAGCCCGCGGCATGGCCCGGGACTCGGGGCTGCTGCGGCGTGCGCCGCTCTGCGCCCTGGCCGTTTGGGCAGTCGCCGCGCTTCTGCTCTCTGTAACCCGGACTTCAGGTAGGAACCGCCGCCCCACTATCCAACTCGGCCGTGCCGCCCCCCGCGGGCAGGCGCTGGGCATGCGGCACCCGTGCGTCCTTTTCTTCGCGACTTCGCGGCCCGGCAGTCCGCGTGAGGGTGCGCGCTCCGCAGAGGGCCCCACCCGTCTCTGTGGCTGGCGGTGCGCGTAGGGAGGCGCGGGCCTGGGCGCTGCGGGCCCCGGCGGAGCGCCTGGCGCCAGTCTTCAGCACCGCTCCGCGGCCCACGCCCCGGGCTGGGGCTGGTTTTAATAAGATGTGCTCTGGGGACTGTTAAGTGTTTCCAGAGGCCGGAGGCGGGGGCGGACTGGGGAGGGGCGTTGGCGGCCGGCGCCCGAGGGGAGACCCTCTCTGGGGGTTTCCGAGGTTCGTGAGTGAGCGAGAGAGAGGGGAGAGAGAGAGACAGAGAGACAGAGAGAGACAGAGAGACGGAGAGACAGAGAGAGAGAGAGTGTGAGTGAGTGTGTGTGTGTGTGTGTGAGTGTGAGTGTGAGGCTGTGTGAGCGCACGGTGCTTGCACCCAGGGGTTCGTTACAGCTCTGGGTCTGCAAATGTCTCCGGTGGTTCCCCGACCTTGCCTTCAGGCCATTCTTCTGGAGGTTGTCCTTCCCTGGCACAAGTTCCCTCAGCCTCTCCCCCCTGCTCCAGTGCAGTACCCCCTGAACCGGTGGGGCTGACACCAGGTTGTGGTTCCCGTCGGGCGAGGCCCTGGAGGCTGTGGGCAAAGCGTGCTTCGGTGATTGGGGCGAGTGCCCGGACCGCTGGCAGCGAGTCAGTCGCTGGCTCGCTTCTCTTTTGTTGGCCCCCGGACCCCTGCTCCTGTGGTGGAAGCAGTGTTTCATGTGATTGAGCTGCCTATCGGGAGAAGGCGCGCGACTAGAGGGGCGAGGCCGAGGTCCCTGGTTGCATTTTCCTCGAGGGAAAATGGGAGTCCCTGCACGGCCATAGGCTGTGTGGATCTGAGTGTCGGTTATGTTCTTGTTGAACTCAGGGTTCTGGAGCCGGAGCAGCGCGTACGGGAGAGGCGTAAAGGAGCTCCCGGGAGGGTCAGCGGGGGCGCTGGGGGATTGGTATAGGGTACTTGGGTGATGCAGCACTAGTTCATTAGGTCAAGACCCCTGGAGTAACTCCGGCCTGCATGCCATCTGGCCGGATTACGGGCATCTTGCCGGGGTGCGGAGAGGACAAGCGGTGCCAACAAACCCGGGAAATTTGGATACCGATGAAGTTCGCCTAAGTCCTCCAAATGTGTAAGATACCTCCCTTACAATGATGGTGACTGAGATGCACTGAGAATGGGTTTCAGTATTGCCTCCCATGCACTGCCCCCCTCATTCCTAAGGGCAAGTGAGAATTAGGGTAGAGCCACTGGAAGGGGGTGGTTCTTCAGCCCTCCAGCGTCCTGCTGCGAACCGCACGGTTTGGGTATCCGGTCCTCCCGCCAGCCTCAGTTCCAGTTTAGCTGGAGAAGTCAGAAATGCTGAGCAGGCTTTACTGGAGGGCGTTTTGGGTTAAGAAGATGCTGATTACTTCAGACATTACTGATGATTTGCGAAGTGGGTTTGCATTTATATCGGTGTCATTAAACCACTCTGTACATGGTGAAATGATAAGTAAACTAAACTTTTAAGTCAGTCTGTAGGATTTACATCACTAAGGACTTCTGGGTTGAGTCTTTCCTTTTCCCCTCCCCCCAAATCCCTCTTTCCTTTAAAGACTGGAATTCCTTTTGCGGGAGGCGGAGCCTCATACCCAGTGACTCTAGGCGCAGTTAGTTGCTCCACATTTGGTGGTGGCCACACTGTGGTTGATTGCCCTGCAGAAACTCAGCTTAGCAAATGGTGTGGTTTTTTGGAGTTGGTTTGGAGTGCATTTAGGGGAAGGGGTGCGTGGTGCGGGGTTTGTGATGTGAGAAAGTATGTTTGGTCTATTGTTTAAATAAAGAACAGAAAAGTTGCTCACATTTTGGATAGAATAGTTTAAGCATTGCTATAATTCCCTGTCGAATTTAAGACATTTCTGATGAACAAAGCAATCGTGTCTTTTTCTTAGTGAAATAATAATCTCTAGAGGAAGGGAGTAGGAAAGTTGTTTATAATTCTCTTCTGGACAACATAGGCCAACTGAAAATCCAAAAAGGTGGTAATTCATGAATATTGAATGATATATATGAATATAATTATGACTACAGGTGTTTTTTATGCTGTGAAGAACCCATGTCATAGGTATGTTATACTGGAAACATATTTTACAAAGTAAAAACATCAAAAGATTACAAAGGGATTCATAAGTTCTCCATTTTTTTATGTGGAAAACTGTTCCCTAAAGAGACAAATGCCAGATTTGGGACTCTTAGGTAGGGTGGTTAGCGGATAATGGAGTTTTGAGGTTCTCCACCTCCTTTTGATAGTGCTGTGTTTGACCATGCAGATATCTGGCCTAGATCCCTGGAGTAATAAATAATGATAGCCATCCATCTAAAAAGAATAAACGAAAACATCTTGAATAAGAAGACATTGTGGAATGAGAGAAGGTTTTATGTATATAGTAAGACATGTTTTTCTTATTATGGCTGTGTACTAGGCAAAGAAGATCTACATATTTGAAATTTTTTAAGATTTAATAGTGAGGTCACATGATAAAAAGTGCCATTATGAAAACCACTGATCCTACTTGACGTTCAGTGTAAGCCATTGTACTTATGAGTACATGTTTATAAAAATGGTAATGGATGACTCTGGTGGGGCAGGTCTGGTAAGTGAGGCTGAATTTTCAATTTATAAAGCAAGTTAGGAAAATGATGTTATGCTTAACTTTTTCCTGGCAAAAAGCAACATGGTTTTAAAAATTTGTGTTTACCAAGTATAGCTTTTAGGGACAGCGATCTGCATGTTTGCGAGGTAATGTGAAATGACATTTCTACTTTTATTATAATTTTTTTCACTTATTTATTCAAAATACAGTCGTAATTGGTGTTTGGGTGCCACTCAATTATGGTGTGATTTGCACTGATTTTTACTGGTGCCAGTAAACTTGTTGTTGTTATGTGCCGTCAAGTCAGACCCGACTCATAGCGACCACTCAGTATCACTACGGAAGTAGATTGCCCCATCTTCCTTCCGAGGAGTGGCTGGTGGGTTTGAACCGTCAGCCTTTTGGTTAGCAGTCAAGCACCTTAGGCAGTAAACATGTAGTGTAGGTTTAACCTCAGAGACATTTTAATCCTGGCAGAGTCTGAATTTTATCCTGCATTTTCCTTTGACTTCTCTTTTTCTGAAGTCAGTGGGATAGAAATGCAAGAGTGAGGGAACAGCACTGTCTGATAGATGGGGAAGATTAATCCTATTTAGAAAGGTTTCTCCTGGAGAACTGGCACATCTTTAAAATGGATTCCAAGGGAGGCCAGGATGTGAAAAGTTACCGTCATTATTATTGAAATGGGAACTGGGTGTGAAAGTCTTGGGTTCCATGTTTGCTGAAACCTTATTAATTTAATTGGATTCTTTTCCAGTTAAGTCGATTGCAACTCAAGACAACCCCTTATGTGTTAGAGTAGAACTGTGCTCCATAGAGTTTTCAAGGCTGTGACCTTTCAGAAGCAGCTCACCAGGGTTTTCTTCTGAGATGCCTCTTGGTGAGTTTGAACTGCCAACCTTTCGGTCACGACTTAACTGTTTATGCTACCAGAGACTCCTAGTCTGATTAATACAGGATATTTGTGTAAGCTTTGTAAGTAACTTTTTTTCCCTTGGAGAGTTCTAATGATAAAATTCAGAGTTCTATTTTTAGAAACAAACTGGACTCCTAAATGTTCTCTCCACCCAAAGTTTATAACTAAAACCAAAAAACCCACTGCCATTGAGTCGATTCCGACTCACAGTGACTCCCATTGGGTTTCCAAGGCAATAAATCTTTAAGTCGCCCCATCTTTCTTCTGCAGAGTTGCTGGTGGGTTTGACTTGCCAAGCTTCTAGTTAGCAGTCAAATGCCTTCTGCACTGTACCACCACCAGAGCTTCTAAGGTTTTTAACAGGCTTCTAAAATGGTTTGTTGATGTAACAGTTCTTTTTGTCTTTATCTGGTACATTTCTATCACAATCCAACCCTGGATTCTCCTCTGCCCAGGTGAGCAATCCTGTGGTTACCATATGTGAGGCTCCCAGTGTGTTTTTCTCTGATTCTCTCTCTTTCTGTATAAATTTCTCTCTTGTGAGGAGCTGAGCTGCATTGCTCTATGTTTATGCTGCTGAGCTCCACTGGGTCTCCTCAAGGATTGGCTCTTTCTCCTTGCAGTGGGTCATTGGCTGTAAGTCTGTTCCTTGAAAGAAAGCTGTTATTAAGATATTTCCTTCTTTGGGGACCCTGCAGTGACCACCAAGTGTGGGTCCTGTGAATACCTAGAATTAAAGGTTTCAAAGAAAAGTAACCAGAGCTCTTTGCTTTGTAGCATGAGCATTATTGATTAAATCTGTTTTTTATTTTATTTTATTTTTTTTGAATTGCTCCTACACCTGTCTGCATGGCCAATAGCAATTTCATGAAAAAGATTTGTGGGCTAAAAGGACTTGTTTTGAAACATTATTTCTCAGTGACCCTTTGGAGTCTTTGGTTTTGCATCATTCAACTGTACCAGAAACTAAAATGTTAGGAGCTCAGTGGATAAGGTGGGCTTCTTGAGTTTTGAAGTAGTAAAAATCTAAGTAAGGAGAGTATCTCCAAACCATTATTATGGCAGTAACTGGCTGGAGTTTTCTCCCACCCTCCTTTTTCTAGGACACCATTATTTGGTTTTGGCAAGGAGCTTGCCAAGATGAAAATAAAGGCAGGACAACTCTGCATGAGCTGTTGTCATACACTATGTTTAATCTGTTTAAAATTACATTAACAGAGTGGCCAAGTAATTGTTGGACAATGTTGAGAATTTTCAAAAAGTTTTGCAAAATAGGCAATTGTGTTGGTATAGTTTACACCAATTTTTGAATTTCTGGGAGTGTTTTCCTTTTAAGTCCTGTTGTAATGTGCCATCAAGTCGGACCTGACTCGTAGTGACCCCTCCTTTGGGTTTCAGAGGCAGTACCACTACGGAAGTAGATTGCCCCATCTTCCTTCCATCTCTCCTTAATTAAAAGCCAAAAAGGAAGGTAATAATTAAAGAAAAATTTAGCCTAATTCTGCTAAGTAGCTTGCAGTTTAGAAAGTCTTAAATTCCAGTGGGAAGTAGGGTATGTGTGTGTGTGTCTTTAATTGTCTTTAGAATGAGCTTCAGTGAGCACTCTTCTCACTTTGGAGATGTTATGGGGAGGAATGTGGCTGCTTCTTCATGTTCTCCATAAGTGGGGGAAGGTTTCTCAGAAACCCCAGATGCTTTGAGCCTAATGGTTTCCATACCCTGTTGCCCTCCTGGAAGGGCAGTTAATACAGTATGCAATTAAATTACATAACAGTTTTAGCCTTGCAGACCTGCACTGTTGGATATAGTAGCTACTGCTTGTGCAGTGTTTAAAGCTAACTGCAAAAAAATGTTGGTGGTTCAAACCCGCCAGTTGCTCTGTAGTAAAAACCTGATGATCTGTTCCCTTAAGGATTATGTTGTTATTTGCCATCGAGTTGGACCCGACTTATAGCACGCGACCCCTCCTTGGGTTTCAGAGGCAGTATCACTATGGAAGTAGATTGCTCCATCTTCCTTCCCAGGAGTGGCTGGTGGGTTTGAACCACCAGGCTTCTGGTTAGCAGTCAAGTGCCTTAGGCACTATGCTACCAGAGCTCCTTTAAGGATTATAGTTTATGAAACCCTATGGGGCAGTTCTGCTCTGTCATGTGGAGCTGCTATGAGTTGGAATAGACTCTATGGTACACAGCAGCAATAGACTAAGCAGTTATTTTAATTAAAATTAAATGGAACTATAGATTTTGGTTGTATAATTTGACAGACCCACCAGCAGTGCATGAGAGTCCCAATCTCTCCACATCCTTGGCAACATTTGTTATTTTCTGTCTTGTTGAATTTGCTGGGACCAGAAGGTATTTCATTGTTGTTTTGATTTGCATTTGCCTGCTAAACAGAAGATGGGTGGTTCAAAACCACCAGCCACTCCTTGGAAGAAAGATTGGTAAATCTACTTCCATGGAGATGACACCTTGGGAACTCAAGGAGGGGTTGCTTGAGTCAGAAAGGACTCCACAGCAGTGAGTTTGGTTTTTATGTGGACTGGCTAATGATTGTGAACATTTCTTAATGTTGCTGAATGCCTGAATATCCTCTTTGGTGAAGTGTCTATTCATATCGTCTGCCCATTTTTAAATTGGACTATTTGTCTTTTTCTTCTTGAGGTGCTGGAATTCTCTATAAATTTTAGAGGTAAGTCACTTGTCAGATATGTCGTTGCCGAATATTTTTTCCCAATCTGTAGATTCTCTTTTAACTCCTTTGGAGAAGTCTTTTGAAGCACATAAATATTTAATTTTTAGAAGGTCCCATTCATCTAGTTTATCTTCTGCTGTTTGTGCATTTTGGGTTATGCTTGACAGTCTATCTATGCCATAAATTGTTGTTTTTGTTGTTGTTATGTGCTGTCATGTCAGACCTGACTCATAGCAACCCCTCCTTGGGTTTCTAAGTTGATATCACTACAGAAGTAGATTGGCCAAACTTCCTTCTGAGGAGTGGTTGGTGGGTTTGAACCTCCAGGGTTCTGGTTAGCAGTCAAGTGCCTTAGGCATTACGCTACCAGAGCTTCCATGCTATAAATTAGGGCCCCTAAATTTGCCCCAAGTTTTTCCTTAAGGAACTTTATAGTTTTAGGTTTCGCATTTAAGTCTTTGATCCATCTGGAGTTAGATTTTGTGTATGGTGTGAGGTATAGGTCTTGTTTTGCTGCAAATGGATTTCCAGTTTACCAACACCATTTGTTGAAGAGATCATCTCTTTCCCATTTAATGGATTTCAGCCTTTTGTCAAAAATCAGCTGACCAGAGGCCGATGGATCCATTTCTGGGTTCTCAGTTCTGTTCCACTTGTCTATGTGTCTGTCATTGTACCAGTGTGTTTTGACTACTGTGGCTGTATAGTAGGTTTTGAGGTGTGAGAGTGTGAGACCTCCTACTTTGTTCTTCTTCTTTAATAATGCTTTCCTTATCTGATGTCTCCCCTTTCCATATAAAATTAGTGATTATTTTTTCTTTATCCTTAAAGAATGTTGATGGAATCTGGATAAGGGTTCCATTGAATGTATAGATTGCTTTGGGTAGTGTTGACATTTTCACAGTGTTCAATCTTCCTCTCCATGGGTGTGGTATGTACTTCCATGTGTGTAGATCTCTTATGGTTTCTTAAAGTAGAATGTTTTTTTTTTTTTTTTTAATTGTGATTTGGGTGAAAATTTACAGAGCAAATGCACTTTCCATACAGCAGTTAACATACACTTTGTCTCATGACATTGACCACAATTTAACACAATGCAACATCTCCCCTCTCACTTCCTCCCAATTATTACCTCTTCCCTGTGCTCATCTCTCCATGCACACCTACCCCCTGAGCTGTCTCCCTGTGCCTGAGCAGCCCTTCTTTCTCTCATGCTTATTCTCTCTAAGAAGTTTATCTACCTCAGGTAAATGCTCAACTGATATGCCTGTCTATTATTTGGATGGAAGCCACAGGTGTGCATTCAATTCCAGACCTGAAGGGCAGCTAGGGGCCATAGTCTCAGTGGTTCCACCAGACTCCCTTGGGCCAGCAAACCTGTTCCCCACTTTTTTTTTTCCAAATGATTTTGATATTTGTTCCACATTGTTCTCCCTGTCTATCCAGGATGTCCTACAAAGATTCTCTTCCAAGTGGTTGACATGGGTGGCCGGGCACCATCTAGTTCTTCTGGTCTCATAGTCATATAGGCTGCAGATTGGATGGTGTACCAGTCAATAGGACTAATTGTTTCCATGAATTTTTGGTTTTCATTCTTCTTGGCTCTGGACAAGGAGAGACACATTGTTGCATCTAGATGGCAGCTTACAAGCTTTAAAGGTCTCAGTTGCTACTTGCTACAGTAGGAGGTGAAACAATGCTTTGTGTAGTGTGTTATGCCAATTGAGCTTGATGTCCTCTGTGACTATGGTCCTGAGCCCACAGGTTCAACTATTTCTTCCCTCTGGGTACTGGCTGTGACCAAGCAGTGACTACAACCTTGCCCCTTGTCAGCCCCATTATACACCTGGGAATTCAGATCATACACATAAAGTTATTGGACCACTTTCTGCCAACCCTGTACATGTTCTTGGGTACACTCTTCACTTCACATACATACCTAATATTTCAGTCTGTCCACCCATCTATCCACCCATATGTGGATATGTGTTTGCCTTCACTGACCACACTGTACTATATGCACAAAAGGGTTCATCTTTGTTGTCTGTACTTCCCACATACCTCTCCATGTCTTTCTCTTCCTCAGTGCCACTATATTGATTACTCACATTTGGTACATTGCCCTTTTCTTCACGCAAATGAAAACTTATCTCTATCTATTTAACAGTATTCCCTCCCCTCCCCTCCTACCCCTGGTAACCAAAAAAAGAAAATGGTCTTCCATAGATAAACGTTTCCTTGACTTTAACAATAACAGACTAATACA
>NW_006922079.1:1311486-1313923 GCF_000298275.1 Orycteropus afer afer | reverse complement strand
ATGCTTGCTTCATAAAATGAGTTAGGGAGGATTCCATCCTTTTCTATGTTTTGGAATAGTTTGTGTAAGATTGGTATCAGTTCTTCTCTGAATGTTTTGTAGAATTCTCCAGTGAAACCGTCTGGGCCAGGACTTTTTTTAGTTGGTAATTTTTTGATGATGTGTTCAATTTCTTCTTTTGTAATGGGCCTGTTCAACTTTTCCACATCAGTCTGCATTAGTTTAGGTAAATGGTTTGTTTCTAGAAACCTGTCCATTTCTTCCAGATTTTCAAATTTGTTGGGAGTACAGTTCTTCATAGGATCCTGATATTACCCTTTTTATTTCAGTTGGTTCTGTTGTGATATCACCCATTTCATTTCTTATTTGTGTTATTTGTATTCTCTCCTTCTTTTCCTTTGTTAAATTTGCCATAAGTTTGTCAATTTTATTGATCTTTTGAAAAACCAAGTTCTGGTCCTATTGATTTTTTTTCTATAGCCCTTCTATTTTCTGTTTCATTGATTTCTGCTCAAATCTTGATTATTTTCTTCTGGTGACTGTGGGCTTTTCTTGCTGTTCTTTTTCTAATTATTGGAGATGTTGGTTTAAAGTGTTGATTTTGGCTCTTTCTTCTTTTTTGATGTGTGCATGTATTGCTGTAAATTGGCCTCTGATCACAGCTTTTGCTGTGTCCTAAATGTTTTGGTATGTTGTGTTTTCATTGTCGTTTCATTCAAGGAATTTTTGAATTTCAATTTTTATTTCTTCTCTTACCCAGTCTTTCTTAAGGGGGGTATTGTTCAGTTTCCATTTGTTTACTTTTTTTCTGTTGATCTTCCTATTGTTGATTTCTAATTTGATAGCATTATGATCTGAGAAGATTCTTTGCAGTATTTCAATCTTTTTAAATTTATTAAGGCTTGCTTTATGGCCTAACGTATGGTCTATCATGGAAAAAGTTCCATATGCACTGGAGAAGAATGTATATTGTGCTGCTGTTCGGTGAAGTGGTCTGTAGATATCTATAAGGCCCAGTTAGTATAGTGTATTATTTAGCTCTTCTGCATCTTTATTGAGTTTCTTTCCAGTTGTTCTATCTTTCAAAGAAAGTGGTATATTAAAATTTCCCACTGTCTGTGGAGTGATCTATTTGGCCTCTCAACTCTTTTAAAATCTGATTTATGTATTTTGGGGCCCTTTCATTGGGTCCAGAGATATTTACTATGGTTTTATCTTCATGATCAATTGATCCTTTGATCAGTATATAATGTCATTCCTTGTTTCGTATGATGGTTTTTGTCTTAAAGTCAATTTGATCAGAAATTAATACAGCCACTCCTTCTCTCTTACAGTTGCCATTTGCTTGATACATCTTTTTCCAACCTTTGATTTTTAGCCTATTTTTGTCTTTATCTCTAAGGTGTGTCTCTTGTAGGCAGCATATTGATGGGTTTTGTTTTCTTATCCAATGTGCAACTCTTTGTCTCTTGAGTGGTGCATTTAAGCCATTAACATTCAGTGTAATTATTGACAAGTATGATTTGGTTGCTGTCATTTTGGTATGTGTTTTTTCATGGTGTCCCTGTTTTCTTTGTTCCATATTATTTTCTGTGTTGAGCTCATTACATTTATGAATTGTGTTATCATTTCCTTTGTTGCTGTTGTTTTATTATTTACTGAGTATTTGTGCTTGTCCTCTTTTTTATTGTAATATGAAGGTTTATCATTTTTCTTTGAGGTTGCCCTATGATTTATAATTTTCTCCCTGAGTTTAGAACAGTCCATTGTGTCTTGTAACTCTCTTAATTTCCTCACCAGTTATAAGTTCTGTAACTACATAGTCCTTACCCTCTTTTTGTTTGTAGTTGTCCTCACTTGCCACTTGATGTCTCTGGTTCCCTGTTTACAATCTTGTAAGCTCATTTTATTTTGGCTGTGTCCATAGCTGTGGTTTCTGGGATATGTCATCTTGTGTATTAATGGTCTGTTGATATTTGCTATTTTTGGTTCTCTGATCAAAGTACTCGGTTTAGTGTCTCTTGTAAGGTTGGTTTGGTTTTAACAAATTCCCTTAGTTTCTGCTTATCTGGAAATCTAATTTCACCATCATATTTGCGGGACAATTTTGTTGGGTATAATTCTTGGTTGAAAATTTTTCTCTTTCAGGGTTTTATATATACCAACCCATTGTGTTCTCGCTTGCGTGGTCTCTGCTGAGAAATTTGAGCTTATTCTTACTGACTGACCCTTGTATGTAACTTTTTGTTTTTCCCGTGCTGCTCTCAGGATTCTGTCTTTGCCTTTGGTTTTGGTGAGTTTGATGGTGATATGTCTCAGTGATTTTCTTTTGGGGTTCATTGGACTTCCTGAATGGATATGTTCTCCTCTTTCATCATATCAGGGAAGTTCTCCTCCAGCAAATCTTGGATGATTTTCTCAGTGTTTTTTTTTTTTT
>NW_006922079.1:1274806-1311156 GCF_000298275.1 Orycteropus afer afer | reverse complement strand
CAATCCTTTGAAGATACCTAAATATAATTCTTTTGAATTCCTTATCATAGAGTTCCAATGCTGCTTCTTCCTCAGGGATGTGTTCTGGGTCTGTATCCTGTTCCCTTGTTTCTACCACTTTATCTTGCTTCCTTGTGTGGACTGTGATGGTCCATTGTCTCTGAGGCATCGTGGTATTGTATTAAGATCTCTGTTAATGGTTTTTGAAGAGCAGCCAAGGGTGATTCAGGCTTTTCTTGGTGGGTTTTTATCATTGGCCTGTTGGTGGAGAAGGAGGTGCTGGCTCTTGCTTAGTAAGTGAAGTTGCAGGAAGTATGTGTGTACTTGTTTCTTATGGGGACTGTTGCTGTCTCCTAGTCAGTTAGGCAAAAATTACGTTTGAATAACCATCGAGAAAACTAAAAGCACATGGACAAATAATTCACCCTGAAATCACACAGGAAAAGTAACCCAAAAAAAGAAAAAGTGGAGAAAAGAAGAAGAAAACAGGTAAATATGCAATATCTGGGGATAGGGCACTAAGAGAAAAAAGGTAGAGAAGGAGAATAATGAAGAAAGGAAACAAACTAACAAACAGGAAAAAAAATAAAGAAGGTGTAAACTACAACCTTTTCAGTCATGTGGTGCAGGTCCAGAGAGTTCTTGGGGTTACTGGAAAGCAGAACCTCTTCTTAAGCCCTTGGAATCTGGTAGAGCGCTGACTCTTTAGGTTGTTTCTAGGTGCTAGTTACATGATTTGTTTTGTCTTGGTTTTATGGTTTAATATTTTGAAAAAGTGAAGCTGGTGTTTTTTATTTTATATTGATTCAGGTGTGTTGGGTCGTTCTGATGATTTCTTTGTGATGGTAGAATCACTGTGTGTAGCGTGGATATATGTGTTTCTGTTTTTCGTAAAGAGGGTTTAGAGTTAAAAGCGGAAGGTTTTATGGTAATTGGCTGAATATGGTTTCTTCTATTGAATGAGTAAAGTTATTGGCGGAGAAAGTGGGAGCAGAAGAAGGAAAGCCTTGTGTTGCTAGGGTCGGTTTCCAGGGCTTTGAGCATGCTATTATTGATGACATATTTATTTACAAGACCGGGGCTCAAACTAAGGAAAGATTCCTGTTCTTAGAGGGTCGCAAATTTCCACCAATTTTAGGCACACTCAAAGACCCCGCCTCCACGGCCCCACGGCGCCAAAGCACAGCTCCAAGGCAGAATTCATGGGACTGCACTCATCTGCGGTTTGTTTGCTCTCCATGCCCCATCTGCCTGCAGTGCTGATGCAGTCCTGCCAGACTGCTAATGACCGGCTCTGGAGTTTGTGATACTGTCCACCTCTGGTGCCAAAGATGTGCGCAATTTCAGCTGGGTTGGAGTCGGGGGGGTATCTTCTAGTGACCTGCGGTCCCAATATCTGTGGCAAAGAATAACACGGTGTCTCCCAGTCTGACCCAAGAACGCTGTGTGATCCGCTGGGAGGTGAGGGAGCTAGCCTTTCTCGTGCAGCAGTGAGATCTCCGCCTAAATTTCAGCAGTGGTGTCTGGCCTGCCTGTACCCAGATGACCCAAATTCCCGACGAAATCAGCTGCTGGAGCCAGGTCTCTGCCATTTCCCTGTTGGAATATTGTAGTGGTTGCTGGTATGCTGCTATAAGTTGACTTTCTTCTTGGCTCAGGGATCTCAGCAGGCCGCCCTCACCCGGCAGACAGTGACTGCCCCAGGAAAGTTTCCAGTGGTCTCTCTTGGGTGCCTGCTCATCCTCCGCCAGTAGCTCTTTCCTAAATAATTTCCCTGTGCCTTTCCTCTAATTCTGCTCTTCTGTGTTTGGTATACTGTGATTCAGTGACCTGTTCAGAGCACCAGAGTTCCTAACTCAAACTGTTGTAGCTAGTTTTCCAAGTCCTTAAATACGAGAGGGAAAAAAAAAAAGCGTGCTGTTCACTGGCGAGACTCCATTTTGAATCCCTTGAAGTAGCATTTTATAGTTTTATTTGTACAGGTCTTTTGTGTCCCTAATGAGATTTATTCCCAAGTATTTTATTTTTTGGGTAGCTAACTCTGTTGGTGTAGTGCCTAAGGCATTTGACTGCTAACCAGAAGGCTGGAGGTTCAAGCACACCAGCCACTTCTCAGAAGGAAGACTGGGCAATCTATTTCCGTAGAGATACTATCTCAGAAACCCCAGGAGGGGTTGCTATGAGTCAGAATTGACTTGATGGCAGTAGGGTTTTCTTCTTTTGGGTTTATTGTAAATGGTGTTGATTTTCTTTTCAGCAATCTCTTTGTTGGTGTAGAGGAATCCAACTGATTTTTGGATGTTGATCTTGTATCCCACCACTATACTAAATCTCTCAATTAGTTCCAGTGGGGTTTTTGCTGAGTCTCTTGGGTTTTCTATGTAAATGATCATATTATCATCAACTAGGCATTGTTTTACTTCTTCCTTACCAATTTGGATGCATTTGATTTCCCATTCTTGCCTTATTGCCCTTGCTAGGACTTTCAATACAGTGTTGAATAGAAGTGAAGGTAGAGGGCATCCTTGGCTGGTTCCTGTTGCCAAGAGGAATGGTTTCAGTCTCTCTCTATTGGGAATAATGTTGGCTGTTGGTTTTGCATATATGCCCTTTATTATATTGAGGAATTCCCTTCTATTCCTATTTTGCTAAGAGTTTTGATCAGAAGTGGGTGTTGTATTTTATGAAATGCCCTTTCTGCATCAATTGATATGATCATGTGGTTCTTTTCCTTTGTTTTATTTATGTGACGAATGCCATTGAATGTTTTTCTAATGTTGAACCATCCTAGCATACCTGGTATGAACCCCATTTGGTCTTCAGTATTATTTTTTTGATATGTTGTTGGAGTTTTGGCTAGTATTTTGTTGAAGATTTTTGCATCTGTATTCGTGAGGGACATTGGTCTGTAGTTTTCCTTTTTGGTGATGTCTTTGCCTGGTTTTGATATCAAGATTATGTTAACTTCATTAAATGAATTTGGAAGAATTCCATCCTTTTCTGTGTTCTTAAATAATTTGAGCAGGATTGTTGTCAGTTCTTCTCTGAACGTTTGGTAGAATTCTCCAGTGAAACCATCTGGACCAGGGCTTTTTTGTTGTTGTTGGAGGAGTTCTGGTAGCATAGTACGTAAAGCATGTGACTGCTAACCAGAAGGCTGGTGGTTCAAACACACCAGGCACTCCTCGGAAGGAAGGTTGGGCAATTTATTTCCGTAGTGATACCGCCTCACAGACCCAAGGAGGGATTGTCGACTCCATGGCACATGACAGCAGCAACAACAAATATTTTTATGATCTGTTCAATTTCTGCTTTTGTTATATGACCTGTTGTGGTGTAGTAAATTACATGGTATGGTTTTTCTATCCAAAGTCTTTGCAACTCCCCCTTTGCCATGAGTAGCTGATTGTTAACCTTATCTACCTTGTGTATTTCTTTTGGAACAGCACAAAGCAGTCTTCTGGGAAATTTGCTTTTTCTCAGATGTGTAGAATTCTGATGTTGGGATTGGTTGGTTTTGGCCACTCTGCCAGGCTATAAAGGTGCCCTCCTAGAGGCAGAAGGGGTCTGACTACCAGTTAAGAAAGATGTGCTGCTTAAAGAAAGATCCTGCTGAGAGATGTGAGAGAGACATGCTGCTTTGAGAGATATGTGAGAGACATGCCCTGCTGAGAGAGACTGTCGGCTGAGAGACAGCCAGCTGAGAGAGACTGAGCGCATTCCTGTACTTGAGTTGTAGCCTGTTGCTTTCTTAATAAACCCCATAATCTGTGAATTCTATGTGGCCACTGCAGCGAATCATCGAATCCAACAGAGAGGTGGTGGGTGCTGCAGGAGGAATGGTTGGTGTCAAGGTTGGTAAGAAGGATGGAGAGTGGTAGCATGTCTGGTCTCATAGGAACAAGTATTGGGCTGCTGATGGTGATTGTGTCCTCTTTGTATAGTTAGAGGAGGTCAGAAGATGCTCTCTCTGTCTCTATTGCACTTGTTCAATTTCTTCTTTTGTTATGGATCTCTTTAAATTTTCTACCTAGTCTGGGTTAATTTAGGTAAGTAGTATGTTTCTAGAAATCTGCCCATTTCTTCTAGATTTTCAAATTTGTTGGAGTACAGTTCTTCATAGTATTCTGATATTATCCTTTTAATGTCTGTTGGTTCTATTATGATGTCACCTAATTTGTTTCTTATTCGTGTTATTTGTATTCTCTCTTTTCCATTGTTAAATTTGTCAGTGGTTTGTCAATTTTACTAATTTTTTTTTAAAAAACCCATCTTTTAGTCTTTTTTTTTTTTCTGTTGTCTTTCTGTTTCATTGATTTCTGCTCAAATCTTTATTATTTCTTTTCTTCTGGTAACTGTAGGCAGTTTTGGCTGCTCTTTTTCTAATTGTTGGAGATGTTGGGTTAAGGTATTTATTTTGGCTCATTTTATTTCATGATTTGTACATTTATTGCTATAAATTGGCCTCTGATCACTGCTTTTGCTGTGTCCTAAAGATTTTGGTATGTTGTGTTTTCATTCTTGTTTGATTCAAGGAATTTTTAAATTTCCTTTTTTATTTCTTCTATTACCCAGTCATTTTCAAGGAGGGTGTTATTCAGTTTCCATGTGTTTGCTCTTTTTCTATTGATCTTCCTATTGTTGATTTCTAATTTTATAGCATTGTGATCTGAGAACATGCTTTGCAGTATCAATGTTTTAAATTTATTGAGTCTTCTGTAGTGATGCTGCCTTGGAAACCCAAGGAGTGGTCGCTATGAGTCAGATCCAGCTTGACAGCAGTGAGTTTGGTATAAGGTCAAGTTGGTGGATTGTATTGTTTAGTTCTTCTGCATCTGTGTTGAGTTTCTTTCCCGTTGTTTTATCTGTGATTGAAAGTGGTGTATTAAAGTCTCCTACTGTGACTGTTCGGAAGGAAGGTTGGGCAATCTACTTCCACAGTGATACCTCCTTGGAAACCCAAGGAGGGGTTGTTATGAGTTGGGTCTGACTCAATGGCACATAGCAACAACTATGATTGTAGGAGCTCTGGTGGTGTAGTGCCTAAGGCATTTGACTGCTAACCAGAAGGCTGGCGGTTCAAACCCATCAGCCATTCCTCAGAAGGAATCTACTTCCATAGTGGTACTGACTGTGAATCATCATATGACTATGATGGCAGTGAGTTTGGTTTGTTTTTTTCGGTTTTACTTTGACTGTGGAGTCATGAGTTTGTCTTCTTGGTTTTGTTAAAGTCTGATTTATGTATTTTGGGGCTCTTTTATGGAGTGCATAGATAATTATTATCATTATGTCCTCTTGTTTATTAGATCCTTTAGTCATTATATAATGTCCTTCCTTGTCTCTTATGGTGGTTTTTGTCTTAAAAGTCAATTTTATCAGAAATTAATGTTTCCATTCCTGCACTTTTGTGGTTACCATTTGCTTGATATACATCTTTTTCCAACCTTTGATTTTGTGTCTGTTTTTGGCTTTCTCTCTAATGTGTGTCTCTTGTAGACAGCATATTGTTGGGTTATGTTTTCTTATCCATTCTGCAGCTCTCTGTCTCTTGAGTGGTGCATTTAATCCATTGACATTCAGTGTAATTATTGACAAGTATGAATTGTTTGCTATCATTTTGTTATGTCCTTTTTCGTGGTGCTGATTTCTTTGCTCCGTATAATTTTCTGTGTTGAGCTCATTTTGTTTATGAATCATGTTATCTCTTCCTCCGTTGCTGTTGTTTTAGTATTTGCTATATATTTGTGCATGCCTTCTTTTTTATTTTGATGGGAAGGTTTATAATTTTCTTTGAGGTTACCCTTTAATTTACAGTGTTCTTCCTATGTTTAGAACAGTCTGCTACATCTGGTAATTGTCTTGACTTCCTCCCATTTAGCAGTTCTGTAACTATGCAGTTTTTTCTCTCCTTTTGGTTTGTAGTTCTCCTCATTTGCCAGTTGATGTCTCTGATTCCCTGTTTACAATCTTGTAAGCTTATTTTACTTTGGATACTTCCATTGTTGGCTTGGTTCTGGGTTATGTCATCATGTGTGTTAATGGTCAGTTGTCATTTGCTGTTGTTGGTTCTCTGTCCAAAGGACTCTCTTTAGCGTCTCTTGTAAGGTTGGTCTGGTTTGACCAAATCCCCTTAATTTCTGCTTATCTGGAAATGTCCTAATGTCACCATCATATTTGAGGGACAGTTTTGCTCAGTATGTAATTCTTGGTTTGAAATTTTTTTTCTTTCAGAGTTTTACATATGCTATCCCATAACCTTCTTGCCTGCATGGTTTTGGCTGAGAAATCAGAGGTTAGTGTTATTGGTTGCCCCTTGTAGATAACTTTTTGTTCTTCCTTTGTTGCTTTCAGGATTCTTTCTTTGTCTTTGGTTTTGGTGAGTTTGATGATGATATGTCTTGATAATTTTCTTTTGGGGTCTATTCTGCTAGGGGTTTGTTGGACTTGTTAAATGGATATATTCTCATCTTTTGTCATATCAGGGAAATTTTCTTCCAACAAATCTTTGACAGTTTTCTCTGTTATTTTTTTTCCTTCCTGTTCTGGAATTCCAATTACATGTAGGTTATTCCTTTTGATGATATACCACTAGAACCTTTGGCTTTCTTCCTTTCATTTTGATCTTTTTTCTGATTGATTCCTTTCCAAAGAAGTATTGAGCTATTTGTCTTCAGCTCACTAATTCTGACTTCCATTGATTCTATTCTACTATTTTCCCATTCAATGTGTTATCTATTTTTGATAATTTAGTGTTAATCTTCTGGATTTCAATCTGTAGATTTTGTATAATTTCTAATTTTTCATTTATTTTGTCAGTGTGTTCTTATATTGTCTCCCGAAATTATTCCATAGTTTTCTCTGTGTTTGCCTCCATTTTGTCAGTATTTTCCTTGATTTGTCTGTCAATCCATTGAAGGTATCTAAATGTAATTCCTTTGAATTCTTTGTCAGGGAGTTCCAATGTTCCTTCTTTCTCAGGGATGTGTTCTGGGTCTTTACCTTGGTCCCTTGTTTCTATTGGTCTATCTTGCTTTTTGTGTGGACTGAGATGGCCTGTTGCCTCTGAGACATTGTGATGTTTACTGAGACATTGTGTTTATATTTAATTTGTGATTTTATTTTGGAGTGATTTGCCCAAGAGTTTAATTTTCTTTGTTTTGTTTTGATGCTATCTGAGTAAACAGGGTTCTGTGCTCCTGTATTCACTAGTTGGCAGCACTTATGAACTTACCTCCTGTCTCCTTTTCATTCATTAGCCTCCTGTATGCCCATGCTGTCCTTGGCAAGCAGAGACTATTCTTAGGTCCCTGGAATTGGAACAAGAATGCTGTTGCTTTAAATATCCAAAATGGCTGCCACTTCTAAATGTTCAAAATGGCTATGCTCTCCAGACAGCTGAAGGTCCATAGCTCAGTTTGTCTCCTTTGCTGTTTCCCTTTTCAGTCATCAGCCACCAATGCAGACATCCTTACAGGCCTGGCGAGCAGGGCTGGTGTTTAAGTTAAATCTCAGGTCCTGACACTACTTGGAAATATTCAGGCTGTCCATGCTGTCAGGGTAGCTGACACTCTGCAGCTCTGTTTGTCTCCTTACTTACTGTTTTCATTCAGGATCTTCTTCTAGTTGGTGTTTAATCCATTTCTGTATCCTTCCTTTCAAAGCTCAGGGCTCCAGGATTATCTTCTGTATTTGTGTCAATTAGTTTCTCTTTTCTTTGTTGAAGAGGGTCTGTGTAGCTTGTCTGCCTATTCCACCGTCTTACTGGAAATCTTTCCTCCCATCTTCTTTTGATGCTTCTTGTATCCTTCAATATTTTGCACTTAGGATGCAACTCGAGGCTTGAATATTTCTTTTAGTTCTTTCTTCTTGAGAAATGCTGAGCTTGTTCTTCCCTTTTCATTTTCTAACTCCAGGTCTTTGCACATTTCATTATAATACTTTACATTATCTTCTTGATCTGCCTTTGAAATCTTCTGTTCAGTGACATTACTTCATCATTTCTTCCATTTGCTTCAGCATCTTTACATTCTAGAGCAAGTCTCAGAGTCTTTTCTGATACCAATTTTGTTATTTTCTGTCTTTTTAATCAACTTTTGCTTTCAAGTATGATGACCTTGATGTCATCCCACAACTCACCTTATCTTTGGTCAAATCTCAAGAATGAGATCTTAAAAAATATATATCAGGCTGACAACAGTGGTTACCTTGGGGTAGAGGACTAGGAGGTTGCATCAAGGAGGTTCCTTAGCTTTATCTATAGTAGGTTTCTTTTTTTTTTTTAAAACATGGAAACTGTTCTCAAGTACATTTAAAAAGATTCAATATCATTTATATACTTGTGCCTCCTATTAGTGATTAATTTTTGGAAGTCTTTCTTTAAGTCATTAGGGAGGACATTACTTTTTACAAATGCAAGTATAGAAGTGAGGGGTGCTGCCACAATTTATCACTTCCATTGCCTTCCTCCTTACTATATAAAAAGGTCCTTGTACAGTTCTGGCCAGAGGAGCTGGTGAGGGAAAAAACCCAAAACTCATGAAGTCAATTCATTGCATAGACTGGTTCTTCATAAGCTCTTCAGGGATGCATCTCTGTCTTTGATGTGTTAAATGAACAGTTACGGAATTCTTGGTAGTGTAAACTGTTAAGTGCTTGACTACGAACTAAAAGTTTGAATGTTCAGATCAACCCAGAAGCACACGGAGGAGAGACCTTGTCTGTCTGTTTCTGAAAGATGGGAGCCTTATGGAGCATTTCTTCTCTGTGCAGATGGAGTTGCTGTGAGTCGGGATAGACTTGGCAGCAACTAAGAACAATGACAACGTGAATAGTTACAGAAATGGAAGGTTTGAGTTTCAGGAAATTCACCTCAGCTGATTCTCTGGGTTTTCGGACTCTATGAGGGCAATCTCCTAGCTTTACAAATATTTTATCCATGTTGCATTGCACCATATTTAAGATGTTTAAAATTGTCATAAAATCCTCCATCTGTGGTTGCTTAATGCCAGATCTCTACAGTGTATTATGTCACCAGGTTTCTCTGTGTTTGCTTCTTTTAGTGCAGACTGGAACAGCTTTCTCTGTTTAATTGTAGAATATTGATCTTGCTTACCAAAAAAAAAACCAAACCCACTTCCATTTAGTCAATTCTGTCTCATAGTGACCCCCTTTGGTTTCTAAGGCAGTAAATCTTTACCGAAGTACATTGCCCCATCTTCCTTCCCAGGGAGTGGTTGGTGGGTTTGAACCTCCAACCTTCCGGTTAGCAGTCAAATGCCGTAAAAATTGTGCCAGACCTCCTTTTGAGCTTGTATGGGGAACTGTTAAAATGCTTTTACCGTATAAATGACTATAAGAATCAGAATTTTGATATTCTGAAACTAAATAAAATACAGGGAGTCAAAATGGATCTTGAGGTGAAAATATGACTACAGCTGTGTATCACAACTTAGTTTCAAGTTTTAGGTGTTGCTAAAATGGAGTCTGTTTTCACTGACCTTTTTAATAAAGAGAATATTACATATGTACATTTAAGTGCATGTTAATCTAATATAAGTTTCTAGTAATTTTGTTTTTTGTGTTCTGCATAATAATTTATCAGAAAAAAAGTGGTCCATTGCTAACCAATATTCAGTTGATGAGCCTGAGGCCTGCAGGGGTTTGTCCACTTGCTCTGGTCTCCAGACTTGGTCATTGCTGTGGACAGATTAGCCCTGGGTCCCCTGATATTGGGGCCACAGATGCACCATCCCCAGCATGGTAGGGGTAGAAGGTGGTTAAGTGTGGGCTATAGAGTTAGGGCCCCTACGCGTGCTGTCAGCTTGATGTGGTCCAGTCACATGACAACAGAGGCTTACTACATCCACCTTGAAAGCCTGTCACCTTGGCACAGTTTCCCTGGACTGGCCCATCATTGTATCCAAGACCTACTCTGTCCCCTTCACTTTTCTCCAGCTTGTTTTGTGAGTCAATCTGAAGCCAGAGTTCTAGTAGCCTCCAGGAAAATCTTTAACCAGAAACCTTTTAGTGTCAGCAATACTAACAGGACTTTTGGAATTCTAAACACTCCTTAGGGCCTTTATCTGCCCTCCAGTCTCAGCAGGTATCAAGGAACTTCCTCCGAACTCAGCACACATCACAAAAGCCATCCTGATTCAGCACTTATCAGAGATTTGCTCGGCTCCTGAAAGTCTTCCACATACCTGAGCCTTGCATCCTCCCTAGATAATATTCTCCTAAATGGACTTTGAAGGCGGGGGTTTCTTTACGTCCCCCAACATCTTAGATCACTGCCCTAAATTCCTTAGCAACAACCAATCATCTGTATCCTCTCGCCCTGGTGCTGCTCCACCCCATAATTTTCCATAAATTTGTGAATATACCGGGGCACGGGGTCTTTTGCTCAAGCCACTGATCTGGTAAGGGCAAAGACCCTAACTTAAGTTAGCTAATAAACCCTCCTGTTGCTTTTGCATTGTTGTGTGTTGGCATATTTCTCTCGCCGAGCAACTCCTTCATAACCTGGGCACAACAGTTCTTCATTGTTAGATGCCTTTGAGTCGATTCCAACTTGTGATGACCCAATGTATGCAGAGTAGAGCTGTGCTTTATATAGGATTTTCCATGGCTGTGATGTTTCGGAAGCGGTTTGTGGGCCTGTCATCCAAGGTGCCTCTGGGTGGATTCAAACTGCCGTACTTCATGCTAGTAGTTTGAACTGTTTGTACCACCCAGGGAGTCTTTCTCTAGCTTAACCACTGCTGTTTGCCTGTGGAGAAGAGGAGTTGAGCCATAAAGATATGTGCACTTTGATTTATCTGTTCACTTAGTCATAAATTAGCTCTGGTGGCATAGTAGATAAAGCATTTGACTGCTAACCAAAAGGTCGGTGATTTGAACCCACCAGCCACTCTGCAGGAGAAAGATGAGGCAGTTTACTCCTGTAAAGATTTACAGCTTTGGAAAATTTATGGGGCAGTCCTACTCTGACCTAGGGTTACTATGACTTGGGATTGACTTGATGGCAGTGGGGTTTTATTTTTACTTTACTAGTTAATTCTGGCTTGTGGCAACCCAATATGTGTCAATTGTGCTCCATTGGGTTTTTATTGCTAATTTTTCAGAAGCAGATTGCAGGCTTTTCTTCTGAGGTGCCTCTGAGTGAACTCAAACCTCCAACCTTTCTGTTGATAGCTGAATGTGTTAAGCATTTGCACTACCAAGGGACTTAGGACTTGACTCCAAAACCCAAACTCTGTGCTATTGAATTCGTTCCGACTCATAGTGATCCTCATTGTGTTTCCAAGGCTATAAATCTTTATGGAAACAAACTGCCTTGTCTTTCTTCTGTGGAGCAGCTAGTGGGTTTGAACCACTGGCTTTTTGGTTAGCAGCCAAATGCCTTAACCACTACATCACCAGAGCTCCTTGGGACTTGATTAGAGTGCATAATTTTTGCATCAGAACCTACCAAATGTCAGAATTCCCCGAGAAGAATGTGGTGGGCTCATGAGGGGCTGGGATGTAGTAGACAGACAACTGGGGTCTTTTTTTTTTCCACATGTGAACTGCAAACACTCCTCTCCCAGGGATGCCTGTCTTGGATATGCCCTGCCTGTGGGTCTTTGTTTCCCTTTTGTAAAAACAAAAGCAGAACCCAACAAAAGCAAACATCCTAAAGGCTCTTAGGATTATGTGGCTGTCAGTACTTTTGATACATTTGGTGCTAGAACCCCTTTGAAGTCAAAGCAGTTTGGATACGTGGAAGGCAGTTTGGACTCCTGGGTCTGGTGGGAGGCCATAAAAGCCAAATGGAGGAAGGAGAGAGCAAGTGGGCAGTGGTTTTCCTGGACTCCGTGAAAGGCTTTGTAATGGAAGGAGTTCTTGGCATTTTTTTTTTTTTTTGCATTCAAAGATATCTTCATTTAGTTTTGATGTATTTTACAAAAACTCTGCTGGTGGTGTGGTTAAGACATTGCACTGCTAACCAAAAGATCAGTGATTTGAACCCACCAGCCACTCTGTGGGCGAAAGATGAGGCAATCTGCTTTCATAAAGATTTACAGCCATGGACAAGTTTTTGGGGTTATGCTATCAGTCAGAATCAACTCTATGGCAGTGGGTTTGGTTTACAAAGCAAAATATAAAGACCCGTTGCCATCGATTTAATTTTGACTCATAGCAATCCTGAATGTAAGAGAGTAAAGCTACCCCATGGGGTTTTCTTGGCTGTGATCTTTATGAAAGCAGATTTCCAGGCCTTTCTTCAGTGGTGCCACAGGATACGTTCAAACAACCAACTTTTAGGTTAGTAGTTGAGCACAAATCATGTATGCCACCCAGTGACCTATAATGTAAAAAGGTAGTGTAAAATAAACTGTTAACCAAAAAAGGCATTGATTGATTGAGGATAGATCTGTGTTTCCAAATAGGTGTCAAGCACATAATTTTTTTCTTTTCTAAGATTCAACTAGCTGGTCAAAACTTAACACCAGTTTCCCTGTTTGCAGAAAAAAGAAAAAAAAGAAAACAACAACAAAACAACCCAGGAGAGTTATATGCAAAATCCAATCTGTCATTACTATATTTTGAAAGAAGGAAAAGACATTGTTTAGCAAGGCTTAGCTCAGGTACAATTACCCTTAATTAGTGAACTATTGTATATTTTTTGAGGGTTCAAATAAAGTTCAATTCATTTTTTTGTTTTTTGTTTTTGCTGACGTTTGGAATGTTGAGTCTGTTTCATTTTATTTTTTTTAACTGTTTATTGGGATTTGGGTGAAGATTTTTCTTTTCTTTATTTAAAATAATAATTATCCGCCACTCTCTTCCCCCAAAAATGGAGTAAAACTCCAATTATATAGTAATGTTTCTTCTGGTAGATGAACCACAAATTTCTGTGGGGTCTAAAAGCCAAGTTGATTTTTTTTTTTTTTTAAAAGAAAACAAACAAAAAACAAATGTGATTATGAGTTGATTTACCTAGAACCACCCAGAGACAGACTTAGTGATCTGCTTCTAGAAGATCACAGCTTTGAAAATCCTATGAAGCAGCTTTACTCTGCACACATATGTTCACCATGAGTTGAAATGGACTTGATGGCAATTAGCAATAACAAGTTTTTTTAAAAAAATGCACTTTATAATTGTTTGTTTTGTCATAGAATGAGGCCTGCTGTGAGCTTTGAGTTTATGTGTTCCTCCTGATGTTGGTAATAAAAAGAGCATGTTAATTAAAACAATAAACTTTATTTATTTGTTACATAAAAAAATTACAGTGAACCAAAAAAACACCTTACTGTCATTTAATTGATTCCAACTCATAGCGACCCCCATTGGGTTTCCAAGTTGGTAAATCTTTACAGAGGTAGATTGCCCAGTGTTCCTTCCATGGAGTGGCTTGTGGGTTTGAACCACTAGCCTTCTGGTTAGCAGTCTGATGCCTTAGGCACTTCCCCCTAGACTACTATTTTCTATTATATACATACTACATACTTTCTATTATATAGGTACATACTTCCAAGAAGTATGAGAGATACCTTCTGAGGTGTTTGAATTTTGTATTAGGGTAATGCATTCATGCACTTCTTGATTAAAACAAAATCTAAGAAAGAGATAGAAAACCTTGTAAGACATGCTGATGGTTTAGAAATAAATTAAACCAATATTAGTGCACTCCAGGCAACTCATGTTTTTAAACCCTTGCTAATATCTATCATTTAAATATACATAGTTTATGTGACCAGTCTCCTGTGGATAGCTATTTCTGATTTTTAGCTATCATAAAAGAACATCACTGTGAGCATCTGTGGACACAGTGTTTACACTTGTATGAGTGTTTCAGAGGTAGATTTCTCATCTTTCGTATAGGAGACCCACGTTTCATTTTTGGCCATTGTGTCATGCATAGCCACCACTTGTCTATCAGTGGAGCATTCTGTGTTGCTATGATGCTGAAAAGGTTTTAGTGGAGCTTCCAGATTGAGGCAGACTAGGAAGAAAGGCCTGACCATCTACTTCCCGAAAAATCAGCCAATGAAAACCCTCTGGATCACAGTAGTGCATTCTACAACTGATCATGGGCATGACACAGTACTGGGCAGCTAGCTTTTCCATTCACTTGTGCATGAGGTTGCCTTGAGTCAGGAGCTAACTCATTTGATTGCAGCTAACAACAATAACAAAAGCAATAGCATGAGTATCTTTAGAGTTAACTCACATAAATGAAATTTTTTTGTCCAAGGTATCTGTATTTAAAATTGTGGTAGATTATACCAAGTCGCACTCCCAGAAGGTGGAAGCAATTTATATTGTCAGCAACAGTGTTTTTGTGTTTTTCTAAGCCCTGACCTGCTTTGGAAATTATATTTTAATCTCAGTAAGTCTGAAGAATAGATGTGTTATCTTATATTGTGATACTGGCTTTTCTCTAATTGTCCATGAGGTTAAATTTTTTCATATATTTCATTTATCTGTTCACTTTCTCTGCTAATTTTCAATCTCAATTTTCTTATGGATTTCTAGGACTATTTAGGAATAATGAGTGATTTAGCCCTATTCCAGATCATATGAAAATATTTTTTCCCAGATTGTACTTTGGTTTTGCTTATGATACTTGTTTCCATGCTGAAAGTTTTAATTTGTGTGGAGTTAAACTAAGCCAGCTTTTGTATATTTGAGTTTTGATTCTTGCATGGAAATCTCTCTGCTCTGCCAAGAATATATATATATATATATTTAAAAATCCCTTTTCTGGTTTTATTTTTCTCGTTTAAATCTTTTGTTTACATAGAATTTAGACCCAACTTATTCTCCCCAGAAAAATTAAGTGCCTTGAAATTCTTTTTGAATAATCTATTTCCTTTTAGTGATTTAAAAGCAGTCTTCTTCTTTTTCTTTTGGTACTAAAAATCACATGTATGTTTGGTTAATTACCATAGATTTGTAAATTTTAGTCTTTGGTAGGATTAATCTTGCCCACTTTACTTATCCCCTCTACCTTGATTTTCCTGGCTAGTCTTACTTTTATTTTTTTCCCTACATGTAGTGATACCGCCTCAGAAACCCAAGGAGGGGTCTCTATGAGTCAGGTCTGACTCCACAGCCCATAACAACAACATGAGCTTTAGAACAGTCTCATTAAATTATAAAAAAAGGCAGTTCTTAACCTATGAATTTTCTTGTGAATGTAGTTTTAGCTATAGTCTTAGATTGTGTTACACAATGTTTTTATTACTGTTTTCAAGTATTCTGTCATCTCAATTTTTGTTTCTTTTGTGATTGAAGAGCTGGGTAAGAAGAAGTTTTAATATTTCCAGGGACCTATTTTCTAGTTTATAGTATAGGGGAATTTGGTGAATTTTTATGGCTTAAAATATGGCCATTATTTAGAAATATCCAGTGGAAAATTGGAAAGATATATTCCCAGTGTAGATAATCTTCGATTGACTGTGTACTTCAGTTTTTCTGTGCCTTTTCTTACACTTTTTGTCTTTATCTGCTCAAGGCAGAGAAGTAAGTTAAAATACTCTATGTAATTGGTTCTCTCTATTTCTCTTGATTTTACTTCAGGTTTTACTTTGTGTTTTTGGACATTGTGATGCTTGGTATGTATATTTTTGACCAATCCTTACTGAGGATTATACTCTCAAGATTTTTGAATATTATTTTTGCTTCTAATGCAAACATGTATGATGCTAATATTATGATTGTCTCTTTCTTATTTGTGATATCTGTTTCATGTATCTTTATCCTTTTAAAAGTTTCTACCTTTTAGTGGTTGGGGTTTAGACAAGTATTTTAAATATAACTAATAACTTAATTTTGGTTTTGATCCTATGTAATTGTCTTTTTTCTCTAGATAGTAAGTTTTTCTTCATTTATATTTATTGGAATAATGTATTTGCCCTCTGTCATCCCTTAGAAAGGAGCTCCGGTGATGCAGTGGTTAGGGCATTTGGCTGCTAACCAGAAGGTTGGCAGTTCAAACCCACCAGCTGCTGTGCAGGAAAAAGATGAAGCCGTCTACTTCCATATAGATTTACAGCCTTAGAAACCCAATGAGAGTTGCTGTGAGTTGGAATTGACTCGATGGCAGTGGGTTTGGTTTGGTTTTGTCATCATTTAAAGTTTTATTTTCTATTTGGAGGCTTCCCTTCTTATCTCCATTTTGTTTGATTTGTTTTCTTCAGATATGTGTGATTTTTATGTAAAATACCTGTTAAAGTGACTAGAAGTTAATAAAATAAGCGACTGGAAGGTTTCAAAAAAAAAAGATAAGCAAAGATTTACTGTTGTTGTTGTTATGTGCCGTCAAGTCGGACCCGACTCATAGAGACCCCTCTTTGGGTTTCCAAGGCAGTATCACTACGGAAGTAGATTGCCCCATCTTCTTTCCGAGGAGTGGCTGGTGGGTTTGAACCACCAGCCTTCTGAATAGCAGTCAAGTGCCTTATGCACTATGCTACCAGAGCTCCCAAAGATTTACTAGACAAATGTTATTAATTTTTAAAATTCAGCTAACTGCAGAGAAGGGCAGTACCATTCACTGTTGGTTTTCTTACCAGTCTTTTATTGGATCTTCAGTATTTATAGAACTGGTAATGAAGGTTAGAACAACATTGGCTCCAGTTCTTAATAACAAAGAGCTTATGTGATTGAAGGCCAGTGCTTGAGGCCTGAACTGAGCAGAGAGGACCTTTTCTTGCTTATGCAGAAGACCTGGTCCAATGTCTCTTGGGTCAGAATCATTCTTGAGCACTTGCTTGGTGCCAGTGTCTGCTCTATAGACCATTTATTTCATTTAATGTTTGTAATAACACCATGCAGCTCTGGTGGTGCAGTGGTTAAGGCAGTTGGTTGCCTTGGCATTGGTCAGTGGTTCAAACCCACCAGCTGCTCTGTGGAAGAAAGATCAGGCAGTCTCCTTCTATAAAGATTTACAGCCTTGGAAATTCAATGGGGGTCACTGTTACTTGGAATTGACTTGATGACAGTGAGTTTGGTTTGGTGTTGAGTAATAACACCATGTGAGGGGGTGCTATTATCACTCCCATTTTGCAGATAAAAGAAACTGAGCGTAGAGAGGTAGTGTGATTTTCCCAGAGTTTTATCTCTGTAGTGGTGGGACTCATATTCAGCTTGGGCACTTTTGCGTTCAGAATTTGTGTTCTCCTTCAGTAAGTCGGCTCTTCTGCCCACTAGAAGCCCATGGGACTTCTCTCCCTTACAGGAGGAAGTTAGAATGTGAGCAAGGGAACGAGCACTGGAGCATGATGCTGTAAAATCTTGAGTACTGACTGGGGTCCCTAGAGAGGAAAACCCCTCTTCCTTCCTTTAGTATTGCCACTGGCTCATAATCCCACACCCTCTTCATGCAGTCCATAGTCCCCTGGCTTGGATATGCGTGGTGGGAATGGTCCTGTCCTGCAGCTAGATGGGCCAGTGGAGATTGTTTCCATGGGCAGGTGGCCAAGTCTCACTTAAGTAAACGGAGGTTTTGGGGTTTGGGTGTGTGTCCAAAAGCAACCAAGGGCAGAGATCACCAAGTAACTTTAATTTTAGATCTTGGTTTCCAAGGGAGTGACAGGAGTGTACCACTGACTCCTGCTGTGTGTCTAGGACACAGTTTGGGTGTTGACAAAATGTTTATGGTCTGCAAATGATTACTTTGCTTTGTCAGGCCGAGTCTAGCCCGTCAAATGGGGCAGAGAAGTCTTCTCTCTAAGTTAATTGACAGCATGCTCTTGATCTTTTAGAAAAGTTAGGTGGAGTTCTCCATTTCGTGACAGTAATGATTAATTGTGAAGTCTGAAAACTCACTCCCATACTTAACATTTTAAACCCTGTTAGGGGGATAAGTCATCTTAAGAAGGTGTGCAACTCATACAGGAGAAATAAGGCAGAATGCATGGAAGCTAAATTTCTTGGTGCTCACCAAGAGGAAACCCTATCTACAGGGACCTACCTGGTGGCTTCTCTGCACAGATTCCATTGTTGTTGAATCCAGATTGGTGTTCCCACTTCACAGTCAGTTCCCCTCAGAAATCCTGCCCAGTAAGTGGGTACAGCAAGCGAGGTTGTTGTTTACCTCTGATCAGCACTCATTATATACCTTCACCATTATTCACAACGTCTGTGCCTTGGAATTACCTGAGGGAGTGGCTTATGTGAAGATGAGGGAGTTACATGAGGTAGAGTTTTGCTCATTGTGGACCCTGGGAGAGCCTGTGTAGTAGAGAAAGCAAAGAGAACCCTGGCTGAGGCTTGTTTTGAGCAGCAACACTTGGAGAAGACTGAAGAGGGAAGAAAAGGGGAAGGTGCTGAGCAGCTGAAGGGCTGGATGAAGCTGAACTAAGATGCTGGATTTTTCCATGAGGTGAAATGTTAATATTGGGGAATTGACAAGTTTTGGAAAAGATTCCCATCTAAACATTTTACAAGGATTCTTTAATAGGACAACATTTACTGTGGAGACCAAACTGTTTATATTTAAACTGTTTCTCATTTGATTGCAGAGAAGAAGTTGGGAGTCAGAAAAGTTGATACTGATTTTCTCAGTAATCTAAGTGAACAGGCTGTCAGTCTACTGGGACTTGGTCTACTTAAAAAATAGTTTTTAATAAAAATTTACATTGTAGTGATTTTTTTTTTCATGTACGTATGTACAGTTTTGTGAGTTTTGACAAGTGCATAGACTTGTGTAAACAGGACTACAATCAGGAACATTTCCATCATCCCCTAAACCTATTCATGCTACCATTGGTGGTTGTGATAGTAAAGGTTGTATGTTAATTTGGCTGGGCCATGACTCTAAGTGGTTTAGCAGTTATGATGTAGTTACCCTCTATGTTGAGATCTGATATAAAGTAATCACTTACATGATGAGATCTGCAGTGAGCAGCTAATCAGTTGAAGGGGTGTTTCCTTACATGTGTGACTTGCTTCCAATATAAATGGAAAAGCTCTGGCAAAGCTTTTTGACTTTTTGCTTGATCTGGCTCCCTTATCTGAGTCATCATCATTTCCAGTTCTTGGACTTAAACCAGTGGCCTACTATATTGTCTGTTGAACCAGTGCCCTACTATATTGCCTGTTGATCTTGGAATTGTTGCTTTCTTAGCTTGTGAGCCCATAGCCTGCGGTCTTACCCGTGATCTTGGATTTGTCAGCTTCTGAAACCAGCAGGATGCTTTGTTGCCTGCTGATCTTGGGTTCGTTAGCCCCTGCAGCTATGTGTGTCAGGAGAAGCCTCCAGCTTGATTGACTCATGGCCTTGGGATTTGCTGGCCTCTACAATCGTGTGAGCCATTTTCTTGAGATAAATTTTTCTTTCTTTCTATGAATGTCACTGGTTTTGCTTCTCTGGAGAACTTGGCCTAAGCCATTTGGTACTGAGAGTGGTTCTAGAAAAACAAAATCATAAAGTTGATTTTTCTAAATTGGTTCTCAAGTCTGATTAGTCATAAGGGTGCTGATGATTCATCCTCCATCAGTAAAAAAGGTACTGCTAATCCATGGTGTGAGGTGGCAATATTAACAAAATAACACCACCAATAGATCAAGTATTGTTGAGAAGTGAGGCTCTGGGTGATTGCATGTTTGATACTTTTTTGTAATTTTGTCAGAATGAGAAGAATTAGGACTTGGTTGGCTAGACAGAGTGGTAAAAGAGCAAGATGAATTCATGGTTTCAGAGTCAGAGTTGAAACATCATATACATGACTACTTGTGCCCTGAAAGAAAACCTTATTTCTTGTAGCAAAAGAGCTGATATTGCTGAAAAGCACACCCAGAATCTTATCATAATAGTGGCTGACTTACAATGTCAGTTGAATTCCCAACCGTGAATGATGTCTGAAGTTAAAATGTGGGCACTGATTACAGAGAAATAGGATCCTGAAACTTGGTATGGGGATATAATCGGATGGTAGATAATCAGAAAACTGAGGACGTTGAGCCCCTAAATTCTGTGACTCACCCCTGCCAGCAGAATAAGCCCTCTTACCCACATCTGATGAGATAGATTAACCCAGCTCTACCTGCTGAGTTATTATCTGAGATAGTACCTGGGGCAGTGCCTGGGGCATTGTGTGGGACATTGCCTGAGGCTGATGCCCTCCAAGATAATAGAAACCACCTCCAACACTCATTGTTGCTTCTAAACCTATAATTAGACTTAATTCCCATGAGCCCCCAAAAGTGTGACCTAGGAAAAGGTATGCTGCACTCCAAAAGAACTGCTTGATTTTTCTCCTATGTACAGATAGAAACCTGGATAATGTGTGTGGGACTGGCTGTTAAGGGTGTGTGATAATGGTGCAAGGAAAATGAAATTGGGTCAGTCTCAGTTTATTGATTTAGGCCTGCTAAGCACAGATTCTTCATTCAGTGTTTCACCTTGAGAGGTTAGGAAGGGATATAATTGTTGATTTGATTGGTTTACTAAGTATGGTTTATGAGGTGGTCTACACTAAGTCAAGGTGAAATACCAGACCTGTGTTGATGTACTATAGAAGAAGATGTCCAAAGGCTTAGGGAAATTGGCATGTTTGAGTTGATTTATCAGGTTAGACCCATAGACCCACACATGGAGTGCCTAGAAGGCACATCTTTTACCACAATGGTGAGGAATAAATTTGTGAAGAGAGCCCCAATATTCTTGAAGACTGTTGGGATTGCTATTTTGTGTAAGCTAGATTTGATAGTGGGAAATACCCTAGTTGAATTAAGACACTCAACTATGAGGCTGATTGGACCTGTGGTGGTAGGAGCCAAGTAGTAGCACTTAATTGACAAAGACAAGGTGGCCATAGTTACCATAATGGACAGCAGAGTCAAAGCAGTAATCAGAATAGTCTGATTAGCATGGATTTAAGGCTTTGGCTATTTACAAATGGTGTCTCTAGGAGTGAAATAGATGGGGAGTTTACTGAATATTTACTTGATCTATACATATGGAAGAATTATAGGTCAAGTGAACAGCAGTCTAACTTGAGTCACCAGAATAGAGAGTCATGCTCTCTCAGTCAATTCCTAGACTTGAGTTTGTTTACAGATGCACAACTCATTGAATGAAGGGGAGGCTGGGTACCCTTGAGAAAGGACTTCACTACACTGCCCCAAATTTATAGTGTTAACCTTTCTCCCAGCCTTCCCAAAGGGATCTATGGCCTTTTTTTATAAGAGTGATTGTTTGCTGGGGAAAGGCAGACTTTTTGGTGATTGCTGGATACTAGCTCTGAATTGACACTAATTCCAGGAGAACCAAAATATAACTGTGGTCTACAAGTCAGAGTGAGGGCATATGGAGGTCAAGTCATATGTCCAGGTCTGTCTCATAATGATGGATCTGAGCTATCACTATCATCCTGTATAATTGGAATGCATAATTGAAATAGACATTTCAGCAACTGGCAGAACTCCCACACTGCATCCCTAATGTGTGGAGTAAGGGCTATTGTGGTAGGAAAAACCAAGTGAAAGCCATTAGGACTGCCACTACCTAGGAAAATAGTAATTTTGCGTTCCTGGATGGATTGCAGAAATTAGTGCCACCATCAAAGAGTTGAAAGATGCAGGAGTGGTAATTACCAATAAATACATCCATCTTTAATTCGCCTGTGCATTTGGCCTGTGCAAATAATGGATGGATCTTGGAGAATGACAATGGATTATTGTAAACTTAACCAGGTAGTGACTCCAATTGCAGCTCTTGTTCCAGATGTGGTTTCATTGCTTGAGCAAATTAATACATCTTCTGGTACCTGGAAGGAGCTCTGGTGGCATAGTGCCTAAGGCATTTGACTGCTAACCAGAAGGCTGGTGGTTCAAACCCACCAGCCACTCCTCGGAAGGAAGGTTGGACAATCTACTTCTGTAGTGATACTGCCTTGGAAACCCAAGGAGGGGTCACTGTGAGTCAGATCTGACTTGATGGCAGTGCATTTGGTTAGTTTTTTTTTGGTACCTGGTATGCAGCTATTGATCTGGCCAATGCCTCTTTCTCAGTTCTGGTGTCAAAGGAGCAGTTTGCCTTGGGTTGGCAAGGCCAGCAATACACCTTCATAGTCATAAATCAAGGGTATGTCAGCTCTCCAGCATTGTGTCATAATTTAGTCCACAGGAACCTTGATCTCCTTTCTCTTCTGGTGGCCATTATGTTAATGACACTATGCTGATCAGATCTAGTAAGGAAGAAGTATCAATGACTCCAGACTTATTGTTAAGACATTTGTGTGCTAGAGAGTCAGAAATTAACCTGACAAAAATTCAGGTGCCTTCCACCTTAGTGAAATTCCTAGAGTCCAGTGGTGTGGCATATGTTGAGATATTCCTGTGAAGGTTATAAAGATAAGTTATTGCATCTGGCCTCTCCCAAAACTAAAAAAGAAGCTCAGTGCTTGGTGGGCCTCTTTGGATTTTGGAGGCAATACATGCCTCATTTAGGTGTGCTGCTCCAGCCTATTTATCAAGAGACTCAAAAAAGCTGCTAGTTTTGAGGGGGGCCCAGAATAAGAGAAGGCTCTGCAACAGATTAAGGCTGCTGTGCGAGCTGCTCTGCCACTTGGGCTAATCCAGTGGTGCTTGAATGGTCAGTGGCAGATAGAGATGCTGTATGGAGTCTTTGTCAAGCCCCTATTGGCAAATCATATTAAAGACCCTTAGGATTTTGGAGCAAAGCCCTGTCATGCTCTGCAGATAACTACTTTCCTTTTGAGGAACAGCTTTTGACTTGTTACTGGACCTTAGTAGGTACTGAATGCCTGACCCTAGACCACCAAGTCACCTGTTGGCTGAGCTGCCCACCATGAACTGACTGTTGTCTGACCCACAGAGTCATAAAGTTGGACGTGCACAGCAGCACTCCATTATTAAATGGAAGTGGTATATAAAAGATTGGGCCCGAGCAGGACCTGAAGGCACAAGTAAGTTGCATGTGGAAATGGCCCAAATGCCTGTAGTTTTCACTTCAGTCACGTTACCTTCCCTCTTCCAGTCTGCATCTGTGTCCTTATGGGAAGTTCCTTATGATCATTTGACTGAGGAAGAGAAAATTTGTGCCTGGTTTATAGATGGTTCTGTGCAGTATTCAGGCACCACTCAAAATTGGACAGCAGCAGTACTGCAGCCCTTCTTAAGACTTTTCTGAAAGATAGTTGTAAAGGGAAATCCTCCCAGTGGACAGAACTTTGACCATTGCATCTGACTGTTCACTTTGCTTGGAAGGAGAAGTGTCTTTGCCATTGTGTACTGATTCATGGGCTGTGGCCAGTGACTTGGCTGGAATGTCAGGTACTTGGAAGGGAACATGATTGGAAAATTGGTGACAAGGAGTTACGGGGAAGAAGTGGAAGGATAGATGTCTCTGAATGGGCCAAAGAAGTGAAGATACTTGTGTCTCATGTGAATGTTCACCAAAGGGTAACCTTGGCAGAGGAGACTTTTAACAATCTGGTGGATAGGATAACACGTTCTGTGGAAACCAATCATCCTCTTTCCCTAGCCACTCCTGTCATTGCCTAATGAGTTCATGAACAGAGTGGCCATGGGTGCAGGGATGGTGGTTATACATGGGCTCAGCAACATAGATTTCCACTCACCAAGGCCAACTTGGCTACAGCCACAGCTGAGTGCCCAGTCTGCCAGCAGCAGAGAGCAACACAGTCCACGGTATGGAACCATTCCTTGGGGTGATCAGCCAGCAATATAGTGGCAAGTTGATTATATTGTATCACTTCAATTATAGAGAGGGCAACATTTTGTTCTTACTGGAATAGACACTTTCTCTGGATACAGATTTGCCTTCCCTGCAAGCAATACTTCTGCCAAAACTATCATCTATGGACTTTTAGAATGCCTTTCCATCATCATGGTATGCCACACAGCATTGCTTTGGATCAAGGTGCTCATATAACAGCAAATGAAGTGTAAGCGTAAGTGTAAGTCATTTCAGAATTGGGTTGCTATAGTTTTCCACCAACATTTAACTACAGAGCAAGGTTAGTACTAAGAGACGTCCTAAGGAATCTCCTGTATATATTCTTCCTTACATCCATTATATAATATCAATCCAATTTCCCCTTAGTAATCAGGATCAATCACACCAGACAATACAGTAACTCTCTTCTTTTCCTGTTGATCCAGAGACATGAAAAGCCCAAAATGGCCAAAGGACATCCTTAACTTCCAATTCAATTGAACTAGTATTTTCTCTCCAAGTGGGAGTGTTCCTCTTTTTGGACTAAGATGTCTAGACCCACAGATCATATGATCACAGGACAAGAAACAAAAATATTCTGAGTGGGTCTCTAGGGGTAATAGTAAGTGGTGTCTCTCCTATTTTCAACCCTTGGTTCCTAGACTCATGAATCCCACCTATTGGGGAAACCACACCATAGATTGGATACAGCCTCCTGGAGATTGGATACAGCCTCATGGAGAACACTACCTCAACCCTTCAAGGCATTGACATCTAGCTAATACTGTAATTGTGTCTTTAGAAGACTATTTCATCGTTCTATCAAGCAGCGGCTTTAGGATAACAGAGAATATGGTAAAACCAGTGAATTCTATGAGCATGGGCTCACTACCACGCTTACACTTCAAATATTTTTGTTTTCTTCAGTTATATAATATAAGATGTAAATGAAGCTAATGCTTCATTTTCATTTGTCTGCATGTTAGATGTATTGTATTAGATGCAAGTATGACTATATAATTGTTTTCCTTTAGGGTTTGTGTATGGTTTAAGGAGATGTGTACAAGTGGTGAAATTAGGACATGTGTGTTAATGGTCAGTTGTTGCTTGCTGTTGCTGGTTCTCTGTCCAAAGCATCTCTTGTAAGGTTGGTTTTTGGTTTTAACAAATTTCCTTAATTTCTACTTGTATGGAAATGTCCTAATTTCACCATCATATTTGAGGGACAGTTTTGCTGGGTATATAATTCTTGGTTTGAAATTTTTCTCTTTCAGTGTTTTATATATACCATCCCTTTGTCTTCTTGCCTGCATGGTTTCTACCGAGATATCCGAGCTTAGTCATATTTGTTGCCCCTTGTAGGTAACTTTTCGTTTTTCTGATGCTGCTGTCAGGATTCCTTCTTTGTCTTTGGTTTTGGTGAGTTTGATGATGATATGTCTTGGTGATTTTCTTTTGGGGTCTGTCCTGTTTGGGGTTCATTGGACTTCTTAAATGCATGTATTCTCATGTTCCATCCTAACAGGAAAATCTCTTCCAACAAATCTTTGACAATTTTTTTGTGGTGTTATTTGTCTCTTCCTGTTCTGGGATTCTGATTGTACACATGTTATTCTTTTTGATGGTATCCCACGTGAATCCTAGGCTTTCTTTATTTTGTTTTGATCTTTTTTCTGATTGATCGCTTTCCAAAGAAGTATTGAGGTATTTGTCTTTAATCTCACTAATTCTGTCTTCCATTGATTCCATTCTACTCCTTTGCCTGTTCAATGTGCTATCTATTTCTGAAAATTTAGTATTAATCTTCTGGATTTCTGTGTGTAGATTTTGTATCATTTCTGATTTTTCCTTTATTTTGTCATTTTGCTCTTGTCTTTTGAAATTGTTCTAGGGTTTTCTCTATGTTTTCCTTGATCTGTCTCAATCCGCTGAGCCACCTAAATACAATTTTTTTGAATTCCTTATCAGGGAGTTCCAATGCTGTGTCTTCTTCAGGGATGTGTTTTGGGTCTGTATCCTAGTCCCTTGTTTCTGTTGCTTTATCGTGCTTCTTTATATGGACTGTTATACTCTGCTGTCTCCGAGACATTGTGACATTTTTGTGTTTATATTTAATTGGTGATTGTATGCTGGAGTGACTTGTCCACAATTTTCATTTTCTTTGTTTTGTTTGTATGTTATTTACGTAAGCAGGGTATTGTGCTGTGTTCTCTGTTCGCTAAAGAGTTTGCAGCACTTACACACTCACCACCTGTCTTGTTTCCTGTTGTCTGCATCCTGTATATCCCTGCTGTCCTTGGCAAGTGGAGCCTATTCTTAGGTCCTCGAATCTGAATGAGAATGCTGTCACTTTAAATATCCAAAATGGCCACCGCTTGTAAATAATCAAGATGGGTGGGCCCTCTGGACTGTTGAAAGTCCACAGCTCCGGTTGTCTCCTTCCTTGCTGTTTCCCTTCCTAGTCATGGGCCACCAGTGCAATCATCCCTGCAGCCCTTGGAGACCAGGGCTAATCTTTAGGTTAATTCTTAGGTCCCAGCACCACTTGGAAATACTCAGGCTGTTGGTCCCATGAGATTAGCTGACAGTCCACTGCTCTGACTGTCTCCATACTCACTGTTTTCATTCAGGTTTTTCCACTTGTTAGTGCCTAATCCACTTCTGTATACTTCCTTTCAAAGCTCAGGGCTCCAGGATTATCTTTTGTATCTCTGTCAATTGGTTTCTCTTTCCTTTGTTGAAGGGGACCTATGTAGCTTGTCTGCATATTCCTCCATCTTACCGGAAGTCCATGAGCCATGTTCTTGAGATATCTTTCTTTCTCTCTTTTTGTCTATAAGTGTCATTGGTTTTGTTTCTCTAGAAAACCCAGCCTAAGAGTGGTTGTCTTAGTTTGTTAGTGTTGCCATTACAGAAATACTACAAGTGGATGACTTTCCCAAACAGAAATTTAGTTCTAACAGTTTAGGAGGCTAGAAGTCTGAATTCAGGGCTCTGACTCTCTGCTCTGGGGCAAAATCCTTGTCCTAGCTTCTCTAGCATTCTCTGTGTACATTAGAGATATCCATGTGGCATCTGTCTTTACCCCATTTATTCATCTTGCTTCTTTGCCTTATCTGCTCCTGTTATATTCCAAAAGTGATTGATTTAACACACACCCTACAGTGTTAATGGCATTATTAACATAAGGAAAAAAAAAAAACTCTTCCAAACAGGTGTACATCACAGGTACAGAGGTTAGCATTTATAACATTCATTGTTTGGGAACACAATTTAATCCATAGCAGTGGTCATGGTCTCGTCTTCCCCAGTCCCTGATTTTTATCACTGTAACTTTACCTCTCCCAGAATGTCAGAGTAATGGAATGATACAATGTGCAGGCTTTTGAGTTTTCAGTCTACTTTTTAGTGAAAGTTAATTAAAGCTTTATTAGGGTATGATTCACATAACAGAGTATTTCCCCTTTTACTGTGTTCTTCTAATATTCAGGCAGCCAACAAACACATGACGAAATGCTTTTGATCATTAGCAATTAGATAGATGCAAATCAAAGCAGCAATGAGATACCATCTCACTCCAGCAATAATAGAAAAGCTCAACAAGACAGAAACAACAAATGCTGGCAAGGGTACGGAGAGATTGGAATTCTTATACACTGCTGGTGGGACTGTAAAATGAAACAACTACTGTTGAAAACAGTATGGCACGCCTTTAAAAATTTAGAAATAAAAAAAATAATACCATTTGATTCAGCAATCCCACTACTAGGTATATATCCTAAATCAGTGAGAGCCAGACGTGAATAGACTTATGCACACCCATGTTTATCGCAGCACTGTTCAGAATAGCAAGATGATTCAGAATAGCAAGATGATTCAGAATAACAGAGAGATAGAAACAACTTAAGTGCCCATCAATAGATGAATGGATAACCAAACTATATTACACTGTGCAATATTAAAGAAAAATGAGGAATCAGTGAAACATCTCATTGTGTCGAAGAACATGGAGGACATTATGCTAAGTGAAATAAGTCAATCACAGAAGGACAAATATGGTATGACTTCACTATCATAAAAAGTAAGGCATTATATTGAGGGCATTATAATCAATGTCACAAAACAAAATGGTATGAGCTGCTGAATGGAAAATGAAATTGCTCTGCTCACTTTTATCCAAATCATAATCAAATATTAAAAGAAAAAACATAAACCAAACTTTCTTTTTTAAAAAAAAGTTCTAGTCTCATGGCAAATGGTGAGTTGTCAATGGAGGCAGTGAGCCACCCATTCTTTTTCTTCCTCCTGTTCCTGACTCACCCTTTCCTCTGTTGCTCCAGGGAAATAGAAACCAGTTGTCATGCCTTGTGGTCACTTGCAAACTTTTAAGATCCCGTGTACTACACAATCAACAGAAGAACATGTTATTAGGTCGGTTAGCAGGAATATTCCATGAAACTATGACCATAAACCTCCAAACCAAGGAACCAAATCCCAGGAAGTGTTTAGTTGTAAATGAGTCACCTCAGCACCTACTCTTTTTTTTTTTTGGTCATTCTTTTAAATATATCTATCACACAGCTTTTGCCAATTCAATTTTTTACAAGTGTACAACTCATTGACTGTAGTTATTATAATAATCAGCTGTGCAACCTTATCCTTATCAATATGGTTTTTCCATAATCATTAATCACCCATTTTCCCCTCTGTCCTGTACTTAGTACCCACTTAGAAACTTTGTTCTCTATATATTTACCTTTGCTTGTCTTTTTGTGTGAGTGAGATATTACAGTATTTGTCCTTTTGTGATTGACTTATTTCACTCAGCATGTTTTCAAGGTCTGTCTGTGTTTTATCATGTTTTAAGGCTTCATTTCTTCCACTGGCTTATAGTATTCCTCTGTATTATGTACCATTGTTGTTTATCCATTCATCTGTTGATGGGCATTTAGATTGTTTCACCTTTTGGCTGTTGTGAATAGAGAACATTGGTATGCAAGTCTTTGTTTGAATCTCTGCTTTCAAGTATATTCCATTTTTTTTTTTTTTTTTTAGTGGCCATGTTGATGTTAGGTGCTATTGCATCGATTCTGACTTAGAGCAACCCTGTGTCGAACAGAAGGAAACACCTCCTGTGCTAGCCTCACAGTATTGCCATGTTTGAGCCCATTGTTGTGGCCATTGTGTCTGTCCATCTTATCTGGACACAGACCAGTAACTCTAAATTTGCTTAAGGTTCTGTGAGACTGAAGTGTATGAGGTTGGCAGCTCCAGGTTGCTGATACCGTATTTTATTAAGGGCATACTGACTGAGTCTGGTACCCAGGTGGCAGCAGGGCTGGTTGTTTCTCCACACCCCCTGGTAAGAGGCAGGGGCTTTTATGGCTCTGGCATACAAAGGTGGCTAGATACCAGGGCCCTGGATCACCAAGGCCACTCCTGCAAGTGTTACATAAGAGTGACTTAGCAAGCATGAGTGAGCTAGCAGCAAGTAAGAGCATAGCCATACTCAGCCTTAGAAGGCTATTCCCCTACAGTCCACTCTTTGAGGCCAGCTCTTATAATCCAGCATGACCCTCTCTTCTGCAGGGTCCCTGAGGGCCCTGAGGGGAGATGTCACAGCTGACCATGTGGGGACAGGCAGCATTGCTACAGATGGAGGCACAGGCCACAGCAACAATATAGATGAACACAACAAAACAACCCTATGGCCAGGAAAATGCCAATACCCAGCAAAAACTCTTGCCAGCTAGAGGTGAAGGAGGAAAACCGGGCAGCCACAGTAAACCAGCCATCAGATGTGTCCAGGGCCCCTGTCTGCTTCTTCATGTGGCCTAATTAATCAGTTATGTTCTAAGTTTTCACTACAAAACATGGCCTGCCTGAGCAGCTACCAAAATTTCCAAAAGCATTTAGTTCTGGAAGACTACCTTCCTAATCTGGGTGGTTTTGGTAGTTACTAGCTGGCACTTGACTGCTAACCAGAAGGCTGGAGTTTCAAACCCACCAGCCACTCCTTGGAAGGAAGGGTGGGCAATCTACTTATGTAGTGATACTGCCTCAGCAACCCAAGGTGGGGTCGCTATGAGTTGGGTCTGACTCGACGGCACGTAACAACAACAACAACAACAACAACAACAAGCTGCATGCTTTCCCTGGGATCCTTTAGGGCATGTTTAAAAAATTTGGTCAGCGCTTCAGTTTGTCCCATGACTTCTACAGAGCCAAGGGAAGGAACAAAAACAGTTAAAAGGTAATTATACAAGTGGAAAACCCTGTGCTTGGTACATTTGGCTTTTACCATGGGGTGATTCAAACGTTTTGGTATATATTCCCTCATGGTCCCTGTAGTGTAGGGCAACCTAGAAGTGCAGTACCTTGTCTAATCATATGGTAACCAGGGACATAGGGAGCAGCCACATATCCATCCAGTGCCATTAGGAGTGAGGTACACTCCCACAGTCATTTGGGGGTATTTGTACTGTAACTATTTGGCCCAGTCCATTTTTCGGGGGTGGACTTGGAGGGAGACAGGAGAAGCCAGGGAATTTTATTAGACTCAGATCAGACAGAGACAGGTTTTACCAGCATATCCTAAACCATCCTCCAAAAAACCCAAACCAAACTCACTGCCATTGAGCCTTTTCCAACTCATAGAGACCCCCATTGGGTTTCCAAGGCTGTAAATCTTTATGGAAATAGATTGCCCTGTCTTCCTTCCACAGAGCACCTGGTGGGTTTGAACCGCTGACCTTCTCGTTAGCAGTCAAATGTTTTGTCCACTATGCCACCGGAGCTCCTTTAAACCATCCTAGTGGTGGTAAATGCCCTTTCATGGCCACGACCAGGAAGTATTGTCTTATCAAAACACAGGTTTCCATGATAGTCTGGGCCTCAGAAAAGGTCAGATTATGCCCTCGTTCTCCTGTGTCCCCACTTAGTCCCAGAGGCTTGAACATGACCTAATATGTCACCCATGGCTGCCCAATTGCTTCCAGCCAGAGGCTCCATGTTCCAAGGCTTGCTTTCAGCATGAGCTCACTCTAGGAGGATGTTGGTAGTCCTGAAGGGAAGAAAGAGTAGGACATACCTAAGATTGTAAAGACTGGGGTTTAGTAGATACCAAGAGTGGTATCTCATCCCCTTCTATTAGGATTACACTTTGGCTTCCCTTCAGGTGGTAAGAACATCAGCTGCCTTAGGCATTTTCTCAGCTGAGTGTACTATATGTGCTACCCCAGGGTGGACACCTGAGGGTCTGTGACTAAAGTCACTCGCTTTTATGTATGCCGGAAAAGGAGACCCGCTTATGACCCTCGTGCTACAGCTATCATTCCAGACCAGATGAAGCAGGATTGTTGAGGCCTTTCGTGTAGCAGGATGATGAGTTCCCATGCTAGGCCGGCCAGTTCCTCCAGGTGGTGGGTGAAGTAATCCATGTCATATACTATAGATGGTTCTGCTTCCCAGCTCTAGGTACTGAGGTGTTCAGAGCTGCTTTTTTTTTTTTTTTTCTGGCAATAACCTGGGCAGATATACTTCAGGAGCCTGTGATGTCACTCATATTGTGGTTGAAGGGTCATCTGGGGTTCCCAGTCTGGCATACATTGTTAAAGCCAAGGTAGAGGCTGAATTTATCAACTTCAAAGCCTCAGGGCAGCACCTTGGCCTATCCTGTCAGCAGTGCTTTGCCTGATAATTTAACTGCCTGATAATTTCACTGGTTGTGTTCCCTTATGTATGTGTGTAGCATTGTGGGGCAGATGCCTTAGGCATTGGTGTGAACATACAGGGCAATTTTATACAACAGTCACCACATCACTTTACTGCTATGCTTACCTCTTTGGCTATTTTCTAACCAATGTTGCCTGCTTTTCTAGTGAATCCAGTGGGCAGCTTCCCTTTTGGAATGCACCATTCTAACTTGTACTACTATAGCATCTGCTTCTTGGCTTTCTGGCAGGGAAAGAGGTGAATGGGCTGCTACATGAAAAACAGATCAGCTGTTGCATTGTGGTAAATTATGGTCAATGTCATGAGACAAAGTGTATGTGAACTGCTGTATGGAAAGTGAATTTGCTCTGTAAATTTTCACCCAAATAAAAACCAAAACAAAACAAAAAACAGATCAGCATCTGAGATTTGGAGGCGATCACAGCTGTCCTGTTCAGGGCTTCCCCTGAGAAGACCTTGTTCATTATCTTCCACAGCTCTTTATGCCCTTGGTTGAGTCACATAGTTAACCCATAGGCTACTTACTCACCTGTCTGAACAGAGTATTAAGGGCCAGGGCTCATGGGTGATGATTACTTTGCCCTAAACTACTGTCATGTACCTTGGCTAGAGCCATCTGTATATTAGAACATCTGTTGGCTTTCCCCTCTCTCAGTAGAGAGAGGAGGTGGTTCTAATGGTATGCTAGCCTGTGCTGTGTAGTCATCTTGATATGTAGTCCTTATATTGTACCCAGAGTTTTCATTAGTGCAACCAACACTTTCACTTTCTTAAAAGCTTGTTGTTGTTCTTTGCCCCAGTTTTAAGCAGCACTCTTTTTTACCGATTAGTAGAATGGTCTCAAGCACTGGGCCAAGTGGGATATAAATACTGTTTGGTTCTCTAGTGTTGCTCTAACAGAAAATGCCACAAATGGGTGGCTTTAACAAATGGATTTATTCTCTTACAGTTTAGGAGGCTAGAAGTCCGAGTTCAAAGTGCCATCTCTAGGGGCTGGGTGAAAGCCTCTTGACCTTGACCTTTAGTTCTGCCTCTTGGTCCTGACCCACTGGAGTTGGAGGCTTCTCTTAACTCAGGTAGCTGCTGGCTGCTGAGGCTGAAAATTCAAGACTGACTAGTAAAATGGCACAGTCCCAAATTATCAAGCAATGTGACAGGCCACTAGTTCAAGTGCAAAATACAGTCCCAAAACATAAGCATACACATACACTTGTAGAACCATTGTCTGCCAACCCTATACATGGTCTTGGGTACACTTCCCGCTGCATAGACATACATAATGGGTCATGTAGCTTGTCTCTTACTCTTCCCAAATCACTTCCTTCTCCCCTTTCATTTTTCCAAACCTAGTTGCTCTCCTTGCTTTGTGGAGGCATTTATTCTGAACATCAATAGTGGCCCCCCACACAACTGCTGCATCTCCCTTTCCAGCTGTAGTTCCCCCTGTGGTGCTCTTATATACGCTTTTACATACCCATTTACCCTGTTTGGCACTTTCAAGGCATCTACATAATCATACAGTAGTTGACAAGCATTTCCCAGGATTTCTTCCAGCAGGTGTGCTTTTGAGGTATCCTCAAAAGCTGTGATTGGGCCAGACCTCCCCACGTGGAGGTCACTGGCCCCAGGATTCCCCCCATGGATACCTCTCTCTTTATCAGCCATGTCTTTGGTCTCCTAGCTGGCTTGCCTGTTGTCCGAACGTGAACCAATAACTAAATTTGCCTGTGGTGCCGTGAGACCAAAGAATGAGATTAACAGCTCCAGGATGATGATATATGGGTTTATTAAGGGCTTACTAACTGAAACTGGTCCCTGGGCAGTGGCAGGGCTAGTTTGTTTCTCCATGCTCCTCAGTAGGAGGTAGGGGCTTTTATGGCTCTGGTGAACAAAGATAGAACATGCTCAGGCCCTGGACCTCCAACGTATGAGTTAGCAAGCTGAAGTGAGCTAGCAGCAACCAAAAGTGTAGTCTTATTCCGCCTCACAAAAGCCTGTTCCCTTACACATCTCATTGAGGATCTTTGTTTTTGTTGACTCTTTACTTTACCAAGTGTGATGCCATTCTCCAGGCACTGGTCCCTCCTGATAATGTGTTCAAGGTACATGAGGTGAAGTGTCACCATCCTCGCTTCCAAGGAGCATTCAGGCTGTACTTCTTCCAAGACAGATTTGCTTGTTATTTTGGTTGTCCACAGTACATTCAATATTCTTCACCAGCACTGTAATTCAAAGATCAATTCTTTGATCTTATTAATTGTCCAATTTTTGCATGCTTATGGGATAGTTGAAAATAACATCTTAGTAGATGTAAAGTGGTATCATTGTGGTTTCACTTTACATTTTCTTAGTGTTTAATGACTTTGAGATCTTTTCATGTTCTTATTGGCCATTTGTATATCTTTAGGGAAACGTGTGTTCAGGTCCTTTCCCAATTTTTAAATTGAGTTGCAGTGGGAATAAGTTGGGAATAAGTTGGTGACACAGAGACTTGAGAGTTGGCCTGGAAACTGTCTTATCTCTGCCCAACATGTTTGGTACTTCCTTAGACCCTACAAGCCATTTCCATTCTGATTGTCAGAAAGAAATTTTTTTTTTTTTTTTTAAGTTGGTAACAGTATAATTACTTAGGAGCCCTAGTGGAGCAATAGTTAATTGCTCAGCTGCTAACCCTAAGGTTGGCGGTTTGAACCTACCCATCAGCTCCATGGGAGAAAGACCTGATGATTTGTTTTCCATAAAGATTACAATCAGGAAACTCTATGGGGGCAGTTCTGCTCTGTCACAGGGGATTGCTATGAGTTGAAATTGACTCCACAGCACCTAACTACAATAAGAATTATTTGCCTAACAAAGATTTAACATACTCAATTAGTTAAAAACTCCCAATCTTTTTAAAGTTTCCTTTTGGAATCCCCTTTAACTTCCCCTATGTTACATGAAATAACCAGAATGCTCCTTAGAAGTAATGATATGCACGCTTTGGCTTGCTTACTTTGGATACGTCATCAGGAGAGACCAGTCGATAGAAAATGACAACATAATTGGTAAAGCAGAGGATCAGCAAAAATGAAGGAAACCCTCAATGAGATGGATCAACACAGTAGCCACAACAGTGGATGACTATCTTGAAGATGATATGTTGTTGTTGTTTTTATATGCCATGGAGTCAGACCCGACTCATAGCAACCCCTCCTTGGGTTTCTGAGGCAGTATCACTATGGAAGTAGATTGCCCCATCTTCCTTCCAAGGAGTGGCTGGTGGATTTGAACCGCTAGCCTTCTGGTTAGTAGTCAAGTGCCTTAGGCACTATGCTACCAGAGCTCCCTGAAGATGATATAGGACCAGGCAATATTTTGTGTCTTTTATACATAGTGACATGATGAGTTTGAGCCTACTTAATAGCAACAACTAACTAACAACAATGTTAGGAAGTACTTTTATGTTTCTGGAGGTGACCATTTCTTTGTTGATTTGAAATTGACTCTTTGATAATTTTTTTTTCCCAAGCCAGCCTGTTACCTAAAGATCAGAGAAAGAGCTCGTAGATACACTCAGAGCTAGCCCTATGTGGGAAGGGCCCCCACCTGGCCCTACCTATATTCATCTGCTTCTGGATCCACCTTCTTTGACGTTGGTTTATTTTAATTTAGCACTTGAATGAAGGGGACAAGTGTCCTGCCCATGATGCTGTGGGTCTACCCACCTCAAGTGAATGCCCAATTTTTTTTTGCAGAGACATCAGTATGAAGTTTAGCTGTCTGATGCCTTGCTGATGTCAGCATCACTTGGCTGGTTTCACTATTAGTTAGTTTCATATTTTAGCTCCTAAAGAAGTACTATATATAAAACCTCAAACTTACACATTGGTCTGTATCCTTGAGGCATATCCTCTGGCCCATATGTGATTGTCTGAGGGCTGCATTAATTCAATTATGTTCACTTCAAGGTCCCCTGGCACATCTTAGTTGGTGCTTCTTTTTCAAAAATTGTTTTATTGTAATAAAAATATATATAACAAAACATTTCCCAGTTCAACTTTTTTTTACATGTATAATTCTATAACATTGATTAATTCATCATGTTGTACCACCATCACCCCTGTTTCCAAATTATTCTACTACTGTAAATAGGAACTCAGTGCCCCCTAAGCAGTGACCGCCTTTTTCCTCCTTCCTGCTCCTGGTAACCACTAATAAATAAACTTTGGTCTCTGTACATTTGCCTATTTCATATAAGTGGGATCATATAATATCTGTCCTTTTGCAACTGTTTTATTTCACTCAGCATGTTTTCAAGATTCATTTATGTTGTAGCATATATCAGGACTTCATTTCTCTTTATGACTGAGTAGTACTCCATTGTATAGATGGATCACATTTTGTTTATCCATTCATCTGTTGGTAGACATTTAGGTTGTTGCCAGCTTTTGGCTGTTGTAAATAGTGCTACAGTGAACATTGGTGCCTGCTATTTCTTTTGTCCATAGCTCTATCTCCTTTGAACATACCATCTACTTGACCTATTATGTTTATTCCTTCTTGTCTTTTTTCCAACCCTGGGGCACAGACCTTCCTTTTCTTCATTTATGTATCAATCCCCCAGGTGCCTTTGAGACCACTTGAAATAGTAAGTGTCCCAAGGAATCCCTGTTGAATGAATGACATGGTTTCTGAGGGAAAAATGAGGCTTCCTCAATGCTTTTTCTGCATGCCTCAGTGGGGGACGGTGAAGCATATTTATTCTTAAATATAAACAAGGGCCTGTGGTTAAAGAAAAAAATAAACATCATAGTTCCAGAGTTGTTGACTCAGTATTTATATAAATATTTGTGCTTTACTAAGTATACTGTGAGAGCTCTGGTGGTGTAGTGCCTAAGGCATTTGACTGCTAACCAGAAGGCTGGCAGTTCAA
>NW_006922079.1:1270331-1274706 GCF_000298275.1 Orycteropus afer afer | reverse complement strand
TGCCTTGGAAACCCAAGGAGGGGTTGCTATGAGTTGCATCTTACTTGATGGCAGTGGGTCTGGTTTGGGTTAAGTATATATACTGTAAGGAGCTCTGGTAGCACAGTGCATAAGGCATCTGACTGCTAACCAGAAGGTTGGTGGTTCAAACCCACCAGCCACTCCGCGGAAGCAAGACTGGGCAATCAACTTTTGTAAAGATTTACTGCCTTGGAAACCCAGTGGGGGTCACTATGACTCAGAATTGACTCGACAGCAGTAGGTTTTTGGTGGGTTTAAGTATACTGTATAATTTAATATGTAATTCATTGAAGATTTATTTCCTTTTTAACTTCTTTTAGTTACTCAAAAGTGGTTGGAAAATACCTCACAAAATTTCTGTTTCATACAACATCTCAGTTCTGGGAGGTGAATTGGGTTTATGTGCTGATATACAGGGCCAAGGTGCTTCACATCACATTTAGGGGACTAGGTGAGCTTGGTGAATAGAGGTGGATTTGGGGCTTGGCTCAGAGCAGTCCAATTGAGCCTGTTTGTCTTAGTTACCTACTGCTGTTGTAACACAGATACCACAAATAGGTGGTTTTACAGGAAGGAAGTTTATTTTTTCCATAGTTTTGGAGGCTAAAAGTAAAAATCCAGGGTCTCTGTCATCTCAGTTCCTTCTTTATTGGTAGCCTTGGGTGTTCCTTGGTTCTTTGGTGTTCCTTGGTTTGTAGATGATCATCACATGGCAGCTATCTTGGCATATGTGTGTGTTTAATCTGTGCTTTTTATAACTCAGAAGTGATTAACTTTAGTATCTGCCATACATATGACTGTTTGGAAATAGAATCCTCTATTTCCAAACAGTCATATGTACAGGTACAGGAATTAGAATTTCCCCACATTTTTTTTTTGGTGGTGGCACACAATTTATAACACTGTTCAAAAGTGTTTCTGACAAAAGGAGGCAGGGTTGGTAGGCCTTGGAGCTGACTGTCTGTTCTTGTTTCAGTCCCAGAGTGGTGCACATAGTTAACACGCTTAGTTGCTAATTAAAAGATTGGAAGTTTGAGTCCACCCAGAGGCACTTTGGAAGAAAGGGTTAAACCCACTTTCTCCACCACTCACTCTTTTTCTCCCAAAGCTTGCAGGATGAAAGATGAGAGTGGCCAGATTGATTCAGCTACAGTTAGAACTTAATATTGCCAACCATAGAAAAGAACAAATTTCTCAAGAGACTCATGACTAAATAGATACTGTAGGAACTGTGTGCACATTTACTAAGAAGAATAAAAGTTCATTGAGGCCAGTAAACATGTGAAATTATCCTTTTGGATTTTTGAATAATGTTAATACCTGAAAACAAGGTGGAAGTAGAGGAATACTTTTTGGAAGGTCATATACACCTCGTGGTCCCCTTGGATAAATTATAGTCTTGTGTTCAGAGTAATTTCGGGGTTCTCTTTAGCCATTATTTTTATATGAGCTGGTCTTTGCTTTAATATGAATTTATACTGGATGAATTTGGTATTTAAAGAAAGAATAGAGCCTGAATTTCAGCTAATGGGTTCTGATTGCCTGAGAAATGAACTGTTTAAAAGCAAGAGGATCTTCTGATAGAGCCTGGTGGAACCCCTGAGACGATGGCCCCTAGCTGCCTTTCAGGTCTGGAATTGAACCTACTTCTGTAGTTTCCAGCCAAACAAAAGCCAGGCATATAAGCTGAATATTTACATTAAGTAGATACACTCCCTGGAGAGAGCAGTCATGGGAGAATAGAAGGACTGTGTATGCACAGGGAGACAGTTCAGGGGGTGGGAATGCATGGGAGGGAAGGACATAGGGAAGAGGTGGCTATGGGGAGGAAGTGGGAAGACAGCTGTTGCATTCTGGGAAATTGCATTCAATATCAGGAGACAAAGTGTTTGTGAACTACTGTATGGAAGATGAATTTGCTCTGTAAACTTTCACCCACATCACAATAATTTTTTTTTTTTACAAAAGCAAGAGGATCTTGTATAAAAATGCTAATTATCATTAGTAGCATTAATGAAAATTTATTATGTTCATTATAACATAGCATATATTAGTTACCCCCCCCCAAAAAAAAAACAAAAACAAACTTACTGCCATCAAGTTGATTCCAACTCATAGTGATCCCCATTGGGTTTCCAAGGCAGTAAATGTTTATGGAAGTAGATTGTCTCATCTTCCTTCCATGGAGTAGCTGGTGGATTTGAACTGCCAACCTTCTGTTAGCGGTCAAATGCATTAGGCTCTGTGCCACCAGAGCTTATCTTGGTGGTATGAAGAAGTATGTTTACAATAAAGTATTTATCTTAAAAATTATTTTTCTTTTCTTTTAAATTTTTGCAGTGTTTCCTCCCCACTCCTCCCACCACTGGTAACCAACAAAGAAAGTTTCTTTCCATATATAAACCTTTCCTTGACTTTTACAATAATGAACTAATGCAATGTTTGTCCTTCTGTGATTGACTTATTTCACTCAGCATAATTTCCGCCAAGTTCATCCATGTTTTGTGGTGTTTTGCAGAGTCTACATTATTCTTCAGTGTTGCATAGTGTCCCATTGTGTATATGTACCATAGTTTGGTTATCCGTTCTTCTGTTGTTGGGCACATAGGTTTCCATCTTTTTGCTATTGTAAATAGTGCTGTGGTGAACAAGAGCGTGCATATCTCTGTTCTTGTCCTGACTCTCTCTTCTTTAGGATATATACCTGTAATGGGATTGCTGGATCAAATGGTATTTCTACTTCCAACTTTTTAAGGAATCACCATACTGCTTTCCACAGTGGTTGTATCATTTGACAGTCCCACCAGCAGTGTATGAGAGTCCCAATCTCTCCACATCCTCACCAGCATTTGTTATTTTCTGTCTTGTTGAACTTTACTATTAGTGTTGGGGCCAGATGGCATCTCTGTTGTTTTGATTTGTATCTCTGTAATGGCTAATGAGGAGCTCTGGTAGTGTAGTGCCTAAGGGACTTGACTGCTAACCACCAGCCACTCCTCGGAGGAAGGTTGGGCAGTCTACTTCTGTAGTGATATCACCTCGGAAACCCAGGGAGGGTCGCTATGAGTTGGGGCTGACTCAGCAGCACATAAAAATACAATGGCTAAAGATCGTGAACATTTCTTCATGTGTTTGTTGGCCATCTGAATGTCCTCTTTGCTGAAGTGTTTATTCATGTCTTCTGCCCTTTTTCTAATAGGATTGTTTGTCTTTTTGTTGTTGAAATGTTGGAGTTTTCTATAAATTTTAGAGGTAAGTCCCTTGTTAGATATGTCATTGCCAAATATTTTTTCCCAATCTGTAGGTTCTTGTGATAGTTGGAGCTGTGTGTCAACTTGCCTGGACCACAATTCTGTATGGTTTAAGCAATTGTGATGTGGGTTGTTCCCATGATGGGATCATATGTATATGTTTTGAACAGCCAATCCATTGAAAGGGAGTTTCCCTAGGGGTTTGGCCTGCTTCCAGTATATTTATGGACATCCTAGGAAAAGAGACATTCTTCTGTGGATCGGGATTCTGTTGTGCTGCCTACAACAGTCTGTGAGCGAATAATCCACCATTCAGCCTGGAGATCTTGGATTCATCATTTGTTGGAGTCCACAGCCAGTATACTGCCTGCCAACCTTGAGCTAGTCAGCCCCTGCAACTGTGTGAGTTGAGAAAAGCCTCCATCTTGACATTTGATCCAAGAACCTTGGACTTATCAGCATCTATAAATGTGTGAGCCATTTTCCTAAGGTAAATTTCTCTCTCTCTCTGTGTCTCTCTCTTTAAGCTTTATTGGTTTTACTTCTCTAGAGAACCCAGGCTAACACAGTTCTGTTTTTACTCCTTTGGAAAAGTCTTTTAAAGTACATAAAAATTTAATTTTTAGAAGGTCCCATTCATCTAGTTTATCTTCCACTGTTTGTGCATTTTGGGTTACGCTCGACAATCTAGTTATCCCAAAGCGAGGGCCCCTAAATTTGCCACTTTTATTTCCTTGAGAAACTTTATAGTTTTAGGTTTCACATGTAAGTCTTTGATCCATCTGGAGTTAGTTTTTGTGTATGGTGTGAAGTACAGATCTTGTTTCATTTTTCTGCAAATGGATATCCAGTTTTGCTAGCACCATTTGTTAAAGAGAGCACCTCTTGCCCATTTAATGGATTTCAGCCCTTTATCAAACATCAGCTGATGCGGTGTAGTAAATTACTTAGTGTGGCTTTTCTACCCATAAGTCTTTGTAAACTCTAAGGTGGGAATTGCTATTAGCTACGGAGGAGATCCAGATTTTAAAGTCGCCCACCTGGGTTATTTCTGTTGGGCGTGGCACAATACAATGTTCTGGGAAGTTCCCACTCTCTCTCAC
>NW_006922079.1:1264553-1269946 GCF_000298275.1 Orycteropus afer afer | reverse complement strand
GTGGGTGCTTTGGGAGGAACGGTTGGTAAAAGGGCTGGAGGGAGGCAGCATGTCTGGCCTTGCAGTAATAGGCCTTGGGTTACTGCTGGTAATCCTGCCTTCCCCTTGTAGGGTTAGAGGAGGTCAGAACATGTGGCCTCCTTGTCATTTTTGCAGCTGACCAGGAGACATCAAGTTCAAGTGTGTACATAGTACACAAAAACATTGCTCCACATCCTACTTTGGCAAGTAGTGATTAGGATCTTAAAAACTTGTGAACAGCCATCTAGATGCAATGATGGGTCTCTCCTCCAAAGCAAAGAAGAATGAAGAAAACCAAAGATGCACAGAAACAATTATTCCAAGCAACTGGTACACCATGTGATCCTTAGCCTATACAACTAAGAGACCAGAAGAATTAGATGGTGCCTGGCTACCACTGTCAACAACTTGGAGGGGCATCTATGTAGGAGATCCTGGAGAGAATGGGAGAACAATGTGGAACAAAACTTAAAAAGTTAAAAAAAAAAAGTGGGGGGCCAGGTTTGCTGGTCCGATAGAGCCTGATAGAACCCCTGAGACTATGGCCTTTAGCTGCCTTTCAGGTCTGGAATTGAAACCACTCCTGTGGCTTCCAGCCAAACAAAAGACAGGCATATGAGTTGAACCTTTACATTAGATAGATACACTCCTTGGAGAGATCAATCATGGGAGAATAGGTGGGCAGTGTGTATGCACAGGGAAACATCTCAGGGGCAAGGAGGGAAGGACACAGGGAAGAAGTAACTATGGGGAGGAAGTGGAAGGGGAGCTGTTGCATCATGGGAAATTGCAATCAATGTCATGAGACAAAGTGTATGTGAGCTGCTGTACGGAAAGTGAATTTGCGGTATAAACTTTCACCCAAATCATAATAAAAGTTAAAAAAAAAATCAGCTTATCATAGGTTTTTGGATCTACTTTTCGGTTCTCAGTTCACTTCCACTGGTCTGTGGGTCTGTCGTTGTACCAGTACCAGGCTGTTTTGACTACTGTGGCTATATCGTTGGTTTTGAGATTCCAGGAGTGTGAGACCTCCTACTGTGTTGTTCTTCTTCAATGGTGCTTTGCTTATCTGAGGTCTCTTTCCTTCCCATATAAAATTAGTGATTCATTTTTACTTATCTTTAAAGAATGTTGGTGGGATCTGGAGTGGGATTGCATTGAATGTATATATTGCTTTGAGTAGTATTGACATTTTCACAATTGTGGTGCACTAAATTACTTCGTACTTGGAAGGAAGATGAGGCGATCTACTTCCGTAGTTATACTGCCTCGTAAACCCAAGGAGGGGTCACTATGAGTCATGTCCGACTCCGTGGCAAATAACAACAACAACAACAAATTACTTCGTATGGCTTTTCTAGCCTAGTCTTTGTATCTCCTACTGGATTACTGGATGGGACCATGCAAATAAGATGTTTAGAACTCTGATTATGGGATTGGTTAGTTTTGTCACTCTGCCAGGCTTAAAATGAGCCCTCCTAGAGGCAGAGGAGGGATCTTACTACCATCAAGAGGGAAAAACTGGAGGTGAAGTGGAGCATGTCCTTGGACCCAAGATCCCTGCGCTGAACCTCCTTGGCTGAGAGATGCCCCGGCAAAGAGACACACAAGCGAAGAGATGGTGGTATTGGAAGCAAGAGGCATGAGCCAGAGTGGCAGGCTTACCTTTCCTACAGAGGCAGAGGCCAGGATGAGAAGCCAAGGGCCAGAGAATAGTGTCTGAGGGCACAGCAGAGGAGGAGAGACTGTCCTGATCCAAGGGTTGTATCCTGAGCATGTTCCTAAACCTGAATTATATATATTCTGTTAATTTCCTAATAAAACCCCCTAAGTGTGAGTATTGTCTATGAGTCATGTGTGGCTATTGTAATGATTTATCGAATCTAGCAGAGAAGTAGTGAGTACCGTGGGAGGGACAGTTGGTGTCAAAGTTGGTAGAAAGGGTGCAGGATGGCAGCATGTCTGGCCTCATAGGATTAAACCTTGGGCTGCTGATGGTGATTCTGTCTTCCTCTTGTGAAGTTAGAGTATGTCAGAAAATGCCACTGCCATGTCCTTTTTGTAGTTGGTGTCAGACATGGGATTCGTTGTAATGGCTCTAGTCTCAGAAGCATGGGACTTTGTAAGAGAAAAAAGGAAGGGGTCTGGGAAGTGGAACTTTAGATTCTTAGATAGTTTGGTTGTTGTTACCTGTAATGGCAGAGTATAGAGGTACAGTGCTGCCGCTGAGGGGAGAAAGGCCTGAGGAAAGAGGCAGGCCAGTTAAAGGAGATAATTGATTCAGAGGCTAAGGCTTTTGGTTACACCCAGCCGGAGGCCCAAGGCCATATGCAATTAGAATGGGAAGATCATCAAAGTGAGGATATGAAAGTCAAATGTTTTAAAAAGGATTCTGTGTTTATCTGAATGTACTATAAAATAAAACACGAAACTCACTGCTGAGGAGTGGGATCAGACTCAGCGACCCCTCCTTGGGTTTCCTAGGTGGTATCCCTATGGAAGTAGATTACCCAATCTTCCTTCTGAGGAGTGGCTGGTGGGTTTGAACCTCCAGCTTTCTGGTTAGCAGTGAAATGCTTTAGGTACTATGGCACTGGAGCTCTGAATGTACTATGGATATTGAATATTCTCTTACCTGCTTATGTGTTAGAAATGATTATTGGGTGTGGATAACAGAGAGCATGTAAGTCTGTCTTCAGCCAGTACTTGATTGGCTATGTTAAAAGGGGAAATAGTATTTGCCCAGAAGAAACACAAGCTTTTGTTTCAAGCCTGTGTGGAGTATAGGTTTAGACAGAAAACGTGAGCCCTCCCCAGAACCTTCTGAGTAAAGAGATTTGCATTTGAAAAGACTTACCCCAAACTACTGAGAGAATAGAAGATCTGCATTTGAAGACAGGATCTGCTGAGAGGAAAAAAATGACTGTTAGACTTTTTTTAATTTTGAGCAAGCAGTTTGGCTTTGGGTACATCGAGGCAGGAAAGTCATGGTCCATGAGAGAAACCCCTTTCAGGACTGGAAGTTAAAGGAACCTGGCAAGTAGATGGCCTTGTATGCTGTTTGCTTGTGACCACCTGGGTCCACTCGAAGAGTGGAAACACAGGGGAAGTGCAGCAATGAAGAAATGGACTGAGTTTGGTATTCTTTGACCTAGCCCACGGAAGCTGGGCTTGAGAGGAAGGGCTGGCTGGTCTGAAGTGCAAGGAATTGTATGGACTCTTGAGCCTACAGGCATTGAACTAGTCCCGAAGGACTAGGGAGGAGAGAGAAGAGAGAAGAGAGAGAGAGAGAGAGAGAGAGAGAGAAGGTGCTGTCTGGTCCGAAATGAAGGGAAGAGTGTGACTCCCAAACTTGCAGCTGATACCCATGACCCAGAACCCGACCAAATGAAGAGGAAGATGTTTGACACTGAGCTGGTGTTAAGTTACTGCAATTTCATGGCTTGTGCTGGGCTGGACTTTGCTTATGGATGCAGATGCTCAAAATTCTAAGCAGTACAGAAGATTCTTCAGAGAGAAAGGAACATGCTTGTCTCCTCAGAGTGCTGGTTTGATATCAAACCAAACCAAACCAAGCGTACTGCCATCTAGTCAGATCCGACTCATAGCGACCCCTCCTTGGGTTACCGAGGTGATATCACTATGGAAGTAGATTGCCTAGCCTTCCTTCTTAGGAGTGTCTGGTGGGTTTGAACCACCAGCCTTCTGGTTAGCAGTCAAATGCCTTAGGCACTACACCAGCAGGGATGGGAAAATTGGAAATTGGCTGTCCAAAATGGGAGGAGATAAAGGCATGAAGTATGCTATCATGGGTATGCTTATTCTTAAAACTGATTGCAAAGATTTGTATTTTTGAAATACAAAAGGGATAGTGGCTAGAAAAGCCACAGAGTGGCCTGTGGTGTAGTGAATTACTTGGTATGGCTTTTCCAGCCTAGTCTTTGTAACTCCCATTTGGTTACTGCGTGGGACCATACATATAAGATGTGTAGAACTCTGATGTTGGGATTGGTTAGTTTTGTCACTCTGCCAGGCTTAAAATGAGCCCTCCTAGCGGCAGAGGAGGGATCTCACTGCCATCAAGACAGAAGAGCTAGAAGTGAAGTGGAGCGTGTCCTTGGGCCTGAGATCCCTGCACTGAACCTCTTTGCCTGAGAGATGCCCTGGTGGAGAGACGGTGGCAGTGGAGCCAAGAGGCATGAGACAAAGTGGCAGGCTTACCTATCCTACAGAGGTAGAGGCCAGGACGAGAGGCCAAGGGCCAAAGAGGAATGTCTGAGGGCATAGCAGAGGGGAGACTGTTCTGATTGAAGAGTTGTATTCTGAGCCTATTCCTGAACCTGAATTGTAGCCTGTTACTTCCCTAATAAACCCCATAATCATGAGTATTATCTGTGAGTTCTGTATGGCTATTGCAACTAATTACTGAACCCAGCAGAGATGTAGTGAGTGCTGTGGGAGGGATGGTTGGTGTCAAAGTTAGTAAAAAGGCTGGAGGGTGGCGACATACCTGGCCTCATAGGAATGAGCCTTGGGCTGCTGATGGTGATTCTGTCTTCTTGAAGTTAGAGGATGTCAGAAGATGCCTCCTCCATGTTGTTTTTGCAATGTTCAATCTTCCTATCCATGAGCATGCTATGTTTTTCCCATTTATATAGATCCTGTATGGTTTCTTGAAGTAGTGTTTTGTAGTGTTCTTTGTACAGGTCTTTTGTATCCCTAGTGAGATTTATTCCCATGTATTTTATTTTTTTGTAAACTGTAAATTACAAAATTTTTAATAGTTTTGATTTCTTTATTTCTTTTTCAGCAATCTCTTTGCTGGTGTAGAGGAATCTAACTGAGGAATCTATAACTGATTTTTGTATGTTGATCTTGTATCCTACCATTATTCTAAATCTCTCAAGTAGTTCCATTAGTGTTTTTGCTGAATCTCTTGGGTTTTCTATGTATAGGATCATATCATCAGCAAATAGGGGTAGTTTTACTTCTTCCTTCCCAATTTGGATGCCTTGATTTCTGTTTCTTTTCTTATTGCCCTGCCTAGGACTTTGAATACAATTTTGAATAGAAGTAAAGCTGGAGGGCATTCTTGGCTGGTTGCTGTTTGCAAGGGGAATGGTTTCAGTCTCTCTCCATTGAGAATAATGTTGGCTGTTGGTTTTGCATAGATGCCTTTTATTATGTAGAGGAATTTCCCTTCTATTCCTATTTTCCTGAGAGTTGTTTTTTTTTTAAATCATAAATGGGTGTTGTATTTTATCAAATGCCTTTTCTGCATTGATTGATATGATGATGTGGTTCTTTTCCTTTGTTTTAATTACATGATGGATGACATTGATTGTTTTTCTAATATTGAACCATCCTTG
>NW_006922079.1:1254829-1264134 GCF_000298275.1 Orycteropus afer afer | reverse complement strand
TTAGTTTGGTAAATAGGATGTTTCTAGAAATCTGCCCATTTCTTTTAGATTTTCAAATTTGTTGGAGTATAGTTCTTCATAGTGTTTTTTTATTATCCTTTTATTATTTTTTTATTATCCTTTTAATTTTGTTGGTTCTGTTATGATGTTGCCCAATTTGTTTCTTACTCATCTTATTTCTATTCTCTCCCTCTTTTTCTTTGTTGAATTTGCCAGTGTTTTGTCAATTTTATTAATCTTTTAAAAAAACCAACTTCTAATCGTGTTTTTTTTTTTTTTTTTCCTATTCTCTGTTTTCTGTTTCATTTATTTCTGCTTGAATCTTTATTATTTCTTTTCTTCTGGTGACTGTAGGCTTTTTAATGACTAAGACACTTGACTGCTAATCAGAAGGCTGGTGGTTCAAATACATCAGCCACTCCTTGGAAGGAAGATTGGGCAATCTACTTGTGTAGTGATACTCCCTCAGAAACCCAAAGAGGGGTCACCATGAGTCAGATCGTACTCGACGACAATAAGTTTTGTAATTTTTGGAGATGTTGGTTTATGGTGTTGATTTTGGCTCTCCTTTTTTGATGTGTGCATTTTTTCGCTAAAAATTGGCCTCCGATCACCGCTTTTGCTGTGTCCCAAGGATTTTTATTTTATTTTATTATTTTTTTTAAATTTCATTTTTTATTTCTTCTATTACCCAGTCATTTTCAAGGAGGGTGTTATTCAGTCAGTTTCCATGTGCTTGCTCTTTTTCCATTGATATTCCTAGTGTTGATTTCTAATTTTATAGCATTGTGATCTGAGAAGATGCATTGCAATATTTTAGTGTTTTTAAATTTATTAAGGCTTACTTTGTGGCCTAACATATGGCCTATCCTGGAGAATGTTCCATGTACACTGGAAAAGAATGTATATTGTGCTGTTGGGTGAATTGCTCTGTAGATGTCTATAAGTTCAAGTTGGTAAATTGTATTATTTAGTTCTTCTGTATCATTGTTTCTTTGTTGAGTTTTTTTTTTTCCAGTTGTTCTATCTGTGATTGAATGTGGTGTCTTAAAGTCTCCTACTATGCCTGTGGAGTGATATGTTTTCTTTTAAATTCTGTTAAAGTCTGATTTATGTATTTTGGGACTCTTTGTTTGGGAGCATAGATATTTATTATGGTTATGTCCTCTTGTTCAGTTGATCCTTTAATCATTATATAATGTCCTTCCTTGTCTCTTATGGTGGTTTTCGTCTTAAAGTCAATTTTTTCAGAAATTAATGTTGCCACCTCTGTTCTTTATGATTCTCATTTGCTTGAGATATCTTTTTCCAGTCTTTGAGTTTTAGTCTATGTTTATCTTTCTCTCTAAGATGTGTCTCTTGTAAACAGCATATGGGTGGGTTATGTTTTCTTATCCAGTCTGCATCTCTCCGTCTTTTGAGTGGTGCATTTAATCCATTGACATTCAATGCGATTATTGACAAGAATGAATTTGTTGCTGTCATTTTGTTATGTGTTTTTCATGGTGTTATGGATTTCTTTGTTCCATATCATTTTCTGTGCTGAGCTTGTTTTGTTTATGAATCGTGTTACCACTTCCTTCATTGCTATTGTACAAATATTTGCTAAGTATTTGTGCTTGTCCTCCTTTTCATTTTGATGTGAAGGTTTATCATTTTTCTTTGAAGTTACCCTGTGATTTATAATTTTCTTCCCAAGTTTAAAACAGTCCATTCTGTCTTGCAATTCCTCACCATTTAGAAGTTCTGTAACTACACAATTTTCTTCCTCTTTTTGGTTTGTAGTTCTCCTCATTTGCCAATTGATATCTCTGATTCCCTGTTTACAATCTTGTAAGCTTATTTACTTTGGATACTTCCATAACTGGGTTGGTTTCTGGGTTGTGTCATCATGTGTGTTAATAGATGGTTGTTGTTTCCTGTTGTTGGTTCTCTGTCCAAAGGACTCCCGTTAGCATCTCTAGTAAGGTTGGTCTGGTTTTAACAAATTTCCTTAATTTCTGCTTATCTGGAAATGTCCTAATTTCACCATCATATTTGAGGGACAGTTATGCTGGGTATATAATTCTTGTTGGAAATTTTTTTCTTTTAGGGTTTTATATATACTATTCCATTATCTTCTCATTTGTATGGTTTCTGCTGAGAAATCAGAGCTTACTCTTATTGGTTGCCCTTTGTAGGTAACTTGTTTTTTTCCATGCTGCTTTCAGAATTCTGTCTTTGTCTTTGGTTTTGATGAGTTTGATGATGGTATATCTAGGTGATTTTGTTTTGGGGTGTATCCTATTTGGTGTTCTTTGGACTTCTTGAATGGATATATATTCTTGTCTTTCATTGTGTCAGGGAAATTATCTTTCCAACAAATCTTTCACATTTTTCTTTGTGATTTTGTGTCTTCCTGTCCTGGAATTCCAGTTACACATAGGTTATTCCTTTTGATGGTTTCCCACATGAACCTTAGACTTTCTTCATTGTGTTTTGATCTTTTTTTCTGATTGATTCCTTTCCAAAGATGTATTGAGGTATTTGTCTTCCATCTCACTAATTCTGTTTTGCATTGATATCATTCTACTCTTTTGCCTGTTCAATGTGTTATCTATTTTTGAAAATTTAGTATTAATATTCTGGATTTCTATCTGTAGATTTTGTATAATTTCTAATCTTTTGTTTATCTTGTCAGTTTGTTCTTGTATTGTCTCCTGAAATTGTTCTAGGATTTTCTTAATTTTTTCAGTGTTTTTCTTGATCTGTCTCTCAATCCATTAATGGTACCTGAATATAATTCTTTTGAATTCCTTATCAGAGAGTTCCAGTGCTGCTTCTTCCTCAAGGATGTGTTCTGGGTCTGTATCCTGGTCTCTTGTTTCCACTGGTTTATCTTGCTTCTTTGTTTGGACTGTGATGGTTTGCTGTCTCTGAGACATTGTGACATTACTGTGTTTATATTTAATTAGTGATTATATGTTGGAGTGATTCCCCCAAGCTTTTCATTTTCTTTGTTTTTGTTCAATGTATCTCAGGAAGTAGGTTACTGTGCTTCTGTGTTTGCTGGTTGGCAGTACTTATGCACTCACCACTGTCTCCTTTCCAGTCATCAGCCTCCTGTATGTCTGTGCTGTCTTTGGCAAGCAGAGCCTATTCTTTGTTGTTGTTGTTGTTATATGCCATCAAGTTGGACTCGACTTACAGTGACCCCTCCTTGGGTTTCTGAGGTAGTATCACTACGGAAGTAGATTGCCCCATCTTCCTTCCGAGGAGTGGCTGGTGGGTTTGAACTGCCAGCTTTCTGGTTAACAGTCAAGTGCCTTAGGCACCACGCTACCAGAGCTCCCGAGCCTATTCTTAGGTCTCTGGAATCTGAATGACAGTACTGTCACTTTAAATATCTAACATGGCTGCCACTTGTAAACATTCAAATGGTTGCGCCCAGCTGCCACTTGTAAACATTCAAATTGGGTGTGCCCTCCAGACAGTTGAAAGTCCACAGCTCAATTTATCTCCTTCTGTGCTATTTCCCTTTTCAGTTTTCAGCTACCCATGCAGTATATAGCCTTGGAAACCCAAGGAGGGGTTGCTATGAGTCAGAATTGACTCGATGGCAGTAAGTTTGGAAACGTTCCAGCTGTCCATGCTGTCAGGATAGCTGACAGTCTGCAGCTCCATTTGTCTTCTTACTCACTGTTTCATTCAGGTTCTTCTACTCCAAAAAAAAAAAAAAAAAAAATCCACTGCCGTTGAGTTAATTTGACTCATAGAGACACCCCTCCTTGGGTTTGGGTTTCTGAGGCAATATCTTTATGGAAGTAGATTGCTCAGTCTTCCTTCCAAGGAGTAGCTGGTGAGTTTGAGTTGCCAGCCTTCTTATTAGCAGTCAAATACAGTGTCACCAGAGCTCCAATTGGTATTTAATCTACTTCTTTATCCTTTCTTTCAAAGTTCAGGGTTCCAGGTTATATTCTGTATCTGTGTCATTTGGTTTCTCTTTTCTTTGTTGAAGAAGGTCTGTGTAGCTTGTCTGAGTATTCCACCATCTTACTGGAAGTTGTCTGATTAAAAGTTCTTGGCAGTATTATTGTGTCTGGAGGGATGGGTTGAATAATAAGCTCAACAGGAGTGTTGACTATGAAAAGGCTGAAGTTTCAGGGAAAAGGTGATGAAATTGAGTCTGTGGACTTGAGAAAGGCCATAGAGGAAAGATTATTGCTGGATTTTGTCTTTTTGTATTTGTTTTTCAACTTCAGTCATCTATAATGAAAAGAATTTTTTGCTTCATATAAGCAAGCATTTTAGATTTGACCACAGATTTTGTGTACAAGATGTATTGTTGCTGTTATGTACAAGATATAGGTATGTTATTGTTCTTTCTCTTTATTTAAGCAACAGAATTATTTAGATATAATTAACACAGAATTCACTTTTTCAAATTGTATAATTCGGTGATTTTCACTATATAGTCAGCCCTTTGTACCCACATGTCCTACATCCATAATTATAACCAACCACTGATCAAAAATATTCAGAGAATGGTTGGCAGGGAAGCAATTAAGTGGTCAAAGCAATCCCTCAAAGGCTAAGAGCGATGTAAAGTTCTGTTTATTTATCACTTACATTGTATTAGGTACCATCAGAAGGAACTCTGGTGGTGTAGTGATTAAGCCATTGGCTGCTAACCAGAAGGTTGGTGATTCAAACCCCACCAGCCGCTCTGTGGAAGAAAGATGAAACATTCTGCTTCCATAAAGATTTACAACCATGGGAACCCGATGGGTTGCTATAAATTAGAATTGAGTCAATGACACTGAGTTTGGTTTTGAGTTTTTAAGCTATCATAATAATCTAGTGATGATTTAAAGTATACAAGAGGATGTCTGTAGGTTATATGAAAATATCATGCAACTTTATATAAGGGACTTGAAGATTTTGTTATCTGCAGAGGTTCCTGGCACCAGTCCCCTGTGGGTACTGAGGGACTCTATTCACAGAGTTGTACAACCATCAGATTTTCTAATTTCAGAATATTTTCATCACTTGTGTTTATGAAATTGCTCTTAAGACCACGTTCAAATGAGCTATGATGTTGTAGTGATTAAGGTATTTAGTTGCTAACCAAAAGGTTGGTGGTTCGAACTCTGCTTGAAAAATTTATTTTAGAAGGATCAGCACAAGGCTAGTCACTATCAGGCGAAGGTTAAAGATGTCCCAAATGTCCAACTTTTCCAAACTGCTGTGCCACTACATCACCTCTAACATTAATTCCTCCTCCTCTCAGTACTCTCCATCCTGTCTTAGGGTTCTGTCTTTCGCTGTAACATCTCACAGAACTTTCAGACTACCAAGGAAACAGCTCATGTGGTGGTGTGTGTAGTCTGGGAGGGTGGCAAGTCCCAAATTCATGGGTAGATATGGAGGATTCTCTCCATTCATGTAGTTGCAGGGACTGGCTAACCCACATTGGCAGGTTAGATGACCAGCTGCTATCTCAAGTCCATGGGTGAGATGATGATGAACCAAATGTAGGACCAGAGCAAGAGAGAGAACTTTCCCAGAACATTCACATAATATACCCTTAAGGAAGCTAAGAGGGGTAACTTGAGTCATGTCCTCCAGGAAGATGAGAATCAAGATACATCACACCCTACACAGGCATGTTGTTGTTTTTAGGTGCCATCGAGGCAGTTCCAACTCATAGTGACTCTGTGTACAACAGAATGAAACACTGCCCAGTTCTGTGCCAGCCTCACAATCTTTGCTGTATGTGAGCCCATTGTGGCAGCCACTGTGTGTCAGTTTCTTGTACTTTGGTGGCTTGCATATTGCTTTGAGGCTGGATGCTATGCCACTGGTATTTCAAATACCAGCAGGGTCACCCATGGTGGACATGTTTCAGTGGATCTTCCAGACTAAGACAGATTCCATAGAAGGAAGGGGCCATCCACTTCTCAAAGAATTTGCCAGTGAAAACCTTATGAATAGCAGTGTAAATACTGTCTGATGTATTACTGGAAAATAAGTGTAAAGACTAGGATTTACAATAATACAAAATGGAGGATGATGGCTAAAAGGTCCATATTAAGCAATTTGCTGCAAACCCACCTGCTGCTCTGGGGAAAAAAGATGATGAAATCTGCTTCTGTTAAGATTTAGAGCTTTGGAAACCCTATGGGGGTAATTCTGCTGTGTCCTGTAGGGTTACAGTGAGTCATAATTGACTCAATGGCAGTAGGTTTGGGTACTCTGGTAGCTCAGTGCCTAAGGCATTTGACTGCTAACTGAAAGGTTGGTGGTTTAAATCCACCAGCCACTCCGTGGAAGGAAGATGGGGAAATCTACTTCCGTAAAGATTTACCACCTCGGAAACCTAATAGGGACCGCTATGAGTCAGAGTTGATTCAATGGCAGTGCATTTGGTTTGGTTAATTCTATTTTCAAATATTTGGTTTAAAAATCCTTGTCCTGAAAGTGTTTGTAATATTTCTCTTCCATCTTATTTTAAACCATCCTGAAAGTGTTTGGGGTCAGGGAACAACATTTATGGGGAACAGTTAAAGGGAGTTGTGTGGAGCCTGGACATTAGACGCTTAGGAGGCTCTCAGATATTTAAAAGGCTCCCATATAAGATAGCTGGCCTTGTGCTTTTTGGTTTCTGAGGGGAATAATAGGATCATTGGTTGGAGATTATAGGGACACAGATTTCAGTTCAGTTCAGCAATGAGCTTTTTAGTTATAAACCTGCCTAACCAAAAATGGAGTCCTTGGGTGATGCAGGCAGTTAATGAGCTTGGCTGCTAACCAAAAGACTCCTTGAGCCTGGCAGTCTGCTTGTAAAAAATCAGTTCCTGAAAACCCTATGGAGCACAGTTCTACTCTGACACACATGGAGTCGCCGGGAGTTGGAAGTGACTCAACAATTGTAACCATAGTAGTCTGCTCTTAGAACTTTAGTGCTGTGCTTAGTTTTGGGAGAGCATGAGGTGTGTCTGTGCCTGCCACATGGAGGCTATTGGAAGGGTTGGCAGATGTTGGTTGGGTGGCTGAGTTCTCCTTGGAAGCTTTTTAGAGCTTACTCATTTCTCTCTCAACAAGCACAAAGTACATTTTGAAGATACAGGAGGTGTGGTCCACTGTTTCCTTTAAAAGTGAGAATACATTCTCTTTCCTGCCCTATGCATAATGTATTAGCGTCCCAGCCTGAAGCCATGGTATCTTGTTTCGTGACATTTAGTTGTATTCTCCGTGTACTCCACCCTCCTTTCTTGGCTTTATTTCCCTCCAGCTACCTTTTTTCCCTCAAATATCTGGGTTTTGGACTTTTTTTCCTAAGTTGAATTTAGATGGCATTGGCCAAAGAGTGTAGAAGATGTAAGAAACTTACAAAGCAATAAAAAAGGGGAGGGGGAGAGGGAATGACAGCATTCAAGATTGAAATAGGTTCCATTAGAGGAGGGAATTTGAAATCCATGCCAGACTGAAAGTGGTTGAGCTGAAGTTTGCTCTTAAATTGTTTAAAGGTGTGGGGAAAGGATGGAGTGGGATCAGGAGGAATTAATGAGCTTATAAGTATGGTTGATGATGGAAAACTGATAAGCAGCGCTTGAATAAGCATGGAGAATTAATTTAGGGGCAACTGGGAAGGAGTTGCAAAGAGAAGAATTAACAAGGCAAAGTCCAATGTCATGTACTTTCATTTGTAATTGTAGACTCGGAGGCACCGAACATTTTCCATCAGAGGATGGGAAAATACTGAGTGTTTGTGAAGTCTATTTTTGTTAAATATATATATATATATTTACACAGCAAATTCGCTTTCCATACAGCAGTTCACATACACTTTGTCTCATGACATTGATTACACTTTACCCCAATGCAACAGCTCCCCTCCCACTTCCTCCCGATAGTTACCTCTTCCTGTGTGCATCCCTCCATGCACTCCTGTCCACTGAGCTGTGTCCCTGTGCATAAACAGCCCTTCTTTCTCCCATGATTGTTCTCTCCAAGGAGTGTATCTCCCTCAGGTAAATGTTCAACTCATATGCCTGTCTTTTGTTTGGCTGGAAACCACAGGTGTGGGTTCAATTCCAGACCTGAAGGGTAGCTAGGGGCCATATTCTCAGTGGTTCCACCTGGCTCTATCGGACCAGCAAACCTGGTTCCCCCCATTTTTTCCTCTAATGATTTTGAGTTTTGTTCCACATTGTTATCCCTCTCTATCCAAGATCTCCTACATAGGTCCCCCTCCGAGTGGTTGACAGTGGTAGCTGGGAACCATCTAGTTCTGGGCTCATTCATAGTCATATAGGCTGAGGATCACATGATGTACCAGTCTCTTGGACTAATTGTTTCCATGAATCTTTGGTTTTTTCATTCTTCTTTGCTCTGGATGAGGAGAGGCCCATTGTTACATCTAGATGGCTGCTTGCAAGCTTTTAAGATCCCAGTCACTACTTGCTGAAGTAGGAGGTGGAACAGTGTAGTATGTTATGCCAGTTGAGCTTGATGTCCCCTGCGACTACCCACCAGTTCAACTATTCGGTCCCTCTGGGTAGCTGGCTGTGATCAAGAAGTGACTACAACCTTGTCCTTTATCAGCTCTACTATACACCTGGGAATTCTTACAAAACACACAAATACACTTGTATAGCCATTGACTGCCAACTTTATACATGGTCTTGTGTATACTCCCCGCTGCATAGTTCAGCCTGTCCCCCCATCCATCCATGCATATACCCATGTTTGCCTTCACTGATAACACGGTACTGTATGTGCAAAAAGGTTCATCTTTGTTGTCTGCACCTCCCATGTACATCTCTATGTCTTCCTCTTACTCAGTGCCACCATGTTGATCACTCACATTTGGTACATTGCTCTTCTCTTCACCCAAATCAGTCTTTATCTTTACCTATCTAATAGTGTTCTCTCCCCTCCCCTCCCATCCCTGGTAACCAACAAAGAAAATTTCCTCCCATATATAAAACCTTTCCTTGACTTTTACAGCAACAGACTAATACAATAATTGTCCTTCTGAGATTGACTTAATTCACTCAGCATAATGTCCTCCAAGTTCATCCACATTATGCTGTGTTTTGCAAATTCTGCATTATTCTTTAGGGTTGCATAGTATTCCATTGTGTGTACCGTAGTTTGGTTATCCATTCTTCAGTTGATGGACACCTATGTTGTTTCCATCTTTTGGCTATTATAAATAATGCTGTGATGAACATGGGTGTGCATATGTCTGTTCTTGTTATGGCTCTCACTTCTTTAGGGTATATACCTAGTAATGGAATGGCTGGGTCAAATGGTATTTC
>NW_006922079.1:1250739-1252953 GCF_000298275.1 Orycteropus afer afer | reverse complement strand
TATCAGGGAGTTCCAATGCTGCGTCTTCCTCAGGGATGTGTTTTGGGTCTGTATCCTGGTCTCTTGTTTCTCCTGCTTTATCTTGCTTCTTTGTGTGGACTGTGATGCTCAGTTGTCTTCGAGGCATTTTGATGTTTTTGTGTTTATATTTAATTGGTGATTATGTGTTAGAGTGCTTTCCCACAATTTTCGTTTTCTTTGTTTTGTTTGTATGTTATCTATATAGGCAGGGTACTGTGGTGCACTCCTCCATTCACTAGTTGACAGCACTTATACACTCACTACCTGTCTCCTTTCCTTTGTCAGTCTCTCGTATATCCTTGTCGACCTTGGCAAATAGAGCCTGTTCTTAGGTCCCTGGAATCTGAAATCTAAAATGGTTGCCAGTTGTAAACATTCAGAATGGCTGCACCCTCAGTCACTTTAAATATCCAAAATGGCTGCTACATGTAAATAATCAAAATGGCTGCCCCCTCTGGACAGCAGAAAGTCCACAGCTCAGGTTGTGTCCCTTCTTGCTGTTTCCTTTCCTAGTCATAGGCCAGCAGAGCAGTTGTTCCTGCAGCCCTTGGTGACCGGGACTGATCTTTAGGTCAATTCTCAGGTCCCAGCAGCATTTAGAAATATTCGGGCTGTTGGTCTCGTCAGAGTAGCTGACAGTCCACAGCTCCAGCCGTCTCTGCACTCACTGTTTTCATTCAGGTTTTTCCACCAGTTGGTGCCTAATCCACTTCTGTATAGTTCCTTTCAAAGCTCAGGGTTCCGGGATTATCTTCTTTATCTCTGTCAATGGGTTTTTCTTTTCTTTGTTGAAGAGGTTCTGTGTCGCTTGTCTGCCTATTCCTCCATCTTACCAGAAGTCGACCATTTTTGTTAAACATCTTGAGAGGATCTTTCCACCATGTTGGTGACCAGTTTAAGTTTTTCTTTGTCCTTTTGCTGATGTTCTTGAAGGAAGAAGAGATAATTCAGTATCATTTATATTATAAAGCTTCACATTCTAAAAGAATGTTGTTAAATTTCTTAATTTTAAAAATGCTTACATTTGTGAAATATCATGCGTTGAGACATGGAAAAGGACCCCAGTGCAGTAATTTTCATCATTTTGGATGCTTTGCTTGAGATCTGAATTACCATATGGACAAAAATAACTGTAATGGAAGCAGATGAGATTGGCTGGACAATGCTTAGAATTTTTTCATTTGAGGTACAGTATCTGTTGCTAGTTGGAGAAAGGAAGGGTTTTGAGGAAAAAGCTGAGGAGGGCAGGAGTGGGTGGAGCTCAGCACTTCTCTCAGGGTTACTAAGCCTGGGAATAGTTGACCCCTGGTTCATAGTGACCTCATGAACAACAATTGGATGATTTTTGTCAGCAAATTGCCAGGGCTTTCTTCCTCATCCATCTTAGTCTGGAAGCTCCACTGAAACTTTTTCAGCATCATAGCAGTATTCAAGCAACCATTGATGGGTGGATGGTGGCTGCATATCTGGTACATTGGCTAGGACTGGAACCAATATCTCCTGCATGTAAGATGAGAATGCTACCATGGAACCACCAATGCCTGGGCAAGGTGTAAAATTGAGGCTTTGGCGCCAGGAAGGAGGGGATTCAGCAACGGTGGGGTGAGATGGGACTCGTTCTTGACTGAGGATTCATGTGTAGTGATACGGGGAATGCTTGCTGAGATTAAAGAATTAGCCAGTATAAAAATAATAGAGGCAAAATAAGCTAACAGGATTTTGAAATGTATGTAAAATCATTCATGAATTTGAATTTCTAATTTTATTCTAGGTTTATGGACTCCTGGCAAGAACATGGAAGAATTCTTAGTGCCATAATGTGGCTGAGGAAATAAATCAGCCATGATGAGATCAAGTTTGCATTGGCTTCTTAGAAAAGAATTACCCTTCCCTCCTTTCTTGTTATCCTCCTGAGTGCCATTAGTCAAGATGTGAGTTCCACCTATATTCTGTAAATTGTTGGGCTTCCTAAAGTCCTCATTAAGACTTTGGACTCTCAGAGCCTTTGCTAGTAGATGGTGTAATACAGTGAAGAAACAGATGTTAAGAATTGCTTAACATTTAATTCTAGATCCTGCCAGAACCAATGCTAGCTTGGGAGCTCTGGTAGCATAGTGGCTAAGACACTTGCCTGCTAACCAGATGGCTGGCGGTTCAAACCCACCAGCCACTCCCCGGAAGGAAGGTTGGGCA
>NW_006922079.1:1248141-1249814 GCF_000298275.1 Orycteropus afer afer | reverse complement strand
AAAAAAAAAGGGAAATAGAAGTGTATTGTGCTCCTTCCATGAAGGATACAGCTTCCAGATAAAAGCCAGCCAGTTATGGCAGGCTGTCTGTGCAGGTAGTCTATTGAGGGCCACATAGTAGCCACAGTCTTCCATTCATTATATGGTCCTGTGTGAGGTGGAGGATGCTATGCCTTAGACGGTGCTCCTCTGTTCCACGGGGTTGACAGTAATATTTAGCTGCCAAGCTTGGTATTGAGACTTCAACAACAGGATCATGAGACGCATGCCTTGCACAGAGCCTGGTATACTGATTAGTGTGAGGCGCTGCTGCTTTTGTCTCGGGATGATTCTCCCTGTGTCTAAATGGGCTGCTCCAGAATTTAGATGCAGTCATGATACCAGATAATAACGTTGTTGCTAGCTGCAGTAGAGTCAGCCCCTGACTCATGGTGAGCCTATGTACAATGGAATGAAATGCTGCTCAGTCCCTCACTGTCTCCATGCTCAGTTGCAGATCAGATTATTGTGATCCGTAGAAATTTTACTGACTGATTTTTGGAAGTAGATTTCTGGGTCTTTTTTCCTAGTCCTTTTAGTCTGGAAGCTCTATTGATACCTCTTCAGCATCATAGAACATGCAAGTGTGCGCTGATAGACTTGGTGGCTGTGTAGATGATGATGATGACGACGACGACGACGACGACGACGACGACGACAACAGTAATAAAAAAGCCAAACTCTCTGACACTGAGTTTATTCTGACTCATTGTGACTCTCATTGGGTTTCTTAGCAGCTGAATTCTTTAAACCCTATACCACCAGAGCTCCTTAAATAATACATTGTTGTTGTTAGGTGCCATCGAGTCAGCTCCAACTCATAGTGACCCTATGTACGACAGAATGAAACACTGCCCAGTCCTGCATCATCCTCACCGTCCTTGCCATGCTTGAGCCTATCATTGCAGCCACTGTGTCAGTCCATCTCATTGAGGGTCTTCACCTTCTTCTTTAAAAAAGGACCCTCTACTTTAAAAAAGGAGCTCTAGTAAGTGTGATATCCTTCTCCAGTGAATGGTCTTCTGGCAACATGACTAAAATAGATGAGACTAAGTCTGGCCATTCTTGCTTCCATGGAGCATTGTGGCTGCACTTCTAGGACAGATTTGTTTGTTCTTCTGGCAGTTCGTGGAATTTTCAGTATTCATGGCTTGCACCACAATTCAAAGGCATCAGCTCTTCTTCAGTCTTCCTTATTCTTTGTCCAGCTTTCACACATATATTTGGTGAATGAAAACACCATGCCTGAACACCACACCTTAGTCTTCAAAGTGACATCTTTACTTCCTAACACTTCATAGAGGTATTTTGCAGCAGATTTGCCCAGTGCAATATTTCTGATTTCCTGACTGCTGCTTCCATGGGTGTTGACTGTGGATCCAAGTAAAATGAAATCCCTTACAGCTTCAATCTTTTCTCCATTTATCATGATATTGCTTATTGTTCCAGTTGTGAGGATGTTTGTTTTCTTGATGTTGAGGTGTAATCAGTACTTGTTCTGGTTACCTAATGCTTCTCTGACAAGAGAATACCACAAATGGGATGGCCTTAACAAAACAGGAGTTTATTCTCTTACAGTTCGGGAGGCTAGAAGTCCGAGTTCAAAGTGCCAGGCTCTAAGGGCTGGGTGAAAG
>NW_006922079.1:1240531-1247896 GCF_000298275.1 Orycteropus afer afer | reverse complement strand
TCTCCTTATATACAGGAAGTAGTTCACATCCCAAAGGCAGCTACTCAGCTGCTTGTGGTAGATCCCACCATGGAGTTGATTGCCAGTCTCCTCATGGGGAATAACTACCACCAGCTGCCCAGCCACTCAACCAGGCCAGCCAGTTGACATATAAATTTAACTACTACAATACTGAAGACTGTAGTCTTTGATCTTTATCAATAAGTGTTTCAAGTCATCTTCACTTTCAGTAGTCAAGGCTATCTCCAATCCTGATGCTGCGTTCTTCATATAGTCCAGGTTCTTCTTCATATAGTCCAGCTTCTCAGATTATTTGCTCAACATACAGATTGAATAAGTATGGTGAAAGGATACAACCCAGATGTACACCCTTCCTGATTTTAAACTGTGCAGTATCCCCTAGTTCTGTTTGAACGACACAGTCTCTTGGTCTATGTACAGGTTCCTCATGATCACAATTACGTGTTCTAGAATCCCGATTCTTTGCAATGTTGTCCATAATATGTTTTGATCCACACAGTTGAATGCCTTTGCATAGTCAATACAACACAGATAGACATCTTTCTGGTGTTCTTTTCTTTCAGCTAAGACCCATCTGACATCAGCAATGATATCCCTCATTCCATGTCCTCTTCTGAATCCAGTTTGAATTTCTGGATGTTCTCTGTCAATATGCTGCTACAGCTGTTTTTGAATTATCTTCAGCAAGATTTTACTTGCATGTGATATTAATGATATTGGTTGATAATTTCTACATTCCATTAGATTGCCTTTTTTTGGAATGGGCACAAATAATCTATCTCTTCCAAATAAATTTCTTGGCATAAATGAGTAAGCAGCTCCAGTGCTTCATCCATTTGTTGAAACATCTCAGTGAGCGTTCTGTCAATTCCTGGAGCCTTGCTTTTTGTCAGTTCCTTCAATGCAGCTTGTACTTCTTCCTTTAGTCCCATTGGTTCTTGATCATATGCTACCTCCTGAAATAGTTGGACATCAACTATTTCTCTTTGATACTGTGACCATGTATTCCTTCCATCTTCTTTTGATGCTTGCTGCATCATTCAATATTAATATTTTGCCCAGAGAATCCTTCAGTGTGGCATGCAAGTCGAAACTTGAATTTTTTCCTTAATTCTGTCAGCTTGAGAAATACCGAGTGTGTTTTTCCCTTTTGGTTTTCTAACTCCAGGTCTTTGCACATTTCATTATAATACTTCACTTTGTCTTCATGAGCTGGACTTTGAAATCTTCCATTCAACTCTTTTATTTCAGCATTTCTTCCATTTACATTTACTACTCTAGATGATACATTAGGGGAATACAAATTTCTGACATGGATGATGGAGTCACCTTTGGCTATAAAAGGTATTGAATTTGATCTTAAGTAATGGTGGTGAGTAGGTTTGTGAGATTTTAATCTTAAAAAGAGGTAAAAGACACAGAAGGATTAAAATCTGTGTCTGCCCTTAGGCCTTCCCTGCCCACCTTTTTTCTGGTGGTGGAATCTCAGGTGTTCAGCAGCAGGGTTGAGGCTCTTTTTTTAAAAAAAGTTAGTATATATATTTTTTATTATGCTTTAGGTGCAAATTTACAGAGCAGTATTTGTTTTATATTCAACATTTCATGTACATTTGGTTTCACTCCCTAATTACCATCCCCAACCCTAATCCATTCTCCTCCTCTCCTTTCCCAATTACCACCCTCCCCCTGTGCTCTTCTTAGTTATACACTCCTATCTGTCCAGCTTTTCCTCTGGTGCCCCTCTGGTGCTCCATGGCCGATTGCTCCAAGGGATGTATCTCCGTAGAGTAGGTGGATGCATCACCTGGGTTGAGTGTTCTGCATGTAAGTCTTATTTACTGTTGAGCTAAGAGCTAGCCCTTGGGAGTGAGTATTATCCCAGGCCTGAAGTGCATCCCAGGACCATAATCTTGGGGGTCGCACCAGACTCCATCTGACCAGTAATTCTGGTCATTACTGTGTTTTTGGATTTTGTTCCACATTTTTCCTCCCACTCTATCCAGGATCTCCAGTTTTGATCCCTTCCTGAGTGGTTGGCATTGGTAGCCAGGCACCATCTAGTTCGTCTGGTCTCAAGGTCCATCATGTCCTAGGACTGATTGTTTCAGGGTTTAGGCTGTTAATTGCACAGAAGGCCCTAGGTGACTAATTATGATTGGTCTAGACTTCTCAAAGCAATCATATTCTTCTTTGCCAGTAGTTGGTCTGGGTTGAGTACCTATCCTGGTTCTGATCAGTGAGATGTGGGGGAAGTTAGGGCTTTCCTTCTCCTGCCCCCAAATACGCTGTTGCCATAGAGTTAATTCTGACTCAGAGTGACCTTATAGGGCACAGTAGAACTGCCCCATAGTTTTCCAGGACTGTAATCTTTATGGAAGCAGACTGCCACATCTTTCTCCTGTGGAAGTGGCTAGTGAGTTCAGAGTGGCTGGTGGATTTGAACTGCAGACCTTTGTGTTAGCTGCTGAGCACTTAAATCACTGCACTATCAGGTCACTATCCCTCCAAAATAACCTGAGTCTTATTAGGACAAAGGGTTATAAGTGGCACAAATGATTAGCCTTGTCTGCTAATCTTAAACTTGACAGTTTGGACCCACCCAGTGGCATCATGGAAGACAGGACTGCTAACAAGAAGAGCTCAGGGAGCTGGGTTCTACTTTGTGCATAGGGGTGCCATGAGTTGAAATTAGGTTGAGGCAGTGGGCTTATTGGGAGAAAGCCTTTTGCCACCATCCTCCTTTCTTGCTTGGATTGTTGATGGGATTCCTGGAATTGTGACAGTATCTTGTGACCATTAGAAGAGTTGTTGTTGTTGTTGTTATGTGCCGTGGAGTCGGCCCCGACTCATAGCGACCCCTCCTTGGGTTTCCGAGGCAGTATCACTACGGAAGTAGGATTGCCCAACCTTCCTTCCGAGGAGTGGCTGGTGGGTTTGAACCGCCAGCCGTCTGGTTAGCAGGCAAGTGTCTTAGCCACTATGCTACCAGAGAGTAGTGAGGATGAATAGCTATGCTAATCATGATTGAATGGAAAGAGAGAACCTTGAGTTTTGATGGTGTGACTAGACCCCTTCCTCCAGATTTCTTGTTAAGTAAATATCATTATGGTTAGGATTTTCCTGTCACACCTAAAGACTGAAACATCCTGTTAGAAATAAATACAATTGTCTTTTAGTGTATCTTTCAGGAATTTAGTCTAATCTTAGTGCTTGATTTGTTGAACAAAACTGAAGTGAAGTTTATTTGAGGCCTAACCTTTCTGCAAAATGCATTTGAGATATTGCCATGTTAAAGTTTATGTTTGGCTGGAATATAAAATTTACCAAATTACAAGATGACCTAATGAGCTAAAATCAGGCTAGTTTGTACCTGAGTTTCTAGCTTGTAAACTTGAAATTGGCTTCATTCCAGGGTGCAGAGCACTGTGCCTGCAACTTTCCTCTTTCCCAGGGCCAGTCTATGATAGTGATCTGACTGGAGGAAGGAGCACAGCAGAGCAAACAGGTGAGGGGCAGGGCTGGCACCTAGGCTGGCAGTGCAGTCAGACCAAGTGTTGGCCTTGGTGAGTGAGTCTGAATGTTTTCAATTTGGTATGAAGAGTTTCTGGCAGGGAACTCTCCAGAGACCTGTGTAATCTTTATTCTGTGAAAATTTTTTGAAAATCAGATTTTTTAACTGTCAAGATTGGTGAAAGTATAGATGGGCAGGGGCAGGTGAAGATATGGGGGCAGTTTTGAGAAGAGGTCCATCAGCTTCTGTCTTTGGGTGAACTTTTCTATAGAACAAGGAAGTATGCATTGTATAACATTTTAGTCATTTTGAGTTAAATCTCTCCACAGTTACTCTGAATCTTCCTTGGGCCATTTAAATTCTTGTCTCCTCATGCCAAGCAGCTTTGTCTAGATTGATGTCCATTTTAATTAATGGTGGAACCTGGGATAAAATTACTGCTGTAGAACTGGCAAACATGAATGTGTCAGAATAGAACTATACTCCCATAGTGTTTTCAGTGGCTAATTTTTTAGAAGTAGAACAAAGATCTTTCTTTCGAGGCACCTCCTGATGGATTCAAACTTACAACCTTTTGGCTAATAGCCAAGTACATTAATCATTTGTACCACCCAGGAACTTTAGGGTCTTTGTATGATAATTCTGTCTCTTCTTTGGTTACCTTCAGCCATTTACTCTCTAGAGGGCTGAAAAGTTTTTGTGAGTTCCATCAGTTGATGTAACACAGAATTCCATTCTATTTTCACTGATAAACAAAGCCAGAATCTTTTTGTCTCTTCTTTGGATAATGTTTAACCTGGACCAAAGAGAAAAAAAAACACTAAACCTTTTCAATGTGATTCATTCCAAAGAATAAAAATCTATTCACTCTCTATCAAGTGTGATTCCTTGTTTCTAGTAAACTCAAAGGCTTTATGTCAGATATTATAGTCTGATAGATTTAATAGTTATTTTAAATTTTAACAAATATTGTCAAAATTTCCTTTAAGGTTGTACCATATGTACCGGGAGCTCTGGTAGCATAGTGCCTAAAGCACTTGACTGCTAACCAGAAGGCTGGTGGTTCAAACCAAATCTCTGAAGGAAGATGGGGCAATCTACTTCTGTAGCGATACTACCTCGGAAACCCAAGGAGGGGTTGCTATGAGTCAGGTTCGACTCGATGGCACATAACAACAACAACAACAACAATATGTACTATTTGTTAGTCTATTGCTAAAGTATTTCTGTCCATTTATATGATCTCAAGATAATATTAATTAAAGATCAAATTACCCTATTAACTTTAGAGAACATGAGACATAGAGATTTAAGGAAGCATTAAAATAAAAAATTACTTAAAAAGTAGAGTTATAACTGATAAAAGCTCCTAAATTTTCATCTGTTGCATGCCTGAAAAATTTATCCCTTACATTCTTTCAACATAACAAAGTGCATCTTGGCTGAAGCACGTATGTGCGCGCACACACACACACTCTTTTATTTTGAAATAATTTAAGATGTAAGGAAAGGTTGCAAAAATAGTACAATTCCATATGCCCTCACCCAGCTTTCCCTGGAGATTAATACTAAACCACAAACCTTGTTTGAATCTGGGCCAATTTCACACTAATGTCTATTTTTGGTCTGGCGTCTAATACAGGATCCTACACTGTATTTAGTTCTCATATCTATATATTCTTTTCCAATCTGTGACAGTTCTTCAGTATTTCTTTCTTTTTTTATTTTGACATTGATACTTGAAGAGTCCTTTGGTTGGGGTTTGTCAGTTTTCTTATGCTTAGATTCAGGTAATGCATTTTTGGCAGGAATACGTAAGAGATAGTGTATCATATCAGGAGTACATAATGTTGGTATGTCTCTTTACTGTTGATGCTAACTTTGATCACTTGGTTAAAGTATTGTCTGTTTTCTCCATTATATAGTTACTGTTTTTTCTTTTTTAATTAATAAGTGTCATACAGTAAGATGCTTTTGAGACTATGCAGAATATCTTGTTTCTCATTACATTTTCATTCACTAATTTTAATTGATCCATTGGTGATTCTAGCTCATCATAGTAATTATTAGGGTTTTCTGCTTATGGGGACTTTGTAGTTCTATATCATTCCTTCTGTGTTTATCATTTGGAACTCTTCCATAGGGAAGAACTGTCCCTTCTTGATTTGTTCTATGGTTTGCACTCTGCTAATTTGCCTAAAGGTTAGTAGTTCATTTGCAATCAAGCATTCTTCCGTAGAGATACTGCCTCAGAAAGACTTGAAAGAAAGGCCTAGCAATCTGGTTCCATAAAGATTACATCCCAGAAAACGCTGTGGAGCAGTTTTGCTATGTAACACATGAGCTGCCACGAGTTGAAATTGACTCGACAGCAATGGGTTTGGTTTTGGTTTACTTTAAAAATACTTTGTTCTAGTACATTCTATTTTGAGGAAAAGAGCCTGACTGTAGAACTCTTAAGTTTTATGCATTATTAAAAGGTTCAGCCATGGTGGCATAGCATTATAGGGAGAGGCCGAACAAGTGCTTGGGTCCCTTCCTTTGTTCTAGACATTTGTTTAGAAGCATCTGCTACAGCGAATGCCTAATAGTGTTTATAAAACATTTGCCTATTGTTATATTTTTAACTTTTTCCCATTGTTCCATATTACTAAGTTATTTTATATTTTATATATTAAATAAACTAAATAAAGAGAAATTTCTTTGAATATAAGACTGCCTCTAATGAAAATTATTTCTTAAGTTTAGAGTCCCATATGTGACAATAAGTCCCCAAGATATTTTGGAATATAGATATTAGATATTAATGAGGTCCAGATATTTTGAAGTTGTTTGATAAATATAACCAGATTGCCTCTAGAACAAATGTATCAATTTATTTGCCAGTCAGCACTTTCTGAAATTGTTTCATCATGACATCCCAGGAAAGAGCATCACCACTTAAGTTTATTTTCTACTTAATTAACAGGTGAAAAATATTGAGAATCACAAAGTTTAAAAAATATAGATGGATTTGGAGAAAAGGCACAGTCTTTCTTTTTTCCCAAAAGAAAGTTTCCCAAGGAATCAAAACCCACAGATTGAATGTGAGGAAATGTTGTATCAGTTGTACAGTTAATTGTTTTAAACTGAGAGAGGGCTTGATTTTCATTCCTGGTTTCCCAGTCAGTGGGGATGGATTTCTTCTTGCCCGTAATAAGAGCTCTTCTGCTTTTTATAGTGAAAATTGGCCTGTTTACATCCTTATACATAGTATAAGGAGTCTCTGGGGGGCACAAATAGTTGTTTTGCTTGGCTGCTAACTGAACTGAAAGGCTGGCATTTTGAGTCCATCACCAGCCACTCCTCGAAAGGAAGGTTGGGAAGTCTACTTCTGTAGTGAGACTGCCTTGGAAACCCAAGGAGGGGTCGTTATGAGTTGTGTCTGACTCGACAGCGCATAACAGCAACAAGAGGCACCTCACAATTAAGGCCTGGTGATCTACTTTTGAAAAATTAAGCATTTAAAACCCTGTGAAGTACAGTTCTACTTCTGACATGTGGGGTTACTTACCATGAGTCAGCATTGACTCAGTGGTAACTGGCTTGGGAGTGTGACGGATGACATTATGGCAACTAGTTAGTGGTTACATAGAGTATGCATAGTTTTTATGATAATGGATTTATTTGCAGTATCAGGGTTTTGTAATTTACCCCCGGACTTCTCCGTAAATCCTAACTGGCAGCTGCTGTATAGAGGGCATGTTGTTGTTGTTGTTATGTGCCGTCGAGTCGGCCCCGACTCATAGCGACCCCTCCTTGGGTTTCCGAGGCAGTATCACTACGGAAGTAGG
>NW_006922079.1:1232359-1240431 GCF_000298275.1 Orycteropus afer afer | reverse complement strand
TATAGAGCTCTAAATGAACAGAGCTTGTTATCCCAGCAGATGAACATATCTAGGCTAGGAGATTTGAAGACAAATCACTGGAGGAGGAAAAGCAATTAGCATGTAATTTTAATTTTCTCATCAAAAAAAAAAATCTATAGGTTGTTTTTGGCAAAGCAGCCTGTTGTTAGGCCCTGTGGATTCTAGTCATGTAAATTAAAGAGGCTTAGAGTAATTGTGGTTTCTTTTTAAATTCCTTTCATTGGCTTGATGCAGACAACATCCAGATCAGCCATGACCATACCATTGAGTGATGGATAGGAAACTTTTCCTCCAGTTTAGCCGACTCTTTAGCTGTGCAAGTTGTCCGTTTTATGGATTTTCATAATGAAATTATAAGGCATTTTCATTTCTAGGAATTTGAGGCACTTTTTTTTCTTAATTGGCGACCTCCATTTGAAATCTCAGTGCTGTTTATTTTGGCTATTTGAACATTTTAAAGTCTCAATGGAGCTCATTTTTTGTGATCTCTTAAGTATAGCATTCATTTTGTTACTAATATCAATTTTGAAGTAACAGTGGGGAGCAGCTGAATTATTTTAAACACCTTCCTTTGGGGCCAATAGTATTTATTTCCCCCAAGTAATGGTATGCTCCTAGATTCCTATGTAATCATCTATGCCTATAGAGTACATTATATTACCTATATATATTGCTGGCGAAGAATGCTGAAAGTACCATGGACTGCTAAAAGAACTAACAGATCTGTCCTGGAGGAAGTGCAGCCAGAATGCTCCTTGGAAGCAAGAATGGCCAGATTTCGTCTCACCTACTTTGGTCATGTTGTAAGAAGGGACTATTCCCTGGAGAAGGATGTCATGCTTGGTAGGGTGGAGGGTCGACGAAAGAGGGGGAGGCCTTCAACGAGATGGATTGATACAGTGGCTGCGACGATGGGCTCAAGTATAGCAGGGATTGTGGGGCTGGCGCGGGATTGGGCAGTGTTTTGTTCTGCTGTGCATGGGGTCGCTATGAGTCAGAAACGACTCGACGGCACTTAACAACAACAACAACATATATATTGCCTGTCTCACAGGGTCAATTTGGGAATTAAAGGAGTTAATATTTATAAAGCCCTTAGAATAGTACTTGGCTTGCAGAACAGTATTAGATTAGTGTTTTTTGGGAGCTCTGGTAGCGTAGTGCCTAAGGCATTTGACTGCTAACCAGAAGGCTGGTGGTTCAAGCCCACCAGCCACTCCTTGGAAGGAAGATGGGGCAATCTTCTTCCGTAGTGATAATTGCCTCGGAAACCCAAGGAGGGGTCACTATGAGTCAGGTCCGACTTGATGGCACATAACAACAACAACAAGGTAATTTCTATAAAAGTCTGCTGTGGTCCTTGTTAGAAAATCCTTAAAACTTACTATACCGTATTTTAAAAAATTTCTGAGTTCGCATGTTTGGGAGATGTTGTTATTGTTTTCTATGTGTTAGTTGCTACTAAAGATGTCGTGCTGGATATGCCTTGTATATTGTATTAGTTTCCTAAGGCTGCCTTAGCAAAGTACCACAAATTAGGTGGCTTAAAGAAACTGAAATTTATCATCTTACAGTTTTGGAGGCTAGGAGTCCAGAATCAGAGTGTTGGCTGTGTCAGTTCCTTCTGAAGGCTCTGAGGGAATGTGTTCTCTGCCTTTCTTCTAGCTTCTGGTGATGACTGGCAGTGTTTGGAGTTCCTTCACTTGTAGATGCATCACTCCAAATCTCTGCCTCTGTTCTTCACATGGTTATTTTCACTGTGTCTCTTTTCTTTATAAGGACAGCAGTCATATTGGATTAGGATCCACCCTACCCCCAATATAACTTCATATTAGCTTAACTGACAACACATTTAAAGGCCTTATCTCCAAACAGGGTCACATTCAGAGGCTCAGGGGGGGTCAGAATCTCAATATATCTTTTTGGAGAATACAGTTCAATCCATAATAGGTGCCTTAAGGGCTACATATCCAAATCAAACTTGTTTTCTCTCCTTTTGACTCTGGCAGCCTGTCCTTCCTGTCATGATTAATGTCCCCACCAGCTATCTTGTGATTCAAGACAGAAACCAGAGAGTTGCTTTCAACTCCTCCATCTCTTTACAGCCCTTTCCCTCTCCCATTGATAATACAGCTGTATCAGTTTCACCTTAAGACTAATTCTGGATTCCATTTTCTTTGTGTTACCACTCTATCTGACCTTTCTTCAGATCCTCCTCTCTTACCTAACCTCTCACTAGCCTGAAGCCTCCTGTGGTTCTCCAATTGAGTTGGCTTGAGACTCGCAAGTTTAAATAAACATCCCATCATGTTCTTATCATAAGTAGCAAAGAAGACTACAGATGTCTCCTGGTGTGAAAAGATGTCGCTCACAGTTATAATTATTGGAACAAAGTTGCTATCTCCTCAGTATGCATTTTGAGGGTGATAGTAGTTTGGTGCAAACAGTTAATTCACTTGATTGCCAGACAGAAGGTTGGAGGTTTGTGTTCACCCAGATATGCCTCCAAAGAAAGACCTGTTGAGCTATTCCTGAAAGATCAGCCATTGAAAATGCTATGGTGCACAGCTCTAATCTCACACACATGGGTTGTTATGAGGGAAATGGACTCCAAGGCAACTGAATTTGGAAGTGGTGGCAAGAGCTTCAGTGACAGTAAAGCTGCTGCAGAATTCAGAACTGGTTCCTAGAGGGCAACCAATAGCACATGAGAGTAACCACAGCTTCCCTTTGTCTTGTCCTCTCCTCCAGGCTGCACTCCTGGTCTCATCTTCTTTCCTGTGGACACTCCAAATAACAAAACAAAAATGGCGTATAAATTAATTTGATTTTAAGATAGTATTCCTCTTGGTTGTACCTGCTTTCTTTAGCCAAGTGACCTCCTCTCTTCATAATTTCTGTTGCATTTAGTCATATCTATCCACTCTTTGCTGCAGGGTCTTGGGACCCACAGATGTTGGATGCATAGATTTCTCTAAGATTGTTCTAAAACCCTGCAGCCGTCATCAGTTAGAGAGGCCAACTTCTGGGAGAACTATAAAGCTTAGGTTTTAAAACAGAAACTTCTCCGAAGAAAAGGAAAGACAGCTACTCTCACTTAATGTGGTACGACCCATATCTACTGTACCCTGCCTTAGCATTAGTTTATAAGCATCTTTACCAAAACAGGAATTTGTGATGAAAGAGTGTTTAGGCTGACTTTGGGTATATAACCCCAGCACACCACTATGACAGTAAACTGTTTAATTCAAACTTATTATCACACAAATGATTAAGCACTCAACTACTAGCTGTAAAGTTGGCAATTCAAACCCACCCAGAGGCTCCTTGGAAGACAGGCCAGACAATCTGCCTTGAAAACCCTACGGGGCAATTCTAGGGGTAGTCAGAGCAGTTCTAGGGGGAGCAGTTCTAGTCTGCACATGTGGGGTTGCTATGAGTCACAATCAACTTGATGGCAGCTAGCAACAAAAACCTGGAAAAAGGATGGAAGCTCCCTGTTCCCCAGACCTTGCCTTTGTTCCCCATTGTATCCCAAATGCCCAACTCCATGCATGACACATAGAAGACTTTTAATAACTTGTGACATTTACAGCCTTTATGGAAGTAATTTTCCCTTGACATTAGTTACATTACAAACTCCAGGTATTTTCCAAGGACCAGCCATACTCTTTTTTTTTTTTTTTTGTCCCCTTACTCAGAACACTTGCCCCACCTAGAGCAGTATGTAAGGTATGGTGAGGGCAGACTGGTTGCTTTCTGAACCTAGTGGTGGGATACTATACCCCTGAGGTGCACACTGCAGCTGGATAACCTTTTAGAGCTTGTGCAAGCAGGAGGGTTACAGTTTACTACATTTTAAGTTCCATTTAGAAAGAAATATTTCCTTGAAGTCTCCTGAGAAGAAGACTTCTTATTAAAGAATGGATTATAAAGAGCAGTTTTCTCAGAAATCATCTTTTCCCATCAGTTATTTTTCAGTTTTTCATTCTGCAGAATCTCACTTTTTTTTTTTTTTCTTAAACCCTTAACTGATAATGAAAGAAATTTAAGGATTAATATGTGATATCCTAAAAGATACTGGGTATGGCAGCCATCCAGTTTCATCCATAACTAAGAATGGAAGGGAAGTCAGTTTTTCATTTTCTTTTCCTTAAGGATTTTGGTGGGGATCTGGGTGGTGCAAACAGTTAAATGCTTGACTACTAACCAAAAGATTGGCAGTTTGAAGCCACCCAGAGGAGCCTTGGAAGAAAGCCCTGCCAGTCTCTTTCTGCAAGGTCACAGCCTTCAAAATCCTATGGAGTGCATTTCTGCTTTGTATATTTGGGGTCACCAAGAGCTGGAAATGACTTACTGGCAACTAGTGGTGGTAGTAGCTACCTCCCTGAACCAGCAAGAAATTAGTTCCTGATTTGGACCACAGACTTTGAGCCATCCTTTAGGATTTCTTTTCTCCCCAAATGTATAGACTTTCCTAAAGCTGGCTGGGTACAGATCTTAGCTACTTGGGGCAGGGTAGAACTTTCCTTATAAACTGTAGATTTGTCATTGTATATCTCATGCTAGCACCAGGGAAGAGCTATGATGTGTCCAGCTTCCTACCCTCTTTGGGGAGAGCCATGAGCTTCCTCTGTAGCCTGGCCACCCTCTAGGCAAGAAGTAGCTTTGTCGTATCTGATGGGGCTGACCCAGGACAGCTGCTCTCATTACATCCTTTTCCTCATTCCTGCTTGTGCAACTTCCTTCTCTGCAGGCGAAGTTGAGGTCACTGTTTGGACAGGGAGAGCATAATAGTCTCAGAGTTTCAGAGATGCCCGATTAGATGTCTCTTATGGTTTTGGTGTGGTTAACATCCCTCACTTTGAGTTTAGCTTGATTGTGCCAGCTCAGCAAATATCACTTTTTTTTTCCCCAAAGAATTCTCTTCCAGTGAGCAGTGTTTTTGCTGTTTCATTAATAATAGTTTTTTTTAAACCAGTAATTCAGAATTACGTACAATCTAGTCTATAGTTTCTGCATATATATATATATATATATATATTTAAATACATGGTTTTCTGCTTGGATCTAGAATTTCCCAGGATAGGATCCTCTTAGTGAGTGCATTAAAAAAAAAAAAGAGCTGGCTTATGAGATGGCTGAACTTGAAAACATTATGCTGAGTGAAATACCCAAGACGCAAAAGTATAGAGACCAAAGTTCATTAGTGGTGACTATGGGCAGGCTTGAGACAGGGAACAGTCATTGTTCAGGGGACACTGAATTTCTGTTAAGAGTGATGGAATAATTGAGAAACAGATATTTGTGATGGTTGTATAGCATGATGAATGTAATAAGTGTTCCTGAATTGCAGATGTAAAAAAAGTTGAATCAGCAAATGTTGTATCACAAATAAAACAATTTAAATAAAAAATTTAAGTAAAAAATAATTTAAATAAAACCATTTAAATAACAGGCTATTTGGCCCCATCTTAGTTTTTAGACTTTCTTTCCAACTTTTTCTCATTTCATCAATGTCCATTTTCTCTTCTGAAAAGAGTTAATGTTTTATCCTACCTTCATTCTGCTACCATGTGGAACAGAGGGTTGTGGTCTTTAAAAAAGAAAGAAAAACACATTTATGTGTTTTGTGTGTATGAGTGTATTTTAGGTTTAGGGCCAGTTCCAGGCAGCCGGAGTAGAGAAGTCAATGAATAATAAACAATTTGTTTTTTCCTTTTTGGAGGCTCTGCCTCATTTTAACTGAAAACCAGAAACCTTTAAAGCCATGGGTGATTTCAGAAGCCTTCTGAGGCTGAGGTGTGTCTGACTTTGGAGTGTTTGCTGAGCCAGGGATGTCTGACTTGGAAGACTGAGAGTTGTAAGCCTAGAAGGGTCCTTAAAAGTGTGTCTCGCTGTCCTCCACCCTCGTGCCTTCCTGTGGCATTAGCTGCCTGTTTTGTGGCATGCTGAGAGGACTTCCCCACTATGACATCTTGAGGACAGGTCCTGAGGCAGGTGGCAAGCCAAACTCCTGCCTCCTCCACTACCTCACCCCACACATTTGGGTCACCCTCAGTGCCTCAGTTTCCTCATTGGGAAATGGCTTTTAGGACTTGCTGGTGATGGCCTAGGGCAAGACAGTATGTCTTTTCCCTCTAAGCCTTTCCTTCATATATAGACTAAACTCCTATCTCCGAGATCCTGTCTAATTGGGACATTCTTTAAATTATCAACTCTGTAAGTGCTGTCAGGCCCCCCTGGTGGATGAATGGGCATAATGGCTCAAGCAAATGGCAGGCTTAGGTTAGGAGAGCCCTCAGGTTTGGATCTGAGCAATCTCCTAACCCCAGATAGCCTTTCATTAACCTTGGTGCTAAATCTGCCTTACTTACTGTTGTGGACTCAATTCTGACTCAGTAATCCTATAGGACAGAGTAGAATTGCCCCATAGGGTTTCCAAGGCTATAAATCTTCATAGAAGCTGTGATGGTTATGTTTGTATGTCAACTTGGCTAGGCCTGGTTGAGTGGCTGGGCAGCTGGATGTAGTATTCCCCATGATGAGACTGGTAATCAACTCCATGGTGGACTCTACTGGGAGCAGCTGAGTAGCTACTTTTGGGTATGTGGTCTGCTTCCTGTATATAACCAGAAGCTTTGAGAATGGTCTCTAGCCTGTGGCATGCTTGGACCCTGCATGTAGCCATGTCATTGCTGCTCAGCAGCCTGCTTTGCTCTGCCGACCTTGGGACTTAAAATGGACTTAAGTTAATAGCCTGCTGTGTGGTTTGGTTACATCGGGACCGTGCCTTTTTACTTGTCAACCTTGGCACTTCTCAGCCTCAGCAGCCAGCAGCTGTCTGAGCAAAGAAATGACTCTAGCTCCAGTGGGCCAGGAGCAGGAGGCAGAGCCAGACCCCAAGGTTGAGGGGCTTTCACCCAGCCCCTAGAACCTGGCACTTTGAACTTGGACTTAAAACCTCCAAATTGTAAGAATAAACTCCTATTTGTTAAGATCATCCCATTTTTGGTATATTTCTTGTCAGAGTGGCACTAGGTAACTAGAACAGAATTAGATTGCCACATTTTTCTCCTGCAGAGTGGCTGTGGTGGATTTGAACCACTGATGTTTTAGTTAGTATCCAAGGGCTTAACCACTGTGCCACCAGGGTTTTTTTAAATCTGGCTTAGGGTTTAAATTAGGTTAGCAATTCCTATCATTTCTTGAATGGTTCATCTTTTTTTTTGTTTCTCTGAGATCTCCTTTGAAACTTTTCAACCATCAGTTGACTATTTTTGGAAATGAAATTTGTTTAGTTTTGAGAATGTGGCAATATTCCTACACATAAATAAAATGGACATTTTATTGTCATTTATTTATTAGAAGATCTCAGTCTAAGGTATTTTTATGAGCTCCTACTAAATCTGTCATAAAAACTGATGGAGTTTGTTTTTCTTCTTCTTCATCTGCAGAGTTGCTTGCATTCCCACTGTGATCAGGATGAACATGCTGACCGTGAAGACATGTGGGGTGGGTTGTTGCCTTCTTGGATACATTGAGGATTTGGGAATAACTCATTTATGGGAAATGAGCTGATTTGCTGGTTTTAGGGGTTGGTTTAAGAGGAAATCTTTATTGTTATCTTTACAGAATATATTTAGTTTGGAGTTGTTTATTCTGAAAGTGCCTTTAAAATACCTCGTGGAAGAATTTGAGGACATGGAACTGGGCTTCATTTTTGACTTGAGAAGGAAGAGGTATGAATTGACTTCTTAGGAACACAAATCACCACAGCCTTTCTAAAGTACATGTGTTTGTGGCAGTTTTGAGGCAGAATTTCTTCTTTCTCAGGAAAACTCAGTTTTTTTTTCTTTTTAATTGTGAGTTGGGTGAAGATTTACAGAGCAAATTCACTTTCCATACAGCAGTTTACATATACTTTGTCTAATGACATTGACCACAGTTTACCACAATGCAACAGTTCTCCTCCCACTTGCTCCCCATAGTTACCTCTTCTCAGTGTCCATCCCTCCATGGACTCCGGCCCCCTGAGCTGTCTCCCTGTG
>NW_006922079.1:1189518-1216325 GCF_000298275.1 Orycteropus afer afer | reverse complement strand
TGCTTCTTCCTCAGGGATGTGTTCTGGGTCTGTATCCTGCTCCCTTGATTGTACCACTTTATCCTGCTTCTTTGTGTGGACTGTGATGGTCTGTTGTCTTTGAGGCATCGTGGCATTGTTCCATTTAGATCTCTGTTAACTGTTTGTGAAGAGCAGTCAAAGGTGATTCAGGCTTTTCTTTGTGGTTTTTTATTGTTGGCCCGTTGGTGCAGAAGGAGGTTGTGGCTCTTGCTCAGTAAGTGAAGTGGTAGGATGCGTGGGTGTAGTTGTGTCTTATGGGGACTGTTGTTGTCTCCCACTCAATTAGACACAAATTACAATTGAATAACCTTCAAAAAACTAAAAGCACACGGACAAAAAACATGCAATGTAATCAGACAGGAATAATTACCAAAAACAGAAAAGGGAAAAGGTAGAAGAAAAAACAAGAAGACCTGCAATGTCTGGGGATTGGGTATTAAGAGAGAAAAAGTAGAGAAGGGGAATAATGAAGGAAAAAAAAAAATGGGAAAAATGCAAACAGAAAAATAAGGAACGGAGTTAAGTATGAGAAAAGTGGAAAAAAACAAAACAAACAAAAAAATAAATTAAAAAAAAAAATTTCAACCAGGAACAGGGAAAAGAAAAAAATGCTGAAAACTAGGTCCTGGGAGAGAAAGATTAAGAATAATAGTAAAAAGGACAAAAATATTATTAATAATAGTTGTTTTAAAACAGACAAATACAAGGAAACTAATCACCAGGAAAAGAAAGCGAAAAAGAGAAAAATAAAAATAAAAAAAGAAAGGGCAAAAAACAATTGGTGGAGGACAGGGCAGGGCACACAGGCTCCATCTGAGCACACAGACCGTGATGGAGTTCCTGTTGGCCCAGAACGTCGGTGGGAGTGGGGGTTGGCCGCACCTCCGTTCACCAAGCGGGTGTGGGTATGAGTAGCAAGAGGATTGTTGGACCTTTTTAGTCTTGCAGGTCCGGAGGGTCCTTGGGGTTGTTGGAAAGCAGAACATGTTCTTAAGCTCCAGGAACCTGCGACAGTGCTGTCTCTTTAAATATCCAAAATAGTCAAGCCGCTTTTTAACATTCAAAATGGCGGTGCCCTCTAGACCATCAAAAGTTCACAGCTCAGCCTGCCTTTCTCTTCACCTTCTCTGTTTATTCCCCAGCCACCTGAGCAGTCCTCCCTGCATTCCCTGGCTAACAGGGCTGATTTTTAGGTTAGTTCTTAAGTCCTACCAGGATCGCTGCCAGACTGCAGCTCTGTATGTCTCCTTTTTTGGTATTTTCACACAAATTCTTCTGCTAGTTGGGGTTTAGTCCACTTCTGTAGCCTTCCCTTCAAGGCTCAGGGGTCCAGGATTATCTTCTGTGTCTGTGTTAATTGGTTTCCCTTTTCTTTGTTGAAGAGCGTCTGTGCAGTCTTTCTGCCTAGTCTGCCATCTTGCTGGAACTCCCAGTTTTTGTTCTTGACACTTGAAACTGCCCACCCACATTATGACGGGTAATCTTTACTTAAAGTCAGCTGATTTCAGATGTTAACCAGATCTACAAAATTTCTTCACAACTACACTTAGATCTGGTAGCATAGTGGCTAAGACACTTGCCTGCTAACCAGATGGCTGGCGGTTCAAACCCAGCAGCCACTCCTCGGAAGGAAGGTTGGGCAATCCTACTTCCGTAGTGATACTGCCTTGGAAACCCAAGGAGGGCTCGCTATGAGTCGGGTTTGACTCGATGGCACATAACAACAACAACAACAACAACAACACACTTAGATTTGCATTTGAATAACTTGGTACAATAGCCTGGCTAGCCAAATGACATAATACTATCACACCTTGCTTCTCCTTTCATGGGACAAGGGAAGCCAGGCAGTGTGGCATGCAGCAAGGGGATTTGAGTGTTTGAGGTATTATTGCTCAGCCTCTGGCCAGCGCTCTTGGGCTTCTGCAAGGGGAATCAGAGCTTGTAGACAGTTCCTTTGAGGCAGGGGAACAGAAATATCCTATTGATCTCTTCAAGTGGGAGTTTAAATTTTCCTTATTTTCATACTTAAGGAGGGGTTTGGTTGGTGAATTTTGAGTGTGTGTGTATATATATATATATATATATATAGTTTCAAATCATCATTTGTTTTACCTGTGCAGATACAATGTATATATTTTAACTCTAATATACTAGAGCTTAAATTCTAAATCACTTGGTTTGTGGCAGGCTTCAGTCTACAATGGGAGCCCTAACTCCATTTTGATGCTGTTTGAGTTCTTTATGTTAATTCCCCAATGCTTGCTAACCATTAAACCAGCAGTGTGGCTATTCTTAGACTCCATGTTCAGGGCAAGCTCAGGAACAGTAGCGTTGAAAGTACATTAACTAGCGTGCAGAAGGGTGCTCACACAAAGAACTTGGGAACTTGCCTGGGCAATACTAAAAGTAGCTGCTAATCAGGTGCATGTTATCTAATTTAAGTTGGGGTTTAAGTCTGGTTTTGTCTGGTAGCCACTTCATGGCTGTAGCTTAAGGTCACGTGATCATGAATCATACCCCAACCATCAAGTATAGCCAGGTAATCAAATCAAAGCCCTGGAACCAATCCTGTAACCTGGGCCGGCTTGAGTGTCTAGTCAGCTGGTGGTTGTCATTCCCCATGATGAGACTGGCAATCAACTCCATGATAGGATCTACCACAAGCAGCTGAATAGCTGCCTTTGGGATGTGAACTGATTCCTGTATATAAGGAGAAGCCTTGGGGATAGTCTCTAGCTTATGGCACGCTTGGACCCTGTGTGTAGCCGTGTCATTGTTCAGCAGCCTGCCATGCTCTGCCAACCTTGGGATTTTCAGTGGACTTGAATTAATGGCCTGCATGTGGTTTGGTAACATTGGGATTATGCCATTTTATTTGTTGACCTTGGGCTTGTTAGCCTCAGCAGCCAGTACTTGCCTGAGTGAAGAGATGCCTCTAGCTCCAGTGGGCTGGGAGCAAGAGGCAGAGCTGAAGCCCAAGGTTGAGGGGCTTTCACCCAGCCCTTAGAGCCTGGCACTTTGAACTCGGACTTCTAGCCTCCCAAACTGTAAGAGAATAAACTCCTGTCTGTTCAAGCCATCCCATTTGTGGTATATTCTTGTCAGAGTGGCACTAGGTATCCAGAACAGTATGTATCCCTGTCATGGTCCTTTCCCCACTTCTGTAGTCCTACCTGTGACAGTGATGAATTGACTTGCTACCTATCATGATCTTTGGTGATTTCCTTAGTTCTCTGTCGTGTATAATTAAAACCACAGCTCTGAGTTGGTGGATTCCATTGACCTCTGTACTGTATACATGCTCATGGTCTCCCTCATCCAAGTGATTATGTTTGTCTTTGTCCTGTTTAAGACTTTAATAAGTGTCTCTATAAAACATGTTTGAATTTGGGGTCTATTTTTGCCTAACACACTATGTAGATGAACTAGATTTATATTAAAATGAGTGGCAGTGTTCTGTTGTTACCTCATAGACACTTAAGGAAAATCAGTGGCTTCAAAATGATGGGGTTGGGTTTCAGCAAGGGCCAGCCACCCGTGATATCAGATTGGGTTTTGAGGTTGCCCAAGGAGGCCCCTTGACTTTGTGGGCATGACCCACAAATAGTTTATTTAGGAGGTCCTAGTGCATAAACATCAGGAACTGTGATCTACTTCCCCATTATGATTTCCTTTTGAGATTTGGTTTTAGTAGGGACAGCTGCAGGAATACAGGGACAAGTGAGGTGGGCTAGAATCTAGGGTTTGGGTTTCCTGGAGGGAGATAAATGGAAGGATCCTGACAGGTTGGTGAAAGTTTTCTTCTTTTTGTGATAGATAAGGCTAGAAAAGTGAGTTCTGCTTTGGCATAGAAATGAGGTATTTCTCCTATGTAGGAAAAAATCTGGTAAAGAAAATAGAGATAACTTTTAAATACTTTGTATTCCTTCCTTTCCATTTTGTGGGTGACTGACTTTCTCAGTTATTTTGAAATCCTTAGACCAGCAAATCAACTAGATTAAGATGATTTTCCCCATAACTTGTAGAAAGTTGAATTTACATTTGGGAAGAAGTCAAAATTCTGTCTAGGCCCTGTGTTATCAGCAGCTGCAGAGGGAAGGCTTGTGTCTTAGTTACCTTGTGCTGCTGTAACAGAAATATAACATTAAGTAAAAAAAAAAAAAAAAGAAAGAAATATATTTTCTCACAGTTGTAGAGGTTGAAATTCCAAAGAAGGGTTTTGGTGATGTCTGTTCCTTCTGGGGGCTTCTGTCCTAGTTTTTAGTGTTTGCTTGCAATCCTTGGTGTTTCTTTACCAACCTTACAGGACATCTCCTTCCTTCCCCATGTCTCTGTGCCTCATCAATTCTTCTTATGACTCAGAAGTGATAAGGCTTAGGATCTACCCTAGTCTGGTATGACCTTATTAAAGTAACAAAAGTAATGCCTGTTTCCAAACAGGATCACACCAACAGGTATAGGGGTCTGGGTTTCAGCACTGTTTTTTGGGGAACACAATTCAATACATAACAGCACGAGAGCCAGAAAGTCAGCAAGCTGAAGTCTTTTATTTATTTTTTAATTATTATTATGGTTTGGGTGAAAATTTACAGAGCAAATTCATTTTCCATACAGCAGTTCATACACGTTTTGTCTCAAGACAGTGACTGCAATTTCCCACAGTGTAACAGCTCTCTTCCCACTTCCTTCCCATAGTTACCTCTTCCTGTGTACATTGCTCCCATGCACTCCTGCCTACCCCACCCCCCAGCTGTCTCTCTGTGCATACATTGCCATTCAATTTTCCCATGATTGATCACTCCAAGGGGTGTATCTACCTGATGTAAATGTTTATCCCCTATGCCTGTCTATTGTTTAGCTGTAAGCCACAGGAGTGAGTTCAATTCCAGACCTAAAGTGTAGGTAGGGGCCATAGTCTCAGAGGTCTCACTGGACTTTTATTAGACCAGCAAACCTGATCGGTCTCTCTCTCTCTCTTTTTTTTCTTATGATTTTGAGTTATGTTCTCCCACTCTATCCAGGATCTCCTGTACCAACCCCCTTTGAGTGGTGGATAGTGGTAGCTGGGCACCATCTAGTTCTTCTTGTCTGATGGTCAAATAGGCTGAGGATCACATGATCTACCAGTCCCTTGGACTAATTGTTTCTATGCTTCTTTGGTTTTCTTCGTTCTTCTTTGCTCTGGACAAGGAGAGACCCATCAAGCAAGCTGAAATCTTAACTGGTGTGGAACCCTTGTAAGTTATTTCCTCTCCCTGAGCCTCAGTTTCTGCAACTGGAAAAATGGAGATAACTCTGTTATGTGGGTTGGGTCTTGTTGAATAAATTAAGGGAGATAGTCTGTGCTATCAATCCTTTTTCAAGTGCCTTTACCATGTTGGCCTAATTATTCTAGAGCCTCCTTTCCAGCATATTGCATAGGTGCAATTGTACTCACAGGAGCTGGTAGGTAATATACGAAGTTCCTCACTGTGCTTCAGATTTGGAACTGGTCAGAAGCAACTTTAATTTTTTTATTTTAACCTTCTGCAGAATGTGGCAGATAATGTGCTGAGCCAGTATTTGAAATAACACAGAACTTTTTATCCTGTTGGAGAATAAACAGCTTAATTCTAAACTAAAACAAAAACACTCAGTGCCATCAAGACGGATCCGACTCATAGCATCCCTTCCTTGGGTTTTTGAAGTGGTATCACTATGGAAGTAGACTGTCAATCTTCCTTCTGAGGAGTGGCTGGTGGGTTTGAACCTCCAGCCTTCTGGTTAGCAGTCAGATGTCTTAGGCACCAGAGCTCCTATTAATTCTAAATTGGGATAAAAATAAACCCATGATACCATTGTAGGTTTGATTATGTCTAAAGCAACTTGTAAACTATTACTGTCTCCTAAACGAACCCTGTTGATGCTTCTGAAGGAAGACACCCAAGCTTCACTGAAGGCATTTGGGAAAAGCAAGACTCCAGGAGTTGACAATATCAATTGAGATGTTTCAACAAATGGATCCAGTGGTGGAAGGGCTTTGCAAAAAGGGCAAGGAGGCCACATGTTCTGACCTCCTCTAACCCTACAAGAGGAAGGCAGAATCACCATCAATAGCCCAAGGCCTGTTACTGCAAGGCCGGACATGCTGCCTCCCTCCAGCCCTTTCTCCAACCATTCCTCCCAAAGCACCCACCACCTCTCTCCTGGGTTCGATAATTCACTGCAGTGGCCACGCAGAACTCACAGATTATGGGGTTTATTAGGGAAGCACCACAGGCTACAATTCAAGTTCAGGAAAAAAAACACTTAGTCTCTCTCCCAGCCCACTGTCCCTCAGCCAACAGTCTCTCACAGTCTCTTTCCCAGCAGTGCTGGTCCCTCGGTGTCTCACTCAGCAAAGTGTGTCTCTTGCGTCTCTTTCCCAGCAGCACGTGTCTCTTTCAGGGGCGCGTGTCTCTTTCGGCAGCACGTCTTCCTCAACCAGCAGTCAGAGAGAGTTCTGCCTCCAGGAGGCCTCCTTTTGAGCCTGGCAGAGTGGTCAAACTAGCCAATCATAGCATCAGAACTCTAAGCACTTGAGAGTGAGCCTCCCATAACATTGCATTGTGCCATGCCCAACAGAAATAACCTAGGTGGATAACATGTACAATCAGGAGCTCCTCAATTGCTCATTCCACCACTGAGTTTACAATGACTTATGGGTAGAAAAGCCATACTAAGTAATTTACTACTCTGCAGGCTTCCTCATCTATGCCAAGAAATTTTGAAGACACTTACCAGGCCAACCAACAGGAAGACACATATTTGTGTCTATTCTAAAGAAAGTCCATCTAACAGAATGTAAAATTATCAAACAATGTCATTAATATCACACACAAGTAAAAGTTGCTCAAAATAATTCAAAAATAGTTGCATCATTTACATAAACAGATAACTGCTAGGTTCAAGCTAGATTCAGAAGAGGACATGGAATGAGGGATATCATTGCTGATGTTAGTTGGATCTTGGCTGAAAGTAAAGAATATCGGAAAGATGTCTACCTGCAAAGGCATTCAACTGTGTGGATCATAACAAATTATGGATACCATTGTGAAGAGTGGGAATTCCAGAACACTTCATTGTGCTTGTGAACAGCCTGTACATAGATAAGAGGCAGTTGGCAAAGTGCCTAAGGTATTTGACTACTAACCAAAAGGCTGGCCATTCAAACCCAGCAGCCATTCCTTGGATGGAAGGTTGGGCAATCTGCTTCTGTGGTAATACTGCCTTGGAAACCCAAGGATGGGTCACTATGAGTTGGATCCAACTCAGCAGTAGTGAGTTTGTGTAGTTTCAAATCAGGAAAGTTGTGTATCAGGATTATATCCTTCCTCCGTACATATTTGGTCTGTATGCTAAGCAAATAATCTGAGAAGCTGGGCTATATGAAGAAGACCACAACATCAGGATTGGAGGAAGAATCATCGACATCCTGCAATATGCAGGTGACACAACTTTCTTTGCTGAAAGTGAACAGGACTTGAAGTCCTTACTGATGAAGCTCAGACTGTAGCCTTCAGTCTGGATTACACCTCAACATAAAGAAAACAAAAATCCTCACAACTGGACCAATAAACACTGTCTTGATAAATAGAGAAAAGATTGAAGTCCAAGATTTCATTTTACTTGGATCCACAGTCAACACCCATGGAAGCAGCAGTCATGAAATCAGATGACATTGCACTGGACAAATCTGCTGCAAAGGACCTTTTTAAAGTGTTAAAAAGCAAAGATGTCAGTTTGAAGACTGAGATGTGCCTTGCCTTACAGGCATGTAAAAGGTGGACAAGATCAAAGAACAATTGAGGCATTTGAATGTTGGTGAAGTACATTGAATATACCATGGATTGCTAGAAGAATGAACAAATCTCTTTTTAGAAGTACAGCTAGAATGCTCCTTAGAAGCGAGGATGATGAGACTATGTCTCATGTAGTTTGGACATGTTATCAGGATGGACCAGTCCCTAGAGAATGATCTGACATCATGTTTGATAAAGCAGAGCATCAGCTAAAATGAAGAAGACCCTCACCAAGATTGATTGGCACAGTAATACAACAGTGTGCTCTAACACAGTAACGATTTTGAGGGTGGCACAGGACCAGGTAGTATTCTGTTCTGTTGTACATAGGGTTGCTGTGAGTCAGAACAGACTTGACGACACCCAAGAACAACAACAACATAGGAACCTTGCTGGAGCAATGGTTTAGAGAGTCACTATGACAACAACAGGTTTGGTTTTGGGTGTATGAGTGGAAATTGACACCGTGGCAAACAGCAACACCAGTGGTGTTGATTTCCACAGTAACCTGAACTGTGTTTGGAAATGTAAATGGATAACTGAAGGTTTGCATTTCAGATGGGTGTAGGTGGGGTTTGAATAAAATGCTTTGACAAGACAGACCTTTCTTTACACTGAATGGAGAGGGGGAAGAATTAGAAAAAGCACAGATGATGGGATAGAGAGAGAAGGGTCAAGCTGAATCTTCCTCAGTCTGCTCAGTTACTTCATGATGTAGCTTCCTGGATTACACATATTTGAAAACCATTTGCAACTTAGTGTCTGATTAAACAGTATAATTATAATTCCAAGAGCTTTGTTTAGTTGCTCCTTAATTAGTAATGGTTTCTCTTCTTAAAAACATATGCTAACTGCTAATTTTTTTTCTCCCTTTGAGAAGGGACTTACGTTTCTTTGTTTCCATAGAATTGAGGTGTAAATTTTGGCCTTGTGGAGTCAGGAGGGCTGGCCTCAACGTGACTGACCTGGCTGCTGTCTACTTTCTGTTCTCTCTGTCTGCTCGTTTTGGGTAGTTCAGTTCTGTCTTACTTTGCTAGTGGTTCCATAACACAAATACCACAAGTAGGTGGCTTTAAAGAATATAAATTTATTTTATTACAGTTCTGGAGGCTAAAAGTCCAAATCAACATCTCAGCCATGTTGATTCCTTCTGTGGTCTCTCTCATAGTTTATGGTATTTGCTGGTGATCCTTGGCATTCTCTGGAGACTGTCTTCCTCCATGTTGTGTCTCTCTGTCTGGTGTACTCTTTTTATAATTCATTAGTGATTAGGTTTAGGACCCATCTTGCTCATTAATATAACAAAAGAAAACCCTATACCCATTCCTCACTTATTGACTATCTCCTTATCTGACATTCTGAATTTATTACAATAGTAAAAACTCTACTTAAATCCCCTTAAAGCCAGGTAAGGACCCATGTGTTTTACATGAGAGAGTGCCTTTCTCCCAAGCCCCAAGTCCTCAATCCTTCCCATCCTACCCTTTTCGTCAGTCTTGGATGTGAATAAAGTTAAAAGAGAGAGAGGAAAAGCCAGCCACAAGCTGCCAGATCTTAGCCAGATTCAGTCTTGAGTGTAACTGTTGCATTTACTGTGAGTCTGCCAGAAGATGGCTGAAGGGTGCAAACAGGACATGCAGCAGTCACTTCGCTGCAGACCCAAAGATCCACTGTTTGTACACTTAAGGGTGCTGTGTCCAACAGGCAGCAGTCCCAAGTGGGTGGACGTACCTATGGAGAGTAAAAACTCTCCATAGGTCAAGGTAGGGTAGATCCCCTCCTACTTGCAAATCCTGGCCCAGTCAGCTCTGCCTGTGGTCTGAAACAGCACAAGCTGACCTGCCCACTGGAAGTATGAAAATTACAGTGCTGAGATGAGCAAGCTGCAGATGGTTACTGCAGGGCAGGAGCAAGCACCATGGGGCTACCTCTGAAATGACTTGTGCAGCCTATGGAACATTTGGTTACTGAAGTTTCACACAGTACTGATTTATCTCATAATGATCTGGTCTTTAGAACTTAATAACCATGTTGATAAGTGACAAGTGGGTATTTATAAACAGGATCACATCCACAGGTCAGGACTTTAGTAAATATTTTGAGGAGACACAGTTCAAACTATAAAACATAGCCCAAATTAATCTTTTGGTGAAATAAGTTTTTTATTTCATTGGGCTTTGAGTAGGAATTCATACTTTCATGATCTTGAGAAAAAGTGCTTGACAGATAATGATTGGCCTCAAAGCTGAGTGTAGGAAGAGTTGAGATGACAGGGACTCAGTTGTGTTTGTGTAGTACCCTCCTCGTTCAGCCTCTCAGTTTGGCACATAATGATTGATGAACAGGATACTGTTTCCTGAGTTGCACCCTGTGTTTCCAAGTTGATCCTGATTCTAAATTGTTGTAACTTGTTAATTCCTTAATAAACCCCATAATCTTAAGTGTGGTGTTTGAGTTTTATGTGGCCATTGCAATGAATTATTGAACCCAGCAGAGAAGTATAGTGCCAAGGGAGGAATGGCTGTTGTCACAATTGGTAAAAAGGTTGGAGAGAGAAGGTCTGTTTGACCTCCACCTCTTAGGCATTAGCTTTGGGCTCATCTTGGTTCTTATCCTAAGGAATCTAGACAAGTTCTGACACTACTACCACTGCAATACAGGACCCATGCACAATGAAATGAAATGCTGCCTGATCCTGTGCCAGCTCTGTGAATGGTTATTGATCTGACCATTGTGTTTGATAGAGCTTTCCTTGCCTGATTTTCAGAAGTAGATCACCAAGCCTTTCTTTCTTGTCCATCTTTGACTAAGCTGTGGTGAAGCATCATACAACACACAAGCCTCTACATTAATCATGTTATGCAGTCATTTCCCTTAATTGATGCCAGATTTCCAGTCACCATAACAGAAACTCACTGTTTCCCAAATAATGGCTCCTCCTCTCCTCCTCTTTCCCACCTTGGGTTTTTGTTGTTAGGTGCTGTCCAGTCAATTTTGACTTATAGTGACTCCAGTGACAGAGTAGAAATGCTTTATAGGATTTTCTTGGCTGTAATCTTAATGGAAGCAGATTGCCAGGTCCTTCTTTAAAACTACTGAGTGGATTGGAACTACCAACTTTTAGTTAGCAGCCGAAAGCTTAACTGTTGTACCACCATGTTCTTTATATCTTCAGTTGTTATTTTATGTAAGTGAAACCATACAGTGTTTGTCCTTTTGTGATTGATTTATGCACTGAGCATAATGTTTTCAGGCTTCATCTATGTTGCCTTCATTTCTTTTTATGGCTGAGTAGTATTTCTTTGTATCTCTATATATACCCACATTTTCATTATCCATTCATCCACTGATAAACATTTGGGTGTCTCTATCTTTTGGCTGTTGTGAATGGTGCTACAGTGAACATGGGTGTACATGTGTCTGTTTGGGTCTGAGTGGAATTGTTGGTTCATATGGTAGTTCTGTGTTTTATTTTTTGAGGCATTTCCACACTTTGCCACAATGGCTTTACCATCTTGCATTCCCACCAGCAATGGATAAGAGTTCCAATTTCCCCACATCCTCATCACATTTGTTATTTTCTGTTCTGTCCATCCTCACATGCAAAAAAACCCTAACTCACTGCCATCCAGTCAATTCTGACTCATAGTGATTCGCATTGGGTTTCCAAGGCTGTAAATCTTTAAGGAAGCAGACTGCCTCATCTTTCTTCCATAGAGCAGCTAGGGGGTTCAAACCATGAACCTTTTGGTTAGCAGCCAAATGCCTTAACCACTACACTGCCCGAACTACTTTCTCCATACTAGTGGGAGTGAAGTGGTATTTCATTGTGGTATTGATTTACATCTCTCTGATGGGTAATAATGTTGAACATCATTTCATGTGTTTGTTAACCATTTGAGTATCTATTCAAGTCTTTTGCCCATATTTCCATGGGATTGTCTGTTTGGTGTTTGTGATAGTTGAAGATGTGTCAACTTGGCTGGACTCCAGTTGTGAGTGGTGGTTCCCATGATGGATCACATAACTGAGTTCTAAGCGGCGGTCTGCCTAAGGGGAGTTTCCCCAGGGGTGTGGCCTACCTGCAATGCTATCCCAGGGACAAGCTGGAAGAACGGCATTCCGGACTATATACTTCCTGGAGCGAGCAGCTCGCTGCTCGCCCTGGAGGTTTTCGGATTCATTCTTTGTTGGGAACAGCGACCCTGCGTGTCAGTTTGATTCTCTCCGCTCTGTTGCGCTTACGGGAACCAGACGACTCCGGGCCCCATCTCTCTCCAGAGACGAACTTTGTGACTTGAACTCCTCTGCCGTGCGTGCGAAAGCCAGACGGCCCTGGGCCCCATCCCCCTCCAGAGACGAACTTTTCAGCTTGAACTTGTTGGCTTCTACACGCTTGTGAGCCATTTATCTAAGATAAATTTCTCTCTCTCTCTCTCTTTCTCTCTCTATACATACATATATATATATATATATATACTTTGCTGGTTTTTGTGTTTCTCTAGAGAACCCAATCCAACACAGTGTTGTTGTGTTGTAGAAGTTTTGTATATAATTTGTATATTAGACCCTTACTGAATATTTGGTTCCTGAAAACTTTTTCCCAATCTGTATGCTGTCTTTTCATTTTTAAAATAAAGTCCTCTAATGAGCAAAAAAAGTTTCATGAGGTTTCATTTATGTGTTTTGTTTTTGCTCTTTGTACTTTTGTTATAGTCCTCACATTTTTTAAAGACTTAGGTGAAAAAGTGAATTTGTGGTTTTCTTAGTCATGGGCTGCCCCATAGCCTGTGCAGAGCTAGGAAGATTCCCAGTGATGATGTGCTCCCTGGGCAGGGGGATGACCCCAAGTAGCAAACGGTGCACAATGAATTCTTCAACAAGGCCTTTGTCACCTTCCACATTTCTGCTGGTGACAATTGCTGGTGATAACGTGGGTTTGTGACAGACCTCTGATTGGATTTAGTATGATCACTCTTAGGGAATACCACTGTCTTGGGGACACCGTGTTTGTTGCCACTGCTTTAGCATGTTTCTTTTTTATTTTGTCTTAATGTTTAGGTGGTCCATAATGCTGCTGGTGGCCAAGGCCCACTCTGGGCAACTTCCTCCAGTGCCTGGCCCAGGGTTGGGACAGCTTTGCTTGCTTAGGACCCCATTACAGTGCCCTTTATCTTATTTGGGGCTCTCTACACAGCTTTGGAGTAAAGGTGGGCTGGATGTTGTCTAGTGGCTTATCTGGAGCTCAGGTTGATAAAATCTGCTGGGTTCCTGTGCCCATCTCCAACTTCATGCCTATCTCTTAGCAGCATTAAAGTTGATCTCTGGTTAGTGAATCAGTTTGGTTTAAGGCTGTGAGTCTTTTGTTCTCTAGGTGATTAATGATTAATGTTTTACTAAATTATCAAGGTTACATTCTTAGGTCATTTGTAGATTTTATACTTTTTTAAGCTTAAGTCTCTTATTCCTAGTTTTCTGGTGTGTGTTTGTTGAAGCTGAGAAGTCAGGTGGGTAAAAACCAGTTGCTGTCCAGTGGATTCTGACTCCTGGTCACCCCATGTGTGAATAGTAGTACTATGCTCCATATAGGATTTTCAGTGGCTAATTTTTTTCTGAAGTATAATTTTTTCTTCTCAGGTGCCTCTGGATAGGCTCAAACCTCCATCCTTTTGTTTAGGAGCCATTTGTACTACCCAGGGACTCCAGTCAGGTGATTGAAGGTAGAATTAAACACTTAGGAAAATTTGGATGCCTCAGTCTCTACCTTTTCTGAATGGGAACTGAGGGGTGTCTTTATGGGCACTCACTGCTTCCATCTGCTCAGATTCAATGTCCCAGCCCTCTCTGCTTCTCTGTTCCTAGAGTCTCTGATGTATCCACTTACGTTAATGTGTACCTGACAAATGAGGACAGGTGGGCCACATTTGCACATCTGGCACATTGAGATTTTCTCAGCACCATCTGACACATGAAAAGAGAAGCCTAGAAACAGAGATTTGCCTCCAATCACACACATAGGAGGTGCTAGAGTAGGTGTCTTATTGCAAGGCCATGCCTTTCAGCCTGTCCCAGACATGAATTAACCTTCCTGCTGCCACTGTGTCCCATACCATCTGAATTTTCCCCTTTCCAGAAGTCTGCTAGCTAGCAAACTTGCCCACTTACTTTCCTCATTAATTCCTATGCCTTTTGTTTAAAGACTTACCTTTTCCTTATCCTGGGAGCTCTGGTGTAGTGCCTAAGGCATCTGACTGCTGACCAGAAGCCTGAAGGAAGGTTGGGCAATCTACTTCTGTAGTGATACCACTTTGGAAACCCAAAGAAGGGTCGCTGTGCGTTGGATCCGACTCCACGGCCGTGAGTTTGGTTTTTTGGTTTTCCTTATTCTCACAAGTGCTCTTTGGGGGTGTTCCTAGAGGGCAGATGCAGGTCCTATTTATGAGTTGCTGGTGCCTGGCTCCCTTACTCAGTGACAGGCGGTGATAAACCCCGAGTCTAGGCAGGAGGAGGATGGGCATGCAGCGGGAAAAATGAAGCCTGGGGTATCTTTTGGCGAAAATGGTCTGGAAGACATCCTTTGTAGCAGGAGCCCCTTTAGTATTAAAACAGCTGCTATACTGTTTCATCCTGAATGAAACAGAGTAGGCATGAACTCAAGACCAGGGAGATGGTGCCTGATGGCCTATGCCTTCTAGATGGTCCCAGCTTTTACTTAGCTTTTTCTAGGCATCTAGAATTATACTGATCTGTGGGAAGGATGTCCCCTCTAACCTGTAGACACCTCTTTGTTTATTTTTTTATATTTAATTTAAGCCATTTGTGACATCCTTTGAAGAACTTATGGTGGCTTTGGATATACCTGGCCTGTTGGAGTCAGAGAGGCCTGATGGTGAGGCCTGAGGGACTTTCAGGGTCTTTTAGCCTACTCAACTTCTTACACCTTCCCCTAGGCTCCTGAGAACAGAGGGGAATGTATGGTGAACACTAGATTAAACACTGTGGTGAGCATGTGGTGTGGCTTGTCTCTTACTCCTTATCCCTATCTTGAACATTTTCAGCTATTTATAGCTCCCAGGTAGGAGTGCTGTCTCCCTCCATCCATGCACCCACCTCCTGTAATTAAGAATACTAGTTTGAAGAAAGTGATGCTGCCCAAAGGGAACCTTAGAAGTAGACTTATCCCTCAGAGAGGGAAGTCTGGATGTCCTGACTGTACCTACCCATTGGAATAGTCTGACCTTTCTCTTGGAGCCTTAAAGTGGAGCTGGGGCCTACCTAGATGTTTGAATGTTTTCACATAGAAAGAATGTTGAGCATAGTTAGAAGATAGATGATAGGGTTCTGAGTAAACCAGCCCTTCTCCCGTAGGGTCCTCAGGTGGACCCCTACATTCACTCACCTCTGTGCTGTGTGAAGACTGTCATCTCCTTAATTTGGGCTTCTGAAGTTCACTCCAGCATCTGAGCCTCCATGACTTTGGTGATTCCATCCACCTGGAATGCCCACCCCCTTCCTGGCCTTTAAAATCCTATTTATGGTTAAAGCACCTCTCAGTGTGACTTCTTGTTTATATCTAATGAATTTTGTCTAGTAACGGAAGTTTGTACTAACTTTTAAAACAAACATGATGCCATCCCCCGCCCCCTACTACTAGGGATGGGATTAATCACACCATTTATTAGCCTCAGAGATCCTTGGGTGGTACAAACAGTTGCACTCAGCTACTAATAACCCAAGGAGGGAATGCTGTGAGTCGGGTCCCACTTGACGGCACATAACAACAACTGACAGAAGTGTTGGCAGTTTGAACCCACTCTGAGGCACTACAGAAGAAAGGCCTGGTAATCTATTTCCATAAAGATTATAGCCAAGAAAACACTGTGGAGAAGTTCTGCTGTTTAACACATGTGGTCACCATAAGTCAGGGTCAACTCCATGGCAACAGGTTTAGTTTGGGTTTTATTAGCTCCATAACCTTTGGTGGGCCTTAGAGGAGATATACCAGGGAACCTTGTTTACTTTCCTTCTTCTGTATAAATGGGATAAGGATGGCTGCCTTGCTTCCCCCTGGGATTCTTTTGACCCCAAATGTATTTTGGAAACTAAGTACTATAAATTTAATTGTATCAGTAATTAAGTGGTCTATCAAGTCTTAAAGGAACACTGGTGATACAGTGGTTAAAGCACTCATCTGCTAACTGAACGGTCAACAGTTCAAACCCAGTGGGAGAAAGATGTGGCAGTCTGCTTCTGTAAAGGTTACAGCCTTGGAAACTCTATGGGGGTGTCCTACTCTGTCCTGTAGCATTGCTGTGAATTGGAATCAACTCAATGGAAACAGGTTTTTGGTTTTATCAAGTCTTACACAGTCCATGAGTGGTACAACTAGTTAACATACTTGGCTGCTAATCAAAAGGTTGGAGTTTTAAGTATACCTAGGGGTACCTTGGAAGAAAGTCCTGTTGATTTACTCCTAAAAAAAATCAACTGTTGTAAACCCTACAAGCACAGTACTATTCTCACATACTATGATTGGAGTTGACTCGATGGCAACTGGTTATCAAGTCTTATGCTGGACCTTCAAAAACCCCAGCCTTCCATTTAATTTTGGAGTGTTTATTTGGATCAAAGTGCCTTGTTAGGATGGGTAGTATGGTCTCAAATTCACAGTGCATCACCCATGGCATGAATAGACATCTAAACATTAGGAGCTCTGGTGGCATGGTGCCTAAGGCAGTTATGATGTGGTTACTCCTGTGATGGGATCAGATGTATATGTTTTGAGCAGCCAGTCTATTGAAAGGGATTTTCCCTAGGGGTGTGGCCTGCTTCCAGAATATTTATGGACATCCTAGGAAAAGAGACATTCTTCTGTGGATCAGGATTCTCTTGTGCTGCCTACAACTGTCCGTGAGCGAACAATCTACCATCCGGCCTGGAGATCTTGGATTCGTCATTCGTTGGAGTCAGTAAGTACACTGCCTGCCAACCTTGAGCTCCTCAGCCCCTGCAGCTGCATGAATCGGGAAAAGCCTCCAGCTTGACGTTTGATCCAAGAACTTTGGACTTGCCAGCTTCTATAAGTGTGTGAGCCATTTTCTTAAGACAAATTTCTCTTTCTCTCTCTCTCTATAAGGTTTACTGCTTTTGTTTCTCTAGAGACCTCAGTTTAACACATTTGATACAAAGAGTGGTTCTGGAGAGACAAAATCTTAAGGATGGGCTTTCTAAATTGGTTCTCCAATTTGATTAATTGTAAAGATACTAGTGACCTGGCCTCTGTTAGTAAAGATGGTCCTGCTAATCTGTGACATGAGGTGGCAACATTAATATGCAAAATAGCACCACCAGTAGATCAGGTACTTATGAGATGTGAGGCTCTGGGTGGTCGTATATTTGATACTTTTCTGCAATTTTGTCAGCATGAGGCATATAAGGAAGCTGGTTGGTTGGTCCTACCTACACTAGACAAAGTGGTGAAAGAGGGAGATGAGCTCAGGGCTGCTCAGTCATGGCTTAAGCACCACATAAAATACCTCAATGTTTCCAGTTGTGCTCTGAAAGAAAGCCTTATTTCTTCTTGTAACAGAGCTGATATTGCTGAAAACCAAACCCAGAGTCTTATTGTAAGCGTGGCTGAATTACAATGCCAATTAAATTCCCAACCCAAAATAGTATCAGAAGTTAAAGTGAGGGCATTAATTGGGAAGAAATGGGATCCTTAAACCTGGAATGGGGACTTATGGGCAGATAGGAAGATCAGGATATGGAGTCTATAAATCCTGTTGAATCCCTCCCATCTGAAGGGATTACTGTAAAGCCATTATCCCCTCTACTTCAGTTTAATGGAATTAACCCAGATGTTCCTGTTGGGTCATTGCCTGAGGCAGAGGCCATGGAAGACATTGCTGAATGTTCTCAGGAACTGCCCCAATCACCCATTGTTGCTGCTAGACCTATAACTAAAGTTAAGGCCAAGTGAGCCCCAAAAGGTGAAATAGAAAGTGTGATTGAGGAGGTGGTACACTGCACCCGAAAAGACCTACTTGATTTTGTGAACATACACAGACAGAATCTTGGAGAATATGTATGGGAATGGTTACTGAGGGTGTAGGATAATGGTGCAAGGAATGTCACATTGGATCAGTCTGAGTTTATTGATTTAGGACCACTAAGTACGGATTCTTCATTCAGTGTTTCAGCTCGAGAGGTTAGGAAAGGTTCTAATAGTTTATTTGGTTGGCTTACTGAAGCATGGATTATGTGGTGGCCTACCTTAAGTCAAGTTGAAGTACCAGACATGCCTTGGTATAATGTAGAAGAAGGTATCCAGAGGCTTAGGGAAATTGGCCTGTTAGAATGGATTTATCAGATTAGACCCCTAGAGCCAGAAATGCAGAGTCCAGAAGACACACCTTTCACCAGTATGGTGGTGGTTGTGTGCCGTCAAGTTGGACCCAACTCATAGCGACCCCTCCTTGGGTTTCTGAGGCAGTATCACTACGGAAGTAGATTGCCCTGTCTTCCTTCCAAGGAGTGGCTGGTGGGTTTGAACCGCCAGCCTTCTGGTTAGCAGTCAAGTGCCTTAGCCACTATGCTACCAGAGCTCCTTTCCAGTATGGTGAGTAATAAATTTGTGAAGGGAGCTCCAGCATCCTTGAAGACTGCTGTGATTGCTATCTTTACATAACTAGATGTTTACATAAACTAGATGTGACGGTGGGAACTTCCCTAATTGAACTGAGACACTTAACTACAATGGGGCTGATTGGATCCCGTGGTAGGAGGGGCCAAGTGACAGCAGTTAATTGACAAAGGCAAGGTGGGCATGGTTACCATAATGGACAGCAGAGTTGGAACAGTAATCAGAATAGTCTGACTCATGTGGAATTATGGCATTGGCTACTTGCTAATGGTGTTGTTACTAGTAGTCAAATACATGCCAAACCTACTAAATATTTACTTGATCTGTATATACAGAAGAATTCTAGGTCACATGAACAGCAGCCTAGATTGAATCACCAGAATTCAGAATCACGACCTCTCAATCAATTCCTAGACTTGAGTCAGTTTACAGACTGACAACCTCTTAAATGAAGGGGAGGCCAGGTCCCTTTAAGAAAGGACCCCACTACATTGGGAAAAATCTATAATTTCAATATTTTTCCCAGCCTTCTCCAAAGTAATTGGAGGCCTTTTATGAGAGTGACTGTTCATTGGGGAAAAGGAAATAATCAGACTTTTCAGGGATTACTGGACACTGGCTCTGAACTGACACTAATTCCAGGAGACCCATAGCATCATTGTGGCCCACCAGTCAGAGTGGGGGCATATGGAGGTCAAGTTATTGATGGAGTCTTAGCTAAGGTGCATCTCACAGTGGGTTCAGTGGGTCCCTGAACCCATCCTGTAGTAATTTCCCCAGTGCCAGAATGCACAATTGGAAGAGATATACTGGGCAATTGGCAGAATTCCCACATTGGGTCCCTGACATGTGGAGTAAGGGCTATTATGGTAGGAAAAGCCAAGTGGAAGCCATTAGAACTGCCTCTACCTACAAAAATAGTAACTCAAAAGCAATACCGCATCCCTGGAGGGGTTGCAGAAATGACTGTCACCATCAAGGACTTGAAGGATGCAGGGGTAGTGATTCCCACCACATTCCCATTTAATTCACCTATTTGGCCTGTGCAAAAAACAGATGGATATTGGAGAATGACAGTAGATTATTGTAAACTTTAGGTGGTGACTCCAGTTGCAGCTGCTGTTCTTGATGTGGTTTCATTGCTTGAGAAAAATTAGTACATCCGGTACTTGGTATGCAGCTATTAATCTGGCCAGTGCCTTTTTCTCGATACCAATTTCAAAGGACCATCAGAAGCAGTTTGCCTTCACCTGGCAAGGCCAACAATATACTTTCACAGTGCTTCCTCAAGGATATATCAACTCCTTGGCACTATGTCATAATTTAGTCCGTAGGGATCTTGATTGCATTTCCCTTCCACAAGACATCACACTGGTCCATTATATTGATGACATTATGCTGAGTGGACCTACTAAGGAAGAAGTATCAATGACTCTAGACTTATTGGTGAGACATATGTGTGCTAGAGGTTGGGAAATTAACCCAAGAAAAAGTCAAGCACTTTCCACCTCAGTGAAATTTCTAGGGGTCCAGTGGTGTGGGGCATGTCGAGATATTCCTACTAAAGTGAAGGATAAGTTATTGTATCTGGCTTTCTCCACAACTAAAAAGAGACACAATGTCTGGTGGGCCTCTTTGGATTTTGGAGGCAACATATCCCTCATTTGGGTGTGTTCCTGCAGCCTGTTTATCAAGTGACTTGGAAAACTGCTAGTTTTGAGTGGGGTCCAGAATAACAGAAGGCCCTGCAATAGGCTCAGACTGCTGTGCAGGCTGCTCTGCCACGTGGGCCATATGATCTGGCTAAGTGAGCCCCAAAGGTGCTTGAAGTGTCTGTAGTAGATAGAGATGCTGTTTGGAGTTTTTGACAGGTCCTTATTGGTGAATCACAATGCAGACCCTTGAGATTTTGGAGCAAAGCCCTGCCATCCTCTGCAGATAACTACTGCTTTTAGCTTGTTAGTGGGCGTTAGTAGAAACTGAACACCTAACCATGGGCCACCAAGTGACCATGAGGCCTGAGATGCCCATCATGAACTGGGTGTTGTCTGACCCACAGAGTCACAAAGTTGGACGTGCACAGCAGCCCTCCATCATTAAATGGAAGTGATATATCAGAGATTGGGCTTGAGCAGGATCTGAAGGCACAAGTAAGTTGCCTGAGGAAGTGGCCCAAATACCTATTGTCTCCACTCCAGTCACATTAACTTCCCTCTCCCAGTCTGCACCTGTAGCCTCATGGGGAGTTCCTTAGGATCAGTTGACTGAGGAAGAGAAGACTTGTGCCTGGTTTACAGATGGTTCTGTGCGATATGCAGGCACCACTTGAAAGTGGACAGCAGCAGCACTACAGCCCCTTTCTGGGACTTCTTTGAAGGACAGTGGTGAAGGGAAATCCTCCCAATGGCAGAACTTTGAGCTGTGCATATGGCTGTTCCCTTTGCATGGAATAAGAAATGGCCAGATGTGTGAATTTTATATGGATACATGGGCTGTGGCTAATGGTTTGGCTGGATGGTCTGGACTTGGAAGGAGCATGATTGGAAGATTGGTGATAAGGATGTATGGGGAAGAGGTATGTGGACGTTGTTGTTATTGTTAGGTGCCTTCGAGCCGTTTCCGACTCATAGCGACTCCATGCACAGCAAACGAAAGATTGTCCGATCCCGCGCCAGCTCCATGATCCCTGCTATACTTGAGCCCATCATTGCAGCCAGTGTGTCAATCTATCTCGTTGAAGGCCTCCCCCTCTTTCATCAACCCTCCACCCAACCAAGCATGACATACTTCTCCAGGGAATGGTCCCTTCTGACAACATGACCAAAATAGGTGAGACAAAGTCTGGCCATTCTTGCTTCCAAGGAGCATTTTGCGTGCACTTTCTCCAGGACAGATCTGTTAGTTCTTTTAGCAGACCATGGTACTTTCAGCATTCTTCGTCAGCACCATGACTCAAAAGCATCAACTCTTCTTCGGTCTTCCTTATTCATTGTCCAGCTCTCACATTTATACAAGGTGATTGGACATATCATGGCTTGTATCAGGCGCACTTTTTTCCTCCAGGAGACATCCTTGCTCCTCAGCACTTGAAACAGTTCTTTTGCAGTTGACCTTCCTAGTGCTAATCTAGAATCAATGTTAGTTAACAAATACACACATTATGACTTTGGGGAGATCAGATGATCCAAATAGTGTAAATGAAGGTGAGAAACAATGGATCAAAACTTGGTAATCTGAGGGAAGAACTTTCTAGGCCAAGAGATCAGCTAGTGCAAAGGCCCGAGGCTGTAATAAAATTCTTGTGTTTAAGGATCAACTTAGAAGCCAGAGTGACTGCAGGTGGTTGGTGGGGGAGAGCACCAGAGGTTGAAGTTGGAGAACAGGGGTAGGTTAGGTAGCACCTTGCAAGCCACAGTAAAGATTTTAATTTTATTGTATGTGCTGGGAAGCTTCTGGAAGGCTTTGAGAAGGGGAATGTTGTGATTTGGTTTTATATTAAAAAAGACTTTGTGAAAAATTGAATGGGACTGAGGAGAAGAGTAGAAATAGGGAGATTCCTAGGAAATTTTCATAAGAAATGAGAGTATCTTGGATTCAGGTGATGGTGTGGGGGTGTTGATCAGTGGTGGGAATGCAATATAATATGAATGCAGAGCCAGCAAAATTTGTTTGTTGAAGGGTTCCTGGCTGTGAATGTACTTATTGCATGTGTTAGTCTAGGTTCTTTAAGAAGCAGATGCTGTGATGTGATTAGCTGTGCAAGGCATTTAATAGGAAAACCACAGGTAAAATGGAGAGAGTGCAGAGAGGAAGCTGGGAGAGCCAGCAGATCATGATGTCAGTCCTGAGTGAAGGAGAGAGGGAAGGAAGGATGCTGAGTGGATGCCCCTTAGAGTGCAGTTCCATCTAAGAAAAGTTGGCAAGGGTGTCCTCAAGCCAGATACGGCTGTCAGAGAATGTCATATGTCTCCCAGCACCATGTATGCCTTACTATTCCTGCTACACTCAGTCTTTCCATAGGTAGCCTGTGGGAAGTGTGGTCTTCACACAGACATGGAGATGAAATCCAGAGCATAGGTTCTGTGGCCCCAGGGCAGTTATCTTCCTGTAATCAAAGCTCTGAGAGGCATATTCTCATGGCTGCCACAGGCTTTCTTATTTGTCTATGCGCCTTTTTTTTGGGTAGAAATTTTTTAAAAATTAAATTACCAGTAAATTCGTCATCTCTACCATAGTATAGACACCCAGTCCTCACAAGGATAGCACAGAATCACAAGTATTAGCCATTCTTAGTAATAATAATAATAATATTCAGTATTTAGGTAGAGTTTACTAAAAGTCAGGTGCTTGTCTGAGCACTGTATCTATGTTTACCCATTTATTCTTCCCAGGAACTCACTCAGGTAGGTACATTATTATCCCACTACAAAAATGAGGACATTGAAGCACAGGCAGGTGAAGTGACATACTTGAAATCAAAGAGCTAGAAGTCACAGGAGATGCGATTGAATCCCATGCTGTGTGGTGCTGGAGTCAGGCTGTTTTGCATTTTTGAGTGTGGTAGGCAGATTCTAACATGGCACCCAAAGTTGCTGCTTCCCTGGTGTTTATACCCTGTATAATCCCTGGGATTATGAATATGATACATTTCACTTTCATGATTGGTTATGTTATGTGGCACAGGGGACTTACAGGTTATCCAGGTGGTCAGACCTAATCAACATGAGACCTTTAAATCTAGATCTGGTGATCAGAGATAGGAAGTAAGAGATCTGAACCACTAAAGAATTTGATGAACTGTTGCTGGCTTTGAACATGGAGGTGGGTCACATGACAAGCAATATGGGTATGCTCTGTGAGTTAAGGGGACCCTGAGGAGATGAGCAGCAAGGAAATAGGTACCTCAGTCATATAACTGCAAGAAACTGAATTTAGAAAACACTTGAATGAGTTTAAAAGCAGGTTCTTCCCCACAGCCTCTAGAAGGGAGTGCAGATTGGCCAACACTTTTAGGACTGAGCAGAGAATTTATCCACGCCATGCCTGGACTTCTGATATGTAGAAGTGTGAGCTAACAAATTGGTATTGTTTTAAATCGTTAAATTTGTAGTAATATGTTATGCAGCAGAGAAAACTAATATACTGAACATGTTATTGTTGTTGTTATGTGCCGTCGAGTCAGCCCCGACTCATAGCGGCCCCTCCTTGGGTTTCTGAGGCAGTATCACTATGGAAGTAGGTTGCCCTATCTTTCTCCTGAGGAGTGGCTGGTGGATTTGAACTGCCAGCCTTCTGAGATACGCTTTAAACACTTGGAAACACAGATGCGAAAATCCTATGTGGAATTCAGCAAGTAAAACTTGGCAGTATGTTAAAAGAACAACAAAAAACAAGGTTATTCTAAATATTCTAGGATGGTTCCACATTTTAAAAAGTCCACAAATCTCAATGGATGGTATATGTGCTAAATTTCATAATTTTTTTACCAGTAAGAAAATTAGCAAAATAGGCAGAACTAACTTGATAAAATGAATCTGTGCTAAATCTACAGTGACTGTTACGTTTCAAGGTAAAACATTTTTATGTCTGATTGCTTGCTTTCCAGTGGTTGTCTGGAGGCCCAAACAATGTGATAATTAGAAAAGTTGAGACAGAGCTCTTGTTATTTGTTAATAATATGAATGTTGCTCTAGAAAATTCAAGAGAATGATCTGACAACTGTTAAGACCGTGGCTAGCTATGAGTTTACACCTAGGCATCAGTTTCCAGATGCATGAAGAGTGACTTCTTAGAAGAAAAGTAAAACACCTAGGGATAAGTCTAGTAAGAAATGGATAACATCTGTGAGAAAAAAAACTGTAAACTTTACTGGATAAGTTCCCTTCAAAAAGACCCAAATGAAAGGAGAAACTATATTATTGGCTAGGAAGGCTCAAAAAAAGCTCAGTTTTCCTCCAAATCTAAAATTTAGTGCCTTGTTCATCAAATACCAAGAGATGTTGTAAAAATTGTTATAAAATATATATAACACAACATTTGCCAATTCAAGATTTTCTATGTGTGACAGCATCAATTACATTATCATATTGTGTAGCCATTACCGATACTTATTGCCAAAATCATTTCATCAAACCCAACGACCTGATTCTAAAATCCGTCTTGAAATTGCAAAAACTAAAAACTATTTTGAAAATGAATAACAACAGAAGTGGGGGTTTATGTTACTAGACATCAAGACATAGTCTAAGGCTCTAATGATTAGAATCATGGGTTTATTGATGGAGGAATAGGCAACTAGATTAAGAAAACTTGAGTCCAGAGACTGAACAATGCTTGTGTGAACTCACTTTTCTTTTTTTTCAATTGTGATTTGGGTGAAAGTTTACAGACCAAATTCAGTTTCCGTGACATTAACTGCGATTCCCCACAATGCAACAGCTCTCTCCCCACTTCCTCCTTATAGTTATATCTTCCCTGTATCCTTCCTTCCCATGCACTCCTGCCCCCTGAGTTCTCTCCCTGTGCATACATAGCCCTTCAATTCTCCCATGATTGATCGATCTCGCCAAAGAGTATATGTGCCTAATGTAAATGTTTAGCTCATATGCCTGTCTTTTGTTTGGCTGGAAGCCACAGGTTCCATTTGAGACCTGAAGGGCAGCTAGGGCCATAGTCTCAGGGGTTCCATCAGGCTGTATCAGATGAGCAAACCTGGTCCCCCCCTTTTTTTAAATGATTTTGAATTTTGTTCCACATTGATTGTTCTCCCACTCTATCTAGGATCTCCTACAGAGATCTCCCTCCAAGGGGTTGACAGTGGTATCTGGACACCATCTAGTTCTTCTGCTCTCATAGGCTGAGTCCAGTCACTTGGACTAATTGTTTCCATGCATCTTTGGTTTTGTTTATTCTTCTTTGCTCTAGATAAGGAGAGACCCATCGTTGCATCTAGATGGCTGCTTGCAAGCTTTTAAGATTCCAGTCACTACTTGCCAAAATAGGATGTGGAACAGTGTTTTTGTGTAGTTGTTGTTGTTGTTGTTGTTGTTATGTGCCGTGGAGTCGGACCCGACTCATAGCGACCCGTCCTTGGGTTTCCGAGGCAGTATCACTACGGAAGTAGGATTGCCCAACCTTCCTTCCGAGGAGTGGCTGGTGGGTTTGAACCGCCAGCCCTCTGGTTAGCAGGCAAGTGTCTTAGCCACTATGCTACCAGAGCTCCGTATGTTATGCCAATTGAGCATGATATCCCCTGTGACCATGTTCCTGAGCCCACAGGTCCAACTACTCGCTCCTCCGGGTAGCTAGCTGTGGCCTAGAAGTGACTACAACCTTGTCCTTTGTCAGCTCTATTATACACCCGGAAATTCTTATAGAACATACAAATACACTTGTAGAACCACTGTCTGCCCAACCCTATACATGGTAATGGGCACACTCCCCTGCTTCATAAATCAAAACCAAACTCACTGCTGTTGAGTTGGACCTGACTCATAGCAACCCTCCTTGGCTTTTCAAGGCAGTATCACTACGGAAGTAGATTGCCCAACCTTCCTTCCGAGGAGTGGCTGGTGGGTTTGAACTGCCAGCCTCCTGGTTTGTAGTCAAATGTCTTAGCCACTATGCCACCAGAGCACCCCTAACACCCCCCTGCATAGATATACCTAATTGTTCAGCCTGTCCACCCATATGTCCACCTGTATATCAGTGTTTGCCATCACTGACAGTGCAGTATTGTATGTTCAGAAGTGTTCATCTTTGTTGTGTATACCTCCCATGCACCTTTCTGTGTCTTCCTTTTCCTCAGTACCACTGTGTTGATCACTCAGATTTGATCCATTGCCCTTCCCTTCACCCAAATCAATACTTGTCTCTACCTGTCTAACAGTATCTAACAGTTGTCTCTACCTATCTAACCCCTTCCACCCCTAGTAACCAACAAAGAAAATTTCTTTCCATATATAAACCTTTCCTTGCCTTTTTACAATAATGGACTGATATAGTAAACCCTATGAGTCAGGTCTGACTCGAGGGTACATAACAACTACAGCAACAGCAACAACAACAACAACAACAACACAACAGTATTTGTCCTTCTGTAATTGACTTATTTCACTCAGCATAATGTATTCCAAGTTCATCTACATTAAACGGTCTTTTGCAGATTCTCTGTTATTCTTTAGGGTTGCATAGTATTCCATTGTGTGTATGTGCCATAGTTTGGTTATCTTTTCTTGATGGGCACTTAGGTTGTTTCCATCTTTTTGCTATTGTACATAGTGCTGTGACAAACATGGGTGTGCTTATATCTGCCTTGA
>NW_006922079.1:1153609-1166270 GCF_000298275.1 Orycteropus afer afer | reverse complement strand
CCATAAGGCAAGAAAGGGAAATCAAAAGCATCCAAATTGGTAAGGAAGAAGTCAAACTATCCCTGTTTGCCGATGACATGATCTTATACCTAGAAAACCCAAGAGACTCAGTCAAAAATGTACTGGAACTAACTGAGAGATTCAGCATCTTGGCAGAATACAAGATCAACATCAAAAAATCAGTTGGATCCCGCTACACCAGCAAAGAGATTGCTGAAAAAGAAACAAGGAAATCAATACCATTTGCAATAGCTACCAAAAAAAAAAAAAAAAAAAAAAATCTGCGAATAAATCTTATCAGAGACAGAACAGACCTGTACAAAGAAAACTATGAAAAAGTACTTCAAGAGACCATAAGAGATATACATAAATGGAAGAACATCCCATGTTTGTGGATAAAAAGATTGAACATTGTGAAAATGCCAATTCTACCCAAAGCAATCTATACATTCAATGCAATCCCAATCCAGATCACATCAACATTTTTTTAAGGGTATTAAAAACCAATCACTAACTTTATATTGAAAGGAAAGAGATCCTCGAAAAGCAAAGCATTATTGAAGAAGAACAAGGTATGACATTCCACACTGCTGGATCTCAAAACCTAGTATAAAGCCACAGTAGTCAAAACTGCCTGGTATTGATTCAATGACAGACACATAGACCAATGGAATAGAATTGAGAACCCAGAAATAGATCCATCGACCTATGGTCAGCTGATCTTTGACAGAAGGCCGAAATCCATTAAATGGGGAAGAGAATGTTTGTTTAATAAATGGTGCTGGCAAAACTGGAGATCCATTTGCAGAAAAATGAAAGATTTGTACCTCACACCATACACAAAAACGAACTCCAGATGGATCAAAGACTTAAATGTGAACCCTAAACCTATGGAGTTCCTCAAGTAAAATCTAGAGGCAAATTTAGGGGTCCTAATAAATGACATAAATAGACTATCAAGCATAACCCAAAATACACAAACAGCAGATGAGAAACTAGATGAATGGGAACTTCTAAAAATTAAATTTTTATGTGCTTCCAAAGACTTCTCCAAAAGAGTCCAAAGAGAACCTACAGATCGGGAAAGAATATTCAGCAATGACATACCTGACAAGGGACTTATCTCTAGAAATTACAGAAAACTCCAGCACCTCAAAAACAAAAAGACAGATAATCCAATTAAAAAATGGGACACTTCACCAAGGAGGATATTCAGGTAGCCAACAAACATATGATGAAATGGTCACAATCATTAGCCATTAGAGAGATGTCAGAACAACAATGATATATACCATCTTGCCCCAGCACTAGGAGCAAAGATCAACAAGACAAAATAACAAATGCAGGCGAGGATGTGGAGAGATTGGGACTCTAATACGTTGTGGATGGGACTGTAGAAAGCAGTGGTTCTTCTGGTTCTTAAAAGCTTGCAAGCAGCCATTTAGATGCAATGATGGGTCTCTCCTCGTACAGAGCAAAGAAGAATGAAGAAAACCAAAGATTCATGGAAACAATTAGTTCTCGTGACTGGTACACCATGCTGTCCTCAACCTATATGACTATGAGACCAGAAGTGTGGCGATTGCTCAAAAAGTTGGAAATAGAAATACCGTTTGATCCAGCCATTCCATCACGAGGTATATATCCTAAAGAAGTGAGAGCCGTGACAAGAACAGACATATGCACACCCATGTTCATCTCAGCACTATTTACAATAGCAAAAAGTTGGAAACAATCTAGGTGTCCTTCAACGGAGGAATGGATAACCAAACTATGGTACATAACACACAATGTAATACTATGCAGCCATACAGAATAATGTAGAATCTGCAAAACACCACATAACATGGATGAACTTGGAGGACGTTACGCTGAGTAAAATAAGTCAATCACAGGAGGACAAATGTGTATTAGTCCAGTATTGTAAAAGTCAAGGAATGGTTTATGTACGGAAGTAAATTTTCTTTGTTGAAGTGGGAGGGTAGGGTAGCTAACACTGTTAGATAGGTAGAGATCAGTATTGATTTGGGTGAAGAGAACGGCAGTGTAACAAATGTGAGTGATCAACATGGTGGCATTGAGGAAGAGGAAGACATAGAGAGGTGCATGGGAGGTGCAGACAACAAATATGAACCCTTTTGCACATACAGCCCTGCGTTGTCAGTGAAGGCAAACACAGGTATAGAAGTGGATAGATGAGTGAACAGGCTGAAGGATTAGGAATGTATGTGCAGCAAGGAGTGTACCCAAGAACATGTGTATGGTTGGCAGACAGTGTTTCTACAAGTGTATTTGTATGTTGTGTAAGAACTTCCAGGGGTATAGTAAAGCTGACAAAGTACAAGGTTGTAGTCACTTCTTGGTCATAGCCAGCTACCCAGAGGGAGCAAGTAGTTGAACCTGTTCGCTTGGGACCACAGTTGGCAACGGATATCAAGCTGAATTGGCATAACATACTACACAAAACACTGTTTCTCCTCCTACTTTGGTGAGTAGCGACTGGTATCTTAAAAGCATGTAAGCAGCCATCTAGATGCAACGATGGGTGTCTGCTCATCCAGAGCAAAGAAGAATGAAGAAAACTAGATTCATGGAAACAGTTTGTCCAATCGACTGGTACACCATTCGATCCTCAGCCTATACGACTATGAGATCAGAAGGACTAGATGTTGCCCAGCTACCACTGTCAACCTCTTGGAGGGGGATCTATGTAGGAGTTCCTGGATAGGGTGGGAGAACAATGTGGAACAAAACTCAAGATCTTTTTTTTGGGGGGGAAGGACCAGCTTTGTTGGTCTGTTTATAAAGCCTGATGGAACACTGAGACTGTGACCCCTAACTGCCCTTCAGGTCTGTATTAGGTAGATACACTCCTTGGAGAGAACAACATGGGAGAATAGAAGGACTGTGTATACACAAGCAGAAAGCTCAGAAGGCAGGAGTACATGGAGGGAAGGACTCAGGGAAGAGGTAACTATAGGGAGGAAGTGGGAGGGGAGCTGTTGCATTGTGGTAAATCGTAGTAAATGTCATGAGACAAAGTGTATGTGTATGTGAACTGCGGTATGGAAAGTCAGTTTGCTCTGTACCCAAAACACAATTAAAAAAGAAAAGGTATTTGCACCACACACACACACAAAATGTTCTGCCAGTCTAGTAACTTAGCTCCCTCTCATCCTCCACTGCCTCCAGTCTCATTTCTAGCAAGAGTTCCAACTGGAAGTAAAATCACACATGATTTCATGGCAATGTGGTGCTTGCCAGGGACCCTCATCTCTTGTGTATAACATTATCACTAGTGAGAAAATCACATGAAGGAAAAACCAAAGTGAAAATACACTTACTTCTACTGTTTACTAGAACCAACATGTCATTCAACAGAATGTTAACTGGAGAAATAGCCAGAGGGAATCTCATAAGTCAAGGTACTTGAGTGATAATACCTTTCTCTTACTCATTTCCCCACTCAGTCAGTCAATCCTTTTCAGTTCATTCCTAACCTCATTCAACACCACCCAATAAAACCCACCCTTGCCTGTCCATGTGACAGTTTCTACTTAAGTAAATCCAAATAATCACTGGTAGTAACACACAAGAGCTGAGGCCCCTTGCACTGGCATTTTGCATTTTACCTCCCAGCTGTCTATGTTGGCAGGAAGTCTCTGACAGGCTGGGTCACAATATCCTGGGCAATAATCACTGGGGGAAAAGGATTCAGGCATGATTTACCTAATTGGCCTGCAAAGAAGATTACTTACTCTGCATTTATCCTTGATTACCTTTAAAAAAAAAACCAAAAAGCAAGCCATCTATAGTAATTCTAGATTCTACACTCAAAGTTCACTATTTCTGTTTGACTATTGTAGTTTCTAATACTGTCAAAATATAAATTCTGAAATGATTTATTTAAATCTCTTTCCTGATCTGACAGTTATATGATAAACTCATTCCTCTCCTGATTTTTGGCTTGATCCAGAGTGCAAGCACCCCTTGGGCTCTAAAACACATCTCCATGATTGTTCACTGCACTGAATATGACACCTGTACTGAAAGTGGAGAGGCCACAGTTCCAATTCCACTGTGGCAAAATTCTGCAGTCTATTAAATGAGTATCAGGATATAGTCTGAATATATATTAACATGTACTAAGTTAAATCTAAAGAACTTTTGGGCCAATTTTTGAAAACTTATTTTTCTTAAATTAAGTCATCTACTAGGAGCTCTGGTGGTATAGTGCCTAAGGCATTTGACTGCTAACCACAAGGCTGGCAGTACAAACCCACCAGCCACTCCTTGGAAGTAAGGTTGGGCAGTCTACTGTAGTGATACCTCCTCGGGAACCCAACGTATGAGACATGTTATTGCCTTACCTAAGCATTTCTACCAGGCAAAGCTTTGGAAACCTATTTAAAAAACCTTTGAACTCAGGAACTCTAAACCTTGCAGTTCTCAGAATACAAGCTAAAGAAGCCCTCAGCTTTTCACAAAATATTCACTGAGAGGCATAATCTTTTGCATTCCTGTACTCACCATTTGTTAATCAAAACCATGGGAAGACACCATTGTTTCCAAATAGTGGGTCCTACAGCTAGCCTGGGAAGAACAAAGGGGAGGAGAAGAACAAAGGGCAAGGGACAGCAGAAAAGTTTTAAAAAAGAAACAAAAGAAGAACAACATTGCTGGAAGATTTGAAAGAATGTTGTTTAAGTTCTAAGTGGCCCCCTTCCTGAACCCCACTGAAGTCTCAACACAGCTATCATGTCACTACTTGCTTCCTGGGTTGACATCCACTTGTTCCCTTAAGTGGCTTCACATTCTTTATCCTAATAGCTCTCATTGGGCCAAAGAGTAAACAAGCCTTGAGGCCAAGAGTAGACAATGGCTCCAGGCCAGCCAGAACTTAAGTCTGTGACCCTAACCACCTGCATTACTCCTTTAGAGTGATATAATTTAATATTTAAGTTGTTGTCGTTGTTGTTGTGTGCCATCGAGTGGGACCTGACTCATAGCGACCCCTCCTTGGGTTTCTGAGGCAGTATATCACTACGGAAGTAGATTGCCCCATCTTCCTTCCGAGAAGTGGCTGGTGGGTTTGAACCGCCAGCCTCCTGGTTAGCAGTCAAGTGCCTTAGGCACTATACTATCAGATTAAAGTTATGTGACATAATTTAAATAGGATTTAATTTAAAGGAGAAATGCCAAATACGGGATCTGAAAGGATTTTGGTACCCACCAAAATAGACATAACCCCTAACCAAACAAAACCCACTGCCAGTGAGTCGATTACTACTTACAGCAACCCCCATTGGGTTTCTGAGGAAGTAAATCTTTACAGAAGTAGATTGTCCTGTCTTCTCTTTGCAGAGTGGTTGGTGGGTTTGAACCATCAACCTTCTGGTTAGCAGTTAAATGCCTTAGGCACCATGTCACCAGAGCTCCGTATGAATGCCTAAACTAATGTACAAAATGTTTTCTCTCTCACCTAAATGCTTTTAAACAAATCAACCAATTGCCATGTCCAAGCCTTATTTAGACCCTGGCTGAAAATGAAAAATAAAATTAAAATTTTGAAATAAACAAGAAAATGTAAACACTGACTGAATATTTACTCTAAGTGTGAGGAGCTCTGGTTGCACAGTGATTAAACCATTCAGCTGCTACCCAAAAACCCAAAGGTCAGTGGTTCAAACTCACTAGCTGCTCTGTGGGAGAAAGATTAATCAATCTCCTTTCACAAAGATCACAATCTTGGAAACCCTATGATAGGGCAGTTCAGCAGTATCCAACAGGGTCACTAGGAGTTGGAATCCACTTGACAGCAACAAGTTTGGTTTTAAGCATGATCATGGTATTATGGGAGCTCTGGTAGCATAGTGGCTAAAAGCACTTGACTGCTAACCAAAAGGCTGGCGGTTCAAACCCATCAGCCACTCCTCGGAAGGAAGGTTGGGCAATCCTACTTCCGTAGTGATACTGCCTCGGAAACCCAAGGAGGGGTCGCTATGAGTCGGGGCCGACTCGATGGCAAACAACAACAACAACATGGTATTATGGTTTCTTTGTTTTTAAGAAGTTCCTATCTTTCTGAGGAATCTCTATATGGTTAACGAGCTTAGCTACACTTCAGGTGCTAAAGGAATGGTTTGAGGTTTGAGTTTATCCAGTGGCACCTTGGAAGAAATATATGGCAGTATACTTCTAAAAAAAAAACAAAAAAAAAAAACAAACAGCCATTGAAAACTCTGTGGAGCATAGTTCCATTCTGACACACATGGAGTCACCGTGAGTCAGGAATGACTCAACAGCAATGGGGTTGTATCTTTTTAAGACACATAATTTATGTTTACAAATGAGCTGGTATGTTGTCATGAGTGCTTCACAATTACAGGAAGTAGGGTGTTAAATGGGAGCTCTGGTGGCATAGTGCCTAAGGCATTTGACTGCTAACCAGAAGGCTGGTGGTTCAAACTCACCAGCCATTTATCGGAAGACAGATTGGGCAATCTACTTCCGTACAGATACCACCTTGGAAACCCAAGGAGGGGACGCTATGAGTCAGATCAGTGTGATGGTAGTGAGTGTATTGGGTATTATTTATTTATTTATTTAAGGTGTAACATAAAGAGCACTGGTAGGGTAATGATTAAAGACCAGTGGCTCCATGGAGAAAAGACCTGGCATTCTGCTCCCGTAAAGATTACAGCCTACAAAACTCTATGTTGTTGTTGTTATGTGCCGTCGAGTTGGCCCCAACTCATAACGACCCCTCCTTGTGTTTCCGAGGCAGTATCACTACGGAAGTAGGATTGCCCAACCTTCCTAACTCTATGGGACAGTTCTATTCTGTCCTATGGGGTCCCTCTAAGTCGAAATCTACTGGAAGCACACAACAAAAACAAAGGTATAGTGTTCTGGTTACCTAGTGCTGCTCTGAGAGGAATATACCACAAATGGGATGGCCTTAAAAAACAGGAATATATTCTTACAATTTAGAGGCTTTAAGTCCAGGTTCAAAGTGCCAGGCTCTCTAGGGGCTCAGTGAATGCCCTTCATCCTTGAGATGCAGCTCTGCCTCCTGCTCCCGGCCCACTGAAGCTGGAGGCTTTTCTTTACTTAGCTGCTGACTGCTGAGACTGACAAACCCAAGGTTGACAAGTAAAAAGACACAGTCCCAATGTTACCAAACCACACAGCAGGCCATTACTTCAAGTCCATCATAAGTCCCAAGGTCGGCAGAGCATGGTAAGCTGCTGAACAATGACACAGCTACATGCACGGTCCAAGCTTTCCATAAGCTGGAGACCATTCCCAAAGCTGCAGCCTATATACAGGAAGCGGACCACATACCCAAAGCAGCTACTCAGCTGCTTGTGGTAGATCCCACAGTGCAGTTGATTGCCAGTCTCATGGTGAGGAACAACTACCACCATCTGCCCAGCTACTCAACTGTTGTTGTTGTTGTTATGTGCCGTGGAGTCGGACCTGACTCATAGCGACCCCTCCTTGGGGTTTCCGAGGCAGTATCACTACGGAAGTAGATTGCCCCATCTTCCTTCCAAGCAGTGGCTGGTGGGTTTGAACCGCCAGCCTTCTGGTTAACAGTCAAGTTCCTTAGGCACTACACTACCAGAGCTCTCAACTCGGCCCAGCCAAGTTGACACAAAAACAACCACCACACAGAATAGAGCTATTGTTGTTGTTGTTATGTGCCATTGAGTCGACCAGACTCATAGCAACCCCTCCTTGGGTTTCCCAGGTTGTATCACTATGGAAGTAGATTGCCCAACCTTCCTTCTGGGGAGTGGCTGGTGGACAGACCTGTAAATGGGGTAATTAGTGTTGAGGCCAGTGGTGGGTCCATGAAGGGCCATCATACCATTTCCTCTACTTTTATATGAGCTTGAAATTTTCTATAATAAAAATTTTATTTCTGTTCTTTTCCCTCCCCATTAGACAGTGCAGTCCACAGGCACCATCTGTAGGTAATCCCATGAGGACTCACATCCATGCTCAATCAATTTCAGGGTTCATTCCCCAACACCATGTGCCTCCACTGCTATCTGCATCCACAGGGTGGGCGCCTCAGAGTCTGCAACTACACTGTGATGGGCTCACTGCACTTTCTGGAAAACCCGAGTCACCTTCGTGGCCAAGGATGGTGGGGCAGCAGGCCACCCATCACTCCACCTATCCCAGGGAGCTCTTTCCCCACTGTACTGAAACAAAGATCTTTCTGTTCAACAATGGGATTTCCTAATTCAGCCTGCTCCACTTGGTTTCTCTGGAAATACGAACCCAATTCCATTCCTGGGATGAGGTTTCTTTTCTCCTTAAGAAAATCAGGTTTTCCTGTACTGGGGCAGGGGGCAGGGGATGCGGGAGTCTGGGGGGTGGTAAAGGGTGTAATTGCAGGGTTCTGACAAGCATACAGATGGACTCCTGAGGGTGTTTTGCCAGCAGCTGGGAGATTAGCAGATGAAAGGAAAAGATAATATTACCTGCTGGGTTTATCTTTCTTCTCACCATGGGTCATGAACCCATTACTTACCATTTAAAAGCCCAGCAGGAGAAGATTGCTACAAATACAGAAATGTAGACACAGAAGCCAGCTCCTCTAACAACCACAGATGCCAACAATTTCTTTTATCCAGGGTGGTTGGAAAATTCAAACTCTTTTCAAGAATGTACAGTAAGACAGCTTTTAACTTCTCTGAAAAGCAGAACATCATACCCACTGAGGCAAAGCCTAAAACAGGTTTGGGTTTTTGCTTCTGGTGATAACCAGTCATCTTGACACATGGTACCTTACTGGGAAGAAAAGAACATTTTAGAGTTCCATTTTTAATATCCATTCAAAACTTCAAAAGGAACTTCTGGGATCCATTTGTTTTTCAGGTTTGGAAATATTTTAATTTAGTACGTAATATTTAAGATGTATCACAAAAAAAAGTTATTTGTTTTCCAGACTCTCCTCCAAAGGTACTCACTATGCTGAATTTGTTAATATATGATTCTCATATATTTCTTTGAGCTTTTACTACATCGGTGTTTATTATAAGTAATATGTAAAAGTGCTTTGCATAGATTTCAACATTATGTAAATAATACCAGGTCATATATATCCTCCTACAACTTGTTTCTCCTGCTCAACGTTAATATTGCAAGGTACATTCGTATTGGAATGTGTGGCTCCACATAATAAATATATTACAAATTATTTTTCCCATCATCCTGTCAACGGACATTTGGGTTGCTTAGTTTTTTTTTTTTTTTTTCTTTTTTCTTTTTTTGAATAGCAACAATTAAAAAACAAATCACTACCATTGAGTCATTCTGAGTCATAGTGACCCTATAGGACAGAGCAGAACTGCCCCTTAGATTTTCCAAGGCTGTAAATTTTTACAGAAGCCAACTGCCTAATTTTCCTCCCGCAGAGCACCTGTTTGGTTCAAACCACAGACCTTCTGGTTAGCAGCCAAATGTCTTAACCACTGCACCACAGAGCTCCTTATAGCAACAAAGCTGCTATGAATGTACTGGTTAAAGCTTTCTTTATGCCTTTGGGTGAGAGTTTCTTTTGTATATACCTACCTAGGAGTGGATTTGTACAGGTAGAAGAGGCATAGTCAATGAAATACAAACAATACTAATTTACAGAAAGGAAATATAATAGTAGACAAAATAGTATGAAAGAAAATTATCTATGCAATAATTATAACTTACTTTTCCCCTCGACACTTACACCCTTCTCGAGTGGGAGAAAGATGAAGCAGTCTGCTTCTGTATAGATTTACATACACCCTTGGAAACCCTATGAAGCAGTTCTACTCTGTCCTATAGGTTTGCTATGAGTCAGAAACAACAGAAAGGCAGTGGGTTTGGTTTTACATTTATTTAAATTGAAATCAACTTGACAGCAAGGGTAGGGAGGGCCTAGGCTTGGGAGATGGGGACAACCTGCTGTGGCTATTATTTATCAGTTGCTGTGACCATGAACAGACCTACAGAATGGTCATTGGGACAATTGTGGCAAGGCCTGGCTTAGTGCCATGGAAAGGAAATTTTAGGGCAGCCCCTGTTTGTTGGCTGTTGCATTTTTAAAACATTCACATCTTTCACTTATCTGTGTGTTGCCGTGGAATTTGATTATCTCCTACTCCATCTGTCAGTGAAGCCTCATGTATTGCAAAGATGCTGACTAGGTTTCAGCACAGTTTCCAGACTAAGCGGAACTAGAAAGAAAGGCATAGGGGTCTTCTTCCAAAACTCAGCAATGAAAGCCCATGGATCACAACAACTGGATCTCCAAATGATCACAGAGGTGGTGTAGGACTGGTAGCATTTCATTCCACTCTGCATGAGGTCACCATGAAACGGCCAACTCAATGGCAGCTAACAACATAACACTACATGAAAATGCTATTTCATATTAGATCTCCAGCCAGCTAAAATTGTTGTTGTTATGTGCAGTTGAGTCGGACCCGACTCATAGCGACCCCTCCTTGGGTTTCCGAGGCAATATCACTACAGAAATAGATTGGCCCCATCTTCCTTCCAAGGAGTGGCCGGTGGGTTTGAATTGCCAGACTTCTGGTTAGCAGTAAAGTGCCTTAGCCACTATGCTATCAGAGCTCCCTAACGTTGTTGTTGTTATTATGTGCCGTTGAGTCAGACTCGACTCATAGTGACCCCTCCTGGGGTTGCTGAGGCAGTATCACTACGGAAGTAGATTGCCCGGACTTCCTTCCGAGGAGTGGCTGGTGGGTTTGAACCACCAGCCTTCTGGTCAGCAGTCAAGTGCCTTAGACACTATGCTACCAGAGCTCCTAACATTTAGACATTCTTTTTTATTATTTATTTGTTTGTTTATTATTTTGATTTGGGTGAAAGTTTACAGACCAAATTCACTTTCCATACAGAAGTTCACACACACGTTGTCTCTTCACACACATGTTGTCTCTTGATATTAACAGTTTACCCCAATGCAACACCACCCCTCCCACTTCCTCCCGATAGTCACCTCTTCCCTGTGTCCATCCCTTCATGCACTCCTGCCCTCTGAACTGTCTTCCTGTGCATAAACAGCCCTTCTTTCTCCCATGATTGTTCTCTCCAAGGAATGTATCTACCTTAGGTACATGTTTAGCTGTTATGCTTGTCTTTTATTTGATTGGAAGCCACAGGTGTGAGTTCAAATCCAGACCTGAAAGGCAGCTAGGGACCATAGTCTCCGTGGTTCCACCAGGCTCTATCAGAGCAGCAAACCTGGTCTCCTCCCCAAACCCCCCCAAGTGATTTTGAGTTTTGTTCCACATTGTTCTCCCTCTCTATCCAGAATCTCCTACATAGATCCCCATCCAAGGGTTTGACAGTGGTGGTAGCCAGGCAACATCTAGTTCTTCTGGTCTCATAGTTGTATAGGCTGAGGATTGCATGGTGTACCAGTCGTTTGGACTAATTGTTTCCACGAGTCTTTGGTTTTCTTCATTTTTCTTTGTTCTGGATGAGGAGAGACCTATCGTTGCATCTGGATGGCTGCTTGCAAGCTTTTAAGATCCCAGTCGCTACTCGCCAAAGTAGGAGGAGGAACAATGTTTTGTGTAGTATGATATGCCAATTGAGTTTGATGTCCACTGCGACTATGGTCTCTAGCCCACGGGTTCAACTACTCACTCCCTCTGGGTAACTGGCTGTGACCAAGAAGTGACTACAACCTTGTCCCTTGTCAGCTTTACTATACCCCTGGAAGTTCTTATACAACATACAAATACACTTGTAGAACCACTGTCTGCCAACCCTGTACATGGTCTTGGGTACACTCCCTGCTGCATAGACATTCCTAATACTTCAGCCAAGGAGCTCTGGTAGTATAGTGCCCAAGGCACTTGACTGTTAACCAGAAGGCTGGTGGTTCAAACCCATCAGCCACTTCTCGGAAGGAAGGTTGGGCAATCTACTTCCGTAGTGATACTTCCTCGGAAACCCAAGGAGGGGTTGCTATGAGTCGGGGCCGACTTGATGGCACGTAACAACAACAACAACACTTCAGCCTGTTCACCCTTCTATCCACCCGTATACCTGTGTTTGCCTTCACTGACAACGCAGTGCCGTATGTGCAAAAGGGTTCATCTTTGTTGTCTGCTCCTCCCATGTACCTCTCTATGTCTTCCTCATCCTCAGTGCCACCATGTTGATCACTCACATTTGGTACATTGCCTTTCTCTTCACCCAAATCAATATTATTCCACCTATCTAACAGTGTTCCCTACCCTACCCTCCCACCCCAACAAAGAAAATTTCTTCCATATATAAACCATTCCTTGACTTTTACAATAATAGACTAATACATATTTGTACTTCTGTGATTGACTTATTTTACTCAGCATAACGTCCTCCAAGTTCATCCACGTTATGTGGTGTTTTGCGGATTCTACATTATTCTGTAGGGTTGCATAGTATTCCATTGTGTGTATGTATCACAGTTTGGTCATCCATTCCTCACTTGATGGACACCTAGATTGTTTCCAAATTTTTGCTATTGTAAATAGTGCTGAGATGAACATGGGTGTGCATATGTCTGTTCTTGTCATGGCTCTCACTTCTTTAGGATATATATCTAGTAATGGAATGGCTGGATCAAATGGTATTTCTATTTCCAACT
>NW_006922079.1:1112238-1144280 GCF_000298275.1 Orycteropus afer afer | reverse complement strand
TCTCAGCCCACCTTTGTCTTCACTTTCTCCGTTTGTTCCCCAGCCACCGTGCACAGTCCGCGCAGTCCCCCTGGCTGGCAGGGTGATTTTTAGGTTAACTCTTAAGTGCTACCACCACAGGAATCTGTGAGAGCGCTGTCTCTTCAAAAATCATCAAGTCGCTTTTTAAACCTACAAAATGGTAGCGGCCTCCGGACCGGCAAAAATCCACAGCCCAGCTCACCCCTCTCCCCACCTTCTCTGCTTGCTCCCCAGCCACGGTGCACAGTCCGCGCAGTTCCTGGCTGGCAGGGCGACCCTCAGGCCAATTCTTAGGTCCCACCACCAGTTGCGTATCTCTGAGCCGCCTGCACTGCCAGAGTCACTCAGTTCGCTGCCAGACCGCAGCTCCTCAGGTCTCCCCTTCCCTTGGCATTTTCACCCAAACTCCCCTGCCAGTCGGGGTTCAGTCCAACTCTGCATCCCCTCCCCCAAGGCCCAGGGGTCCAAGACCGTCCCCTGTGTCCGTGCCAACCGGCCTCCCCTCTCTCTGCCGAAGAGGGTCCGTGCAATCCCCTTGCCCAGTCCGCCATCCAACTATTTTCAACTTTTTAAGGAATTGCCACACTTCTGGTCTCATAGTCGTGTAGGCTGAGGATTGCATGGTGTTCCAATCACAAGGACTAATTGTTTCCATGAATCTTTGGTTTTCTTCATTCTTTTTTGCTCTGGACAAAGAGAGACTCATCGTTGCATCTAGATGGCTGCTTGCAAGCTTTTAAGAACCAGAAGAACCACTGCTTTCCACAGTGATTGAACCATTTTACAGTCCCATCCATAGTGTATGAGAGTCCCAATCTTTCCACGTCCTCGCCAGGATTTGTTATTTTCTGTCTTGTTGAACTTTGCTCCTAGTGCTGGGGCAGGATGGTATCTCATTGTTATTTTGACATCTCTCTAATGGCTAATGATTGTGAACATTTTGTTGGCTACCTGAATACCTTCCTTGGTGAAGTGTCTATTTATGGCTTCTGCCGATTTTTTAATTGGATTATTTGTCTTTTTGTTATTGAGGTGCTGGAGTTTTCTATAAATTCTAGAGATAAGTCCCTTGTCAAATATGTCATTGCTGAATATTCTTTCCCAATCTGTAGGTTCTCTTTGGACTCTTTTGGAGAAGTCTTTGGAAGCACATAAAAATTTAATTTTTAGAAAGGTCCTATTCATCTAGTTTCTCATCTGCTGTTTGTGTATTTTGGGTTATGTTTGATAGTCTATTTATGTCATATATTAGGACCCCTAAATTTGCCTCTAGTTTTTACTTGAGGAACTCCATAGTTTCAGGTGTCACATAAGTCTTCGGTCCATCTGGAGTTCGTTTTTGTGTATGGTGTGAGGTACAAATCTTTGTTTCATTTTTCTGCAAATGGATATCTAGTTTTGCCAGCATCATTTATTAAACGAACATTCTCTTCCCCATTTAATGGATTTCAGCCTTTTGTCAAAAATTAGCTGACCATAGGTCGATGGATCTATTTCTGGGTTCTCAATTCTATTCCATTGGTCTATGTGTCTGTCATTGAACCAATACCAGGCAGTTTTGACTACTGTGGCTTTATAGTAGGTTTTGAGATCTGGCAGTGTGAGATGGTCTACTTTGTTTTTCTTCTTCAATAGTGCTTTGCTTATCCGGGATCTCTTTCCTTTCCATATAAAGTTAGTGATTGTTTTTTTAATATCTTTAAAAAATGTTGATGGGATCTTGATTGGTATTGCATTGAATATATAGGAGAGACCCATCGTTGTACCTAGATGGCTGCTTGCAAGATTTTAAGATCCAAGAAGTGACTACAACCTTGTCCCTTGCCAGCTCTACTGTATACCTGAGAATTCTTACAGAACATAGCAATATACTTGTAGAAATATTGTCTACCAGCCCTATACATGGTCTTGGACATTCTTCCCCCTACATAGACATGCCTAATAGTTCAGTCTGTCCACCCATCTATCTATGTTTGCCTTCTCTGACAGCACAGTACTGTATGTGCAAAAGGGTTCATCTTTGTTGTCTGTACCTCCCATGTACCTCTCTATATCTTCCTTTTCCTCAGTGCCACCATGTTGATCACTCACATTTGGTACATTGCCTTTCTTTTTACCCAAATCAATGCTTGTCTCTACCTGTGTAACAGTGTTTCCTCCCCCCCCCCACCCCTGGTAACCAACGAAGGAAATTTCCTTCCATATATAAACCTTTCCTTGACTTTTTACAATAACCAACTAATACAGTATTTGCCCTTCTATGATTGACTTATTTCGCTCAGCTCAATGTCCTCCACGTTCATCCAAGTTATGCAGTGTTTTGCAGATTCTACCTTATTCTTTAGGGTTGCATAGTATTCCATTGTGTATATGTGCCATAGTTTGGTTATCCATTCTTTAGTTGATGGCCACCTTGGTTGTTTCTATTTTTCTACTATTGTAAATAGTGCTGTGATGAACATGGGTGTGCAGATATCTGTTCTTGCCCTGGTTTTCACTTCTTTAGGATATATACCTAGTGATGGAATGGCTGAGTCAAATGATATTTCTAATTCCAACTTTTTAAGGAATAGCCATACTGCTTTCTACAGTTGTAACATTTTACAATCCCAGTAGCAGTGTATGAGAGTTCCAATCTCTCCACATCCTTACCAGCATTTGTGATTTTCTGTCTTGTTGAACTTTGCTACTAGTGCTGGGGCAAGGTGGTGTCTCATTGTTGTTTTGATTTAGATTTCTCTAATGGCTAATGATCATGAGCATTTCTTCATATGTTTGTTGGCCACCTGAATTTCCTCTTTGGTGAAATGTCTATTCATGTCTTCTGTCCATTTTTTAATTGGATTGTTTGTCTTTTTTTGCTGAGGTGTTGGAGTTTTCTATAAATGCTATAAATTCCCTTGTCAGATATGTCATTGCTGAATATTTTTTCCAATCTGTAGGTTCTGTTTTTCTCCTTTAGAAAAACCATTTAGTGCACATAAAAATTTAATTTTTAGAAGGTCCCATTCTTCTAGTTTCTCTTCTGCTGTTTGTGCATTTTGGGTTATGCTTGATAGTCTATTTATGCCTTATATTAGGGCCCCTAATTTTGCCTTTAGGGGGAACCCTGGTGGTGTAGTGCCTAAGGCATTTGACTGCTATCACAGAGGCTGGTGGTTCAAACCCACCAGCCACTCTTAGGAAGGAAGGGTGAGCAGTCTACTTCCATAGTGATACTGTCTTGGAAACTCAAAGAGGGGTCACTATGAGTCAGATCTGACTTGATGGCAGTGTGTTTTTGAGTGATTTTGCCCCTAGTTTTTCCTTAAGGAACTTTATAGTTTTAGGTTTTACATGTAAATCTTTGATTCATCTGGAGTTAGTTTTTGTGTATGGTATGAGGTATGGATCTTGTTTCGTTTTTCTGCAAATGGATATCCAGTTTTACCAGCACCATTTATTAAGCAAACATTCTCTTCCCAATTTAATGGATTTTGGCCCTTTGTCAGAGATCAGCTGACCATAGGTCGATGGATCTATTTCTGGGTTCTCAATTCTATTCCACTGATCGGTGTGTCTGTCCTTATACCAAGATCAGGTAGTTTTGACTACTGTGGCTGTATCTTAGGTTTTTTGATCTGGCAGTCTGAGACCTCCTACTTTGTTCTTCCTCTTGAAGAGAGCTTGGCTTATCCGAGGTCTCTTTCCTTTTCATATAAAGTTAGTGATTGTTTTTTCCATACCGTTAAAGAATGTTGATGGGATCTAGATTGGAATTGCATTGAATGTATAGATTGCTTTGGGTAGAATTGACATTTTCACAATATTCAATCTTCCTACCCACGAGCATGGTATGGTCTTCCATTTATGTAGATCTCTTATGATTTCTTGAAGTAGTCTTTTATGGTTTCCTTTGTACAGGTCTTTTGTGTGCCTATAAGATTTATTCCCAGATATTTTATTTTTTTGGTAGTTATTGTAAATGGTGTTGATTTTCTTATTTCTTTTTCAGCAATCTCTTAGCTTTTGTAGTGGAATCCAACTGATTTTTTGATTTTGTATCCTGCCATGATGCTAAATCTCTCAATTAGTTCCAGTAGATTTTTAACTATGTCTTTTGAGTTTTCTAGGTAAAAGATCATATCATCAGCAAATAGGGTAGTTTGAGTTCTTCCTTACCGATTTGGATGCCTTTGATTTCCTTTCCTTGCCTTATGGTCCTGGCTAGGACTTCTAATGTAATGTTGAATAGAAGTGTTGATAGTGGGCATCCTTGTCTGGTTCCAGTTTGCAAGGGGAAAGGTTTCAGTCTCTCTGCATTGAGAATAATATTGGCTATTGTTTTTGCATATATGCCCTTTATTATGTTGAAGGATGCGCCTTCTATTCCTGTTTTCGGCTGGCAGAACATTTTAAGGAGATTCATAATGACTTCTCCTTAGGTTTCTGAGGTGGTATCACTATGGAAGTAGATTGCCCCACCTTCCTTCCAAGGAGTGGCTGGTGGGTTTGAACCACCAGACTTCTGGTTAGCAGTCAAGTGATTAGGTACTATGCCACCAGAGCTCCCTTTTGTGGGATTTAGCCTCTATCAAAGGCTTTGTTGTAATGATTCAAAAACCTTCCAGTGATGGGACCACCAAGGAGATGGTAGGGCAGTGGTTGCTAACTGAAAGGTTGGAGATTCAAGTCTACCAAGAGGTTCCTGGGAATAAGGCCTGGTGATTTACTTTTAAAAAATCAGGCCTTGGAAACCTATGGAGCACAGTTCTGCTCTGAGGCACATGGAGAGGTCAAGAGTTAGAATAGACTCGATGACAAATGGTGGGAGAGATGATTCTAGTATTCAGATGTCTGACCCTGAGGTCTTTTGTTGGTCCAATTGTATAGAGCAGTACTGCCCAATACAACTCTCTATGAGGATGTAAATGTTCTGTATTTAATGTGTCCCAGTAACCACTAGCCATATGTGGTTTTTGAGCATTTGAAATTGACTAGTGTGACTGAGGAACTTTATTTAATCTAATTATTTATATTTTATTACTTAATATTCAGTTACTTAATTTATATTTAAAGAGCCACATACCTAGTTGCTGTCATATTGTACAGTGTAATTATAGAGATTCAGATCCCTATTACCCTTTAAACATTTATGTCATCCATACAAAAGAATGGTCCTTGGGTGGGGCAAATGGTTAAGGGCTCATCTACTAACTGAAAGATTGGTGGTTTAAATTCACCCAGACATGCCTTGAAAACCCTGTGAGCAATTCTATTCTGTACACATGAGATTGCCACGAGTTGGACTTGACTCACAGCAGCTAACAACAACATGCAAAAAGAATGTACAAAATGTGGGTGGGTATCTAAATGGTGTGAATAATAATACAGTGATCACCTTGATAACGTCCATCTAATATAAGAAATTGTGCTTCAATACTAATTCCTAGGAAGGTTTCTGAGTCTTCATCACGTTGTCTTCCGAGGTGATGACATGCTTCTATTTTGTGTTAATAATTTTCTTGCTGGTCTTTATAGTTTTACTACAGAGTAGTGTATATCAGTAAACAGTTTGCTGCTTAATTTTTTGCCCACTTTTGAACTTTATAAAAGTTAAAGGCATGTTAAATATTCTTTTCTAGTTTGTGTTTCTCACTCAACCTTTTCTTTGCCTTTTTGTGGTCAGTGGGAGTCCTTGGGTAGTGCAAATGGTTAAGGTTAATGAGCTTGGCTGCTAACTGAAAGGTTGGGGGTTTGTGTCCATCCAAAAGGCTTGGAGATCTACTTCTGAAAAATGAGCCTTGAAAATCATACAGGGCACAGTTCTATTTTGACACATGGGGTCATGTTGAGTTGGAGGCTACTAGACAATAGCTAGTTTCATGGTCAGTTGGAGTTCTCTTGAGTTATGGTTAACTAGAAAATGAGCTAGTTTTATGGGTTGAGAAAGGAAGTTATGAGCTCACATTAGAATTTGAAAAGGACCTGAACCAAATGTTGCTTGCTGTTGGCTTGGTAGACATCTGCCCTACAAGGAAAAGCATGTCCTGTGTACATGAGCTCTTTACACACTCTGTCCAGCTAGATGTAAGGCATACACTAAGACTGAAGCTTAAGGGCGGCCATTGCTTATCTACCCTCTTGGTACAACTTTTTTCCTAGCCCCTGCTTAGAATTTTGATCTCTTAACATCTGTTTTGCTGAACTTGCTCTTTTGTACTTTCTCTCCATTCTCTGAAGCCTTCCTGCCCTAAGGGGTACTTTTCCCTTCTGTAATATTTCCCATAGAGCCTTAGTTTTGCTCTTTATTGATGAGCTTTGACCTTACTGACAAAGGCTAAAGCTCAATGATGCTCATTTCCTCCTTAATGTTTGCAACTAATTGTAACATCAATACATTATTAAATATATTATTTAATGAATACATGATTAAGTACATGTTTATAATTTAATATTAAAACATTCTTAAAAGTATTTTATCGTGTTTTAGGTGAAAATTCACAGTAAATTGTGTTCCCATTTAACAACTTTTATACAAATTTACCATGACATAGATTATAATTTTCATAATATATCAGTATTCTCATTATTTTTTTTCTGTTTCTTCTGTTTCCTGTACCCATAATTTTTAATGATTATTTAATTTATTTAAGAGCAGTATCCTGTAAAGGATTAAACACTCCACTATTTTTAGACAGTTAGGTTTCACCAAATTATGTTTAACTCTGTAGTTTACTGAAAAGTTGCAAGTACTGTAAACTGAACATTTCTTTTTCTGCCTGAACCATTTGAAAATCAGTAGTTTCCAAGATTCCCCATTACCCCTAAATAATGTAGTATGTATTTTCAACAAGCAAAGACATTCTAACAGATCATAATCCTAATAGATAGATAGCTGCTATCGAGTTGACTCTGACTTACATGCAACAGAGCAAAACGTTGCCTGGTCATATGTCATCTTCACAGTTGCCAGCTTGTTTTAGTCTGCCCTTGCAGCTGTTGTGCCAGTCCATCTCACTGAAGGTTCCCCTCATTCTTGTAGCCCCTCTGCTTCACCAAACGTACTGTCCTCCTCTAGCGATTGATCCCTTCTGATGTCCAAAGCAAGCAAGTCAGGCAGTGTTCTGTTGTGATCCATAAAGCTTTTACTGACTATTTTTTTGGAAGTAGATCATCAGGCCTTTTGACCTAGTTTGTCTTAGCCTGAATGTTCTGCTTATCTGTGCCTCCCATGGGTAACTCTTCTGGCATTTGAAACACCAGTATCACAGCAACACACAAATCACCACAATGTGATAAACTGACAGATGGTGGTTGATCCTAATACAGCCATCAAAATCAGGAAATTAGTATTGATAAATTATTGCCATTAGACTACCTTCAGGACAATTTTATCTGTCCCTGTAATGTCCTTTGAAACAAAAGAGTTCAATCTGGGTTCAAGTGTTGCATTTAGTAGCCATGTTTCTTTAGTTTCCTTCAGTGTGGAACAGTTCCTCAACCTTTCATGACTGTCTTAGTTTCCTAGTGCTGCTATAACAAAGATACCACATATTGATGGGTTTAACATAGAGAACTTTTATTAACATACAGAACTTTTATTTTCTCACGGTTTCAGAGGCTAGGAGTCTGAATTCAGGACACCAGCTCTAGGGAAGGGCTTTCTCTAGGGGAAAACCTGTCTCTCAGCTTCTTTAGCATTCTTCTCTGCATTCTTTGGAGATCTCCACCTAACATCTTTCTTTCTCCCCTCATGAATACTTGCTTCTGTGCCTAATCTGTTCCTGTAAAAGTGATTGGTTTAAGACATGCTCTACACTGATATGGCCTCATTAACATAACAAAAAACTCTATTTCCAAATGTATTTACATCTATAGGTATAGCGGTTAAGATTTACAACATGTATTTTTGGGAAACAATTCAATCCATAACATTGACCATAACACTTGTGAAGGTTATAGGCCAATTATTTTATGGAAAGTCTCATAATTTGGGCTTATCAGGTTTTGCATATTTAGTGGGACCAATACAGAAGATAAGGAGTTCTGGTGGTGCAGTGCCTAAGGTGTTTGGCTGCCAACCGGAAGGTTGGCGATTCAAACCCACCAGTTGCTCCGTGGGGGGAAGACGGGACAATCTATTTCCTTAAAGATTTACCTCCTCAGAAACCCAGTGGAAATCACTATGAGTCGAAGGATATGTCATATTCTTGTTATTTTGTCCTATCAGATGAAATGTGATATTAAATCCCATTGTTGATGATGTTCATTTGCTTTCCTGATTGAGATGGGGCATGAAGGCTGTCCCTTTGAAATTAATCTAATTAATTAATTAATTAAGTCAGTATTTGGTAGTTGGTGAAGAGGTACTTTAAAGCAATCCCATTTCTCATCAAACTCTCATTTTATCTATTTGTTTATTTAAATCAGTATGGACTCAGGATTCCTGTGTTATTCAGTGGGTTATAATCCTGGTATAATGGATTCATGATTGTTATAATTGTCATGAATTATTACTAATGTGTCTATGAATATTAAAAAAAATATTTATTACTAATTGTGCTCTATATTGTACTAACTTTCTGCCTGGCTGACTTAACTGTGATGAAAAACTCATTATTGACTGCCTTAAACCTATCTGAGGATCTTAGACAAAATGAACATCACTGGAGGCTGTTTCAAGGGAAAAAGACCCCAGATTCACATGTTCTACATAAGCAGTTTTATTAAGCCGTAACAAACATAATCATCCAGATGAGGCAAACTGTCAGCATTCAGACAGTATAGAGATTGCAAGTTTTTTGTCTTTGTAGTTTTGATAGTCATAAGTGCCTAAGTATGCATTGTTGTTGTCTGCCATCACCTCAGACCTGACTCATAGCGACCCCTCCTTGGATTCTGAGACAGTATCACTAAGGAAGTAGATTGCCCCATTTTCCTTCCGAGGAGTGGCTGGTGGGTTTGAACCGTCAGCTTCTGGTTAGTGGTCAGCTGTCTTAGGCATTACGCTACCAGAGCTCCTAAGTACACATTAGAAGTGTTAAAGGGTTTGAAGGTTGTTTAAAGAAAGTTGTTGCTTCTCAGTGGGGAGATGCAGGCTGGGGGACAGGAGTTGAAGAAGGCCTTACTTTTTATTCTTTCGTAACTTTTGGATACACATATATACATATTCACATGTATACATATGTGTATATATGTGTGTTTATATATGTATGATATAGGGAACCCTCTTGGTGTGGTGGTTGAAACATTGGGCTGCTAAGCAAAAGGTCTGTGGTTCAAACTCACCAGCTGCTCCTCTGGAGAAAGATGAGATAGTCTGCTTCTGCAGAGACTTATATTTTTGAAATCCCTGTGGGGCAGTTCTGCTTTGCCCTATAGGGTCACTATGAGTCAGAATCAACTTGGTGGCAGTGGGTTTGTTTTTGTTATGTATGACTTATATATGTACACATATATTGCATATATTACCCTATGTCAAAAAATAAATATAATTTAACTAAAAAAAAAAAAAGGAAGTAGAGAGGAAAAGAAGGTCTGTGTTCTTATTCCTTGTCTTTGTCCTTAAAGTTTAAAAGGACTTTGTCACTTACAAAGCCTGAGGTGTGTACTTGGGCCTATAGTATAGGGAATATAGAGAATTAGTATGCTGGGATTCCACATCTCCTTACCCAGAAATATAAAGCCCAAGGACCCTTTGGTTGATGATGATAGTGAATATATGCCATTTACAAAGCTCCCTTTTCTGTGTTTTATCAGTTTCCATGGCCTTAGGGACTGCATTTCTTTTGGATTTGTCTTTTAAAGAAACTTGGAGATTTTATAACGAACTCTTTGTTGGAAGATTCTAGAAGTATTGTTGGCTTTTTAATTTTGGTCTCTGAAGAGTGAAGACCTTTCTCATAGTATGTACTTCTTAGAGAATGATAGGGCACAATTTGGGCCAGTTATTTCTGGGTAGGGGGGAGGGTGTTAAGTCCAATAGCATGTTGTATATGTCATGAGAAGCTTCTAGAATTGTCTACAATGTGTAAACTCAAGAAACTCACACTTTATAGAAGAAGCCAAATAAGTTAGGTAGGTACTGTCAGATGAATCTGTAGGGAATAGCATGAGGACTTAGAGAAGAAGCACCTACTTCTGCCAGGTGAGATTGGGAAGGCTTTGCAGAAACTGGCCGGGAAGGGTGCGTAATATACCTTGTGAAGGGTGAAAGAGCGTGGGCTTTGGAATACTTAGAGGGGAGTAATACTGTTTATAATCTGTCAAGGCAAGATTCATTAATTCTCTTTCCCCTACACAGACACATGCACACATACACACGCACAAGCACATCCCACATCCCACACTCTACACCATACCAGTCTGTAGAATAAATGAATTTAATGAATGTACCTAGTTAAAGTGCTACTCTGATATTTTTCTAGCAACATAAGGGATTATTCTCAGATATTGTAAATACTTCATTTGTTGCAGGAAGCTGAGTTTGGTACTGGGGGGGTCTGTGAAGTTCTAAACATTGAAAATCTTGTTAAGGCTAGAGGCTTAAACAAATTATGGGGTCTCCATCCTTAAAGGCTCTCTTTGTTAGTCTCCTTTTGATGAAAAAATAATTGATTATCTTTGGGGATACTAACACCTTGAGTTATTTATAGCTTCCTCCCAGAGAAGCTCTAGAGCATTTTGCAAATGCAATCTAATTATAAGCCTTACAACTTCTCACTTAGGTAGGAAGCAGGTATTAATACCCCTGTGGCCTCTTCCCCCTCCTGTTTTAGCATAAATCTAAAACAGGATGGTGAAGTGACTTGCCTAAGTATAATTTAGTCTGTTAGCAGACATTACAGGAATAACCAGTATATAATGAACTCTAGTTATACAATAATTTGATGTCTTTTGTGATAGTTCTTTAGACCGATAACAAAATTGTCCTTGGGTGTGAAAGTAATATTGGGACTGGCAACACCTCATAAGTTTACTATAAATCCAGTTATTTGAGCATATCTAGATGATTAATTTTTTCCTTTAAAGTTTTTTCTTTCTTCTTTCCCGCAACTCATAGTTTTTGCATGACCTTTCTGATACTAGACCTTGGTCAAAAACCTCCCTATTTCTTGGGAATCCTATTCTTTGTCTTACGTAGGCTGAAATGTAGGCTAGGCATTTATCCCAGTCAGGCCAGTCAGAAACTTTTCTGCCAGCATTATAAAGAAAGATCTTTTAGGAAGTATGAGTGAAAGTTTGGTTGTCTGGTGGGTGGTGTGTGAGGGGAAACAAAGTGGAAGGTTGATGGGAAGAAGACACAAAAACGTTCTAGAAAATTGTGTGTCAAGGTAAATTTTGAGTCATTGAAGTACTACTCTTATACTTACCTTGATGATTTGGCTGGGTATTATTGTAAATTGAGCACCATATTCTCTAGAACTCCAAAGGCATCTCCCCATAATCTTCTACCATCCTGTAATGCATTCTGTCTCTCAAGTCTTACTTTTTTCTGGTGACTTGGTTTTGCTTGGAAAATTATTGGAATCTTATCTTTATTCTTGGTGTTCTGAAATTTCATGATGATATATTAGTTGTACTAGTCTTTTGGTTCATAGTTCTGAGTTCTGGAATGGCTCTTTTAATATGGAGACTTGTGTCTTTCAGCTTGGTGACTTTTTTTGTATCCTTTTAAAAATAACCCTCCCCCCTCACCACTTCAAAATCCTATTTCTGTGTGTATACTTCACTTCAGGTGTCAGGGGACTGATTAATTTTTTTTTAGGGGGTCTTATTGTTATTGTTGTTGTTGTTACGTGCCATCAAGTTGGACCTGACTTATTGCGACCCCTCCTTGGGTTTCCAAGGTGGTATCGCTACGGAAGTAGACTGCCCAATCTTCCTTCTGAGGAGTGGCTGGTGGATTTGAACTGCCAGCCTTCTGGTTAACAGTCAAGTGCCTTAGGCACTATGCTACCAGAGCTCTGGGGGGTGGAGTTGGTGTAGGCATGTAGATTTCTATTCCTGGGGTGGTCAGTTTCACTTTACTTTTGAAGGACAAAGCAGCCCCCCCAGGTGAATGATTAATAAAGGCCTAGATGTATGAGTACCAGGCCTGTCTGAGCCCTTTTGGGTAAGAGGTGTAGGCATGTTTACTATTGAGTATTTCACTGTACATAAATTATATTTCAATAAAACATATTAAAAAAAAAAAAGCTGTAGGCATGGTTGGGATAGGAGTTGATAGGCTGGTTTCTGTAGTTCTATCCCTAGATAATCAATTAATCCCTGTATTTTTCACTGCAACCTCACTCTCTGATGAAACTATTATTTATGAACTCAGAATCTTTCTGTGACTGTGCTGACCAGTTGTCATTAGCTGCCATTAAGTCAGCCCCTGGCTCATGGCAACCCCATGCACAAAGGGATTGTAACATTATGATCTATAGGGTTTACACTGGTCTTTTTTTTTTTTGTTTGTTTCTTTTTGAAGTAGATGACTAGGTTTCTTCCTAGTTTGTCTTGGTCTGGAAGTTTTGCTGAAATCTGAGATCATGATATAGCAATTTTGCAAGCCTGCACTAACAAAGTGGTTGCTGCATTTGAGGTGCGTTAACCAGGAATTAAACCTGGGTTTCCTGCATGTTGTTGTTGTTATGTGCCGTTGAATCAGACCTGACTCATGGCGACCCCTCCTTGGGTTTCTGAGGCGGTGTCACTACGGAAGTAGATTGCCCAACCTTCCTTCCAAGGAGTGGCTGGTGAGTTTGAACCTCCAGGCTTCTGGTTAGCAGTTCAGTACCTTAGGTACTACACTACCAGAGCTCCTGCATGTTATTGTTTTTATGTGCCGTGGAGTCGGATCTGACTCATAGCGAACCCTCCTTGGGTTTCCGAGGTAGTATCACTATGGAAGTAGATTGCCCATCTTCCTTCCGAGGAGTGGCTGCATGGAATGTGAGAATTCTACCATGCTAGGCACTTGGACCCCTTGATTCTGTTTAATCCTTTATTTGTATCTCCCCATAGAATCTAGATTGTGGATTCTTCAGCCTGTTGTGTCTTGTGTCTGTTGGCCTGTTTCTTTTATAAATTTGTGGCAATTTCTCATCTTCTGTGACCTTCATCTTGTTCTCTATGTGGTTATGGCCTTATTCTTTATTTTAGTTCTTTCTTACCATTTTGTTGGGGTTTTAAAAAGGAAAATAAAGAAAAACATGCGGTTGACCCAGCATTTTTTCACAGGAGGATATAGTAAATTGAGAAGCACCACAATAGATTTTTTCCTATTTTTGCTGCCTTTTAAAATACGAAAATTAACCAGTTACTTTCTTAAGGATACTTGGAAATTATTTTAAAAGGGTTTATATTTCTATAGCTTTGCCAAAGGGATTTAAAGAGCTGCTGGACTTTTCATACATACTCCTTTTTGCCAGATGTTTGATACTTCTGATTTAGACAACATTCTTGTTCATTTTTTTTTTTAATTGTTATCAACAAAAACATGAAAGTACTTGGAGAATATATGTAGGCTTTTCATTCATATGGTTGCATATTGAAATTAAAGTAGAATTCTGCTTATCTTTTTTTTGGGGGGGCAGTAACTAAACACCAAAATAAAAAGTTTAACTGAGAGAAACATTAAAATGATACATCCAAATTTTAAAACATTTTATTCAACTTAAAGTGTATGAAACTAGTCCATTCTGACTCATGGTGATTCCATGTGTTACAGAGTAGAACTGCTCCATAGGTTTTTCTTGGCTTTGATGGCATAGTGCCTAAGGCATTTGACTGCTAACCAGAGGGCTGGCGGTGCAAACCCATCAGCCACTCCTCTCGGAAGGAAGGTTGAGCAATCTACTTCCATAGTGATACTGCCTCAGAAACCCAAGGAGGGGTCACTGAGTCGGCAGTGAGTTTGAATTTTTTTTTTTTTTGGAGCCTTCACCAGAGGAAATCACCAGGTATTTTATGGCACCAAGTGGGTTTGAACTACCAACATTTAGGTAGTTGTCTAGTACGAACTATTTGTGCCACCCAGTGACTTTAAATCATATAAATGTCCATTAATCCATCAGTCTTTTGAGGTAGAGCTAAAGTCTTCAGTGATGGTTTCTGTAGTAGTGAATTACAAACGGAAAGACACTTGTGAAGCAGGCTGAGGTCAGAAGTTTATAGTATTTCCTCAGTCATTTACCGTTTTACCTCCCACACCTCATTCTAATACAATTTTTCATTGTTTTGAGTCTTTTTAAGGCGTTCAACTTAGTTTTCCTGGAAATAACTCTTTTCACACTCACATTTTCTCAAAAATATTACGTACTTAAATATTATTTAATTAAGTAATTTAATGTCTGTAATAAGTGTGACTACATAAACAGGTTGGTGAACAAATACAGTGGATCCTTGAAAGCATGTGACTCCCTTAAGGGGAGCAGAGGGAGGAGTGGGGGAGGGCTGCCTGTTGGCTGGAATTGGTTGGTGTGTTTCAGAGGGCGTGAAGAACCTCATATAACAGTAGATGAGAATGTTTTTACTGAAATAATGCTACTCTGAAGCAGTTTTGAGTTTTACACCAGTGGAAAAAGAAAGGGTCTTCTCTCTTCATTAGTGCCTGTTGAAGTTTAATGATTCCTTGAGGCTCTTTCTGGGAGGGGAGCTTTGTCAGTTCTCCCTCCAGGTGGCTATCATTTTCCCATGCTCTGACTTGATTTTCTCTGAAAAGAGACTGAATTACAGGCTCTAAGTCTTAAGTGAAGCAAAAGAAGTCCCAGCTCCCCCAACCAATTCTACAGGACCACCAGACAGAAAAGCCTTTAATGTATACTCTTAGATGTTCTGCTTTTTGTTTTTATCTCTAAGGAGAAGTGAAAGTTAATTTGTCAGAGGTAATTTACAGCCTGAATTTTCAGGGGAGGAAAAAGTTCCCCTGAAGGCATGTCTTTATGGAAGAATCTGGATGTAGAATGTGGCTTTGGATTCTGGGATTCAGCTGTACTGCTGAATAAATTACAGTGCTGTCAACAGAGCAATATATATTGCTGGGCTGGGTACAGTATGTTACTGTGGCAGTGGTTTGAGCATCTGCCCTGGTTAAAATGCACTTCAGATGTGCGTGGAATTGCAACAAACAGGGCCCTATTGGATTCTTCATTTCCTTTGGTGGCATTTTAATGCTCTTGCTGGAGAGAGTTTCCAACAGTTGAGAAGGGGGCTGTGGGCCAGATACACACAAATGTTATAAATAGGTTTATGTGCAGTTTACCTAAGTGGAAGGACCCTGGGTTGTACAAACGGTTTGTAACTGACTACTATCCTAAAGGTTGGTGTTTTGACCCCACCCAGCAGCACTGCATGTAGGCTGGCATTCAGCTTCCATTAAGATTACAGCCAAAAAAACCTTATGGAGCAGTTCTACTCTGTAACCCCTAGAGCTGCCATCAATGAGTAGGAATCAACCAGAGAGCAATGAGTTTTGTTTTGTTTAACTTAAATAGAAGGTGATGGTGGGGGGAGGGGCAGGGATAGGTAGAAACAACCTGTATGTTATTTCCTTCACAGGATAGAAACAGACACAGTGCCAGATGATGTTGGTGGGGATGATGCGCCTTAGCTCAGTAGCTGTCAGAATTGAATGAAAAATATGATGTAAGGATGATAACATTAAATAGTTGAGTCTCTAAGAACTGTAAGCACTTCAGAGGAACTGTATAAAGGTTCTTCTACTGAGTCAAAGGGAGCTCTGGTGGCACTTGACTGCTAACCAGAAGGCTGGCAGTTCAAACCCACCAGCCACTCCTCAGAAGGAAGGTTGAGCAATCTACTTCTGTAGTGAAACTGCCTCAGAAACCCAAGGAGGGGTCACTATGAGTCGGGGCCTACTCGATGGCACATAACAACAACAAAAAATAACTGAGTCAAAAATTTGAGGCATGTGATCTTTGAGGGGACACCTGGCCTGTGGATCTGGGCCTCGTTCTTTAGCTTTCTGCAAAACACTCAAACCCACTGCCATCAAGTCGATTCTGACTCCTAGCAACCCTTAAGGACAGAGTAGAAGTGCCCCATAGGGTTTCCGTGGTTGTAAATCTTTAGAGAATGAGACTGCCTCATTTTTCTCCTGCTGGAGCAGCTGTTGGGTTTGAACTGCTGACCTTACTTTTGGTTGACAGCCCAATGCTTTAACCACTATGCTACCAGAGCTCCTAAAGCACTTGAGGTGACTTTAATTCTTCCCCTCCTAACCTCCCAAAGTGTGCTGTTAGTTTGGCTGTGAGCCATGCCTTCCTAATTTATACTGAAGACCTGCTAAAGGAGTTCTTACTCTATGTATTTTTAAGTTTCTAGGACGGCCTCCTGTTGTATATGATAAAATGCATGCCCTATGTTTTGACATTTTACAGTGCTGCCTATTAAACAATATATGTTGTTGTTACGTGTTGTCGAGTCGGATCCAATTCATAGCAACTCCTCCTTGGGTTTCTGAGGCGGTATCACTATAGAAGTAGATTGCCCAGCCTTCCTTCCGAGGAGTGGATGGTGGGTTTGAACTGCCAGCCTTCTGGTTAGCAGTCATGTGCCTTAGGCACTACGCTACCAGAGCTCCTAAACAATATATAGAGTAGCATACTTAACACATTGCTTTAAACATACTAATTCAAAAGTGGTAGCATAGTGGCTAAAGCACTCGACTGCTAACCAGAAGGCTGGCGGTTCAAACCCACCAGCCACTCCTCGGAAGGAAGGTTGGGCAATCCTACTTCCGTAGTGATACTGCCTCAGAAACCCAAGGAGGGGTCGCTATGAGTTGGGGCCGACTCGACGGCACATAACAACAACAACAACAACAATTCAAAAGTAGGAGTTGTTTTGGTGAGTGGCGACTAGGGTCTTAAAAGCTTGTGAGTAGCCGTCTAAGACATAACTACTGGTCTCTGCTCATCTGGAGTAAAGAAGAGTAAAAAAAATCAGATGCATAGAAAGAATTAGTCCAAGTGATTAGTGGACCATGGGAACCTCAGCCTATAGCACTCTGAGACTAGAGGAGATGGTGCCTGGCTACGCTTGCCAACCACTCAGAAAAAGATCAAAATTGGAGATCCCTGATAGTGTGGAAGAAAAATGTGGAACAAAACTCAAAATCATAAAAAGTACCAGATGTACTAGTCTGATAGAGATTGTTGAAATCCCTGAGACTATGGTCCTTAGTCACCCTTCAGGCTTGGAATCAAACTTACTCTCATGGCTAACCTTTAGCCAAATAACAGACATGCTTATGAGGTGAACAGTTGCACTTAGAACAGTCAACCATGGTAGGTCAGAAGGGCAGCATTTGCGAAGGAGAAAACTTAGAAGGCAGAAATGCATATGAAAGAAGGATGCTGGGAGAAGGTAACCACAGGGAAGAAGTGGGAAGAGAGTTGTTACATTGTGAGGACTGCAGTCAGTGTCACAAAACAAAATGTGTATGAACTTTTGAATGGAAAACAAATCGGTACTGTAAACTTTCACCCAAATCACAATAAAAAGTGGGAAAAAAAAACCCTATAGGAGTTGAAATACTGAGGTGAAAGAAGAGTTAACTTGCTACTAATCTTAACAAAAATCTGCTGACAATAATAGTGTTGATTCTAACCATGTGGTATAAATGCTGCCTCATACTTCTTTAAGGCCTAGAAGTAGGGTGAGGGATAGTTGTTGGCTGTGTTGGAATTCTTGGACATTCGCTGACATCTTTGACAAAAAGAGTTGCAGCTTATTTTGGGTGGTCCTGTTGTTCATATAAAATGACAAGGTAGATTAAAGGGTTGAATAATGCTAACCTGAGTTGTAACTCAAAATACATTTGTGTAAGTGAAACTGTGGTCAGAAAATATTGCATGTGTGTTATGGATTCAATCAATCAAGTGCAACATACAGGCCTTAGTTAAATCCTGGCTGAAATGAAAAATAAAATTGTGAAATAAAATGTGAATGCTGATTACATATTTTATATTAAGGAATTATTATTCACTGTTTTAGGTGTAAAGGCCCTGGTGGGACAGTGGTTGAAGCACTCAGCTGCTGGTCCCTGGTTTGAACTCACCAGCTGCTTTGTGAGAGTGATGTGGCAGTCTGCTTCTGTAAAGATTTACAGCTTTGGAAACTCTATGGGGTGGTTCTACTTTGTCCTATAGGTTCACTATGAGTCTGAATTGCTTTGACGGCAGCACAAGAAAAACAGTGTTTTCATATTTAATGATTAAATTATCCAGATAATGACTCAGATCAGGTGTTGGCAAAACTTTTGCGTAAAGGACCAGATAATAAATACTTTAGGCTTTGTGGATAGGTGTGACTACTCTGCCCTATTATGTGAAAGTAGCCATTGAAAATACACAAATGGTACATTCTAATAAAACTAATATTGTGGACACTGGAATTAGAATTTCATATAATTTTTACATGTCATGAAATATTCTTCTTTTGATATTTTCTAACCATTTAAAAATATGTAAAACCATTCTTAGTTCTTAAGCTGTTCAAAACACCAGGTTGGGCTGCATTTGGCCCATAAGGCTGTATGTTGTTGTTGTTATGTGCCGTCAAGTCGGACCCGACTCGTAGCGATCCCTCCTTGGGTTTCCGAGGCAGCATTACTACGAAAGTAGATTGCTCCATTTTCCTTCCAAGGGGTGGCTGGTAGGTTTGAACTGCCAGCCTTCTGGTTAGCAGTCAAGTACCTTAGCCACTATGCTACCAGAGCTCCCATAGGCTGTATAGGTTGCTGATTTAGGCTCTTCCCAGTATCTTGCAGGAATAGACATAAATTAAAAGGATGTAGGACTTAGGTAACTTATGAATGTGTAGTTCTTTTTCTTCTTAAGAAAGTTCTAATAAATTTTTTTTTTCTTTTAAATTTTAGTTTTTAAATGAACACAGTAAAAATAGTTGTATATGTTTCTGTGAATTTTGACTCAGGTACAGACTTGTGTAACCATCACCAAAATCAGGGCATAAACCAAAAAAACCAAACGCACTGCCATGGAGTCAGATCTGACTCATAGAGACCCCTCCTTGGGTTTCCAAAGTGGTATCACCACAGAGGTAGATTGCCCAGTCTTCCTTCCAAGGAATGGCTAGTGGGTTTGAACCTTTTGCCTTCTGGTTAGCAGTCAAATGCCTTAGGTACTATGCAACCATTCTAATACCCTCAAACCCTTCTTTGTGGTACTCTTTTATAGTTGCCCCTATCTTCACCCATAAGCCTTAGCAACTACTGATCTGTTTTTTATTCCTGTAGTTTTATTTTTTAAATAAAGTTTCATTTTTTCAAGAATGTCATATAATGGAATCATATAGTATTTAACCTTTTGACCCAGGCTTTCTTCACTCAGCAAAATGCCTTTGATTGATCTAAGTTGTTTTAATAGTTCATTCCTTTTTATTGCTGAGTAGTATTTCATTGTGTGGATGTATCACAGTTTGCTTATCCATTCACATGCTGAAAGACATTTGAATTATTTCCTGTTTTGGGCAGTTGTTTTTCTCGTCTTCTGTATCTTTGTTTCTAAAGTGCTTATCCTTACTTGTTGGATCATTTTAAAAATAGTTGCATTAAAAGTCTTTTTTCAGATAATTCTAATATCTATGATATCTTATTAATGTCTGATGCTTTTTTTTTTCCATGCAAGTTGAAGTTTTCATGGTTCTTTGCATATTGATTACTTTTGGATTAATTGTGGGGATTTTAAATATTATCTTTTGCTTATGAGAGTCTGGTTGTTGTTTAACCCTAATAGGCAATGTTGATATTTTTATTTTAGCAGGTGGTTTACCCATTTGGGTTCAGGCTGCAAGTTCTGAACAGCCTTCTTTATTTGTGTGTCATTTCTGCTTTCAAAGCCTTTGCAGTGCTGTACTGATCTGTCCCATATGTACACCACACAGTGGTCAGTCTGGATCCTGGGTAGTGTTCTATTTTATAGTTCATGGTTAATGTGTATGTATGCAGTTTAGGGTCCAATTCACAATTGCAAAGTTCAGGGGTGGTTTCACGAGTTTATAAACAACTTAAAAGAGAAAAAAAAACAAACCAGTTGCTGAATTGATTCTAACTCCTGCTGACCACACGTGTGTCAGAGTAGAACTGTGTATAGGGTTTTCAGTGGCTGATTTTTCATAAGTAGATTGCAGATGTTTCTTCTGTAATGCAGCTGAGGGAATTCAAACTACCAACCTTTTGGTTGGTTGCTGTGCTTAACTGTTTCTACCACCCAGGGGCTCCTGTAGAAATCTCTTTTCTGAGCTCCTGCCCCATTGTTTTTCCTGGTACTTTTGGGGTGTCTGGGATGCCCTCTTTCAGTAATCTGGTCTGAAAGCTTGAACTTTAGTTACCAAGTACTTGAATTTTAAATTTTATTTAATCTTAATTAATTAAAATTTAATAGCCATATGTGTCTAGTGGCTCCCTTCTTAGGCAATGCATCAAGCTTAATCTGCTGTCAAAAATATTCTTTAAACCATGCTGCTGGCAGAATTGGATTTGGGTAGAGGGGAAGAGCATCTCTATTTCTGCCTTTACTAGTTTACATTGAAGTATGTTCTCTATGATTCCTCTATCATATCGTAACACTTAGCCAGAGTGTTTTGATTTAGGTAATTCAGGTAGTGGCCTTTTTCTTCAACATGTTTTGCTAAATTTGTACAATGTCCCATGTTAAAGGCATATCTCCTGGAAAGTTTAAAGAAAATATCCATATTAAAATATTTTGGGGGGCTAGTTCTTTTTTTTAAATTGTGATTTGGGTGAAGGTTTACAAAGCAAATTTACTTTCCATACAACGGTTCACATATACTTCGTCTCATGACATTGACCACAGTTTACCACAATGCAACAGCTCCCCTTCCACTTTCTCCCCATAATTACCTCTTCCCTGTGTCTATCCCTCCGTGTACTCCTGCCCCCTGAGCTGTCTCCCTGTGCATAAGCAGGCCTTCTCTCTCCCATGATTGTTCTCTCCAAGGAGTATATCTACTTGAGGTAAATGTTCAACTCATATGCCTGTATTTTGCTTGGCTGGAAACCACAGGTGTGGGTTCAATTCCAGATCTAAAGGGCAGCTAGGGGCCATAGTCTCAGTGGTTCCACCAGGCTCTATCAGACCAGCAAACCTGGTCCCCCCTGCCATTTTTTTTCTCCAAATGATTTTGAGTTTTATTCCACATTATTCTCTCTCTCTATCAAGGATGTCCTACATAGATCCCCTTTCAAGTGGATGACAGTGGTAACTGGGCGCCATCTAGTTCTTCTGGTCTGATAGTCGTATAGGCTGCAGATTGGATGGTGTACCAGTCGCTAGGACTAATTGTTTCCATGAATTTTGGTTTTCTTCATTCTTCTTTGTTCTGGACGAGGAGAGACCCATCGTTGCATCTAGATGGCAGCTTGCTAGCTTTTAAGATCCCAGTTGCTACTTGCCAATGTAGGAGGTGGAACAATGTTTTGTATAGTATGTTATGCCAGTTGAGCTCGATGTCCCCCTGAGTGGGGGGCCACTTCTATTCTATCTAAGGCATCTGACTGCTAACCAAAAGGCTGGTGGTTCAAACCCACTAGCCACTTCTTGGAAGGAAGATTGGGCAATCTATTGCTGTAGTGATACCACTTTGGAAACCCAAGGAGGGGTGGCTATGAGTGAGATCCAAATTGATGGCATTGTTTTTTTTTTTTTTTTTAACTGCTATCAAGGATTTGTGGCAACTCTGTTTAGGCTGTTCCCCTTCTTTCAGAACTTGCCTTAAACAGTTTGATGTGGCCCACAAAAAAGCTTATGTTTTTTCTCTGCACCACTCACTCATGCCTCCAACTGAAAACCAAAATAAAATTTAGTCCACAAACTAATAATTGCTCATATTTAAAATAAACTTGTGTCTTTAGTTCATATTTTGAAAATGTAATGTTATCTTGCATCTTGCTTAATATTTTAAGGAACAGCAAACAATCTGTATGTTTTACCGATTTAGAATGAGATATTTACCTTATTGCCATTGGTTACTTTGTGTGTTTTTTCAAATGAAGTTACTCTTCTCCTCTCTTCAGTTTTAATTCCACAAACTCAGTGTTTTGATATCCTAATTTCTGAAGAGAAGGAAAGTTACTGTTATTTAAGTTCACATTATTTTCTAGTTAAATTTTTTTGAAAAAGAGTTCATAATTGAGTCGTTTAATTCCTTTCACATTATTTTCTAGTTAAATTTTTTTGAAAAAGAGTTCATAATTGAGTCGTTTAATTCCTTGAGTCTCTAATCCGGGAACTGTTTTCTTAAGCACATTGCCATGGGATGTGAGGTGTCACTTTAAATTGAGTGAACAATCTGCTGGTTGGAAATGTGCAAACTGCCTATTTACTTCAAGTGATGGACTTAAGAACATCGAGTGCCTTCATGTGGGTTTTTCCTTTGTTGTCCTAAGAAAGAGCTGTTGGAGATCTTTTAAGCTCTTTATTGCCATGTAGTATTACTATATGAAAAAACCATATGAAAAAACGTCTTAGCCTAAGCTTTTACTTCTGGGATTTTATCGTAAATAGAGACTCAGTTGAAGACTTTGCTGTTAGAGAAGAGTATTTTGCAATGCTCAAGAACTCCTGGCCAAAGGAAATACTGTGGCATTTTTACAGTGGCCATATTATTTTCCCATTTGAAAAAAGCCTTTTGGTCAAAGTGATGTAAAATAACTTTATCTTCCTTATGATGTTAGTTATTTCTGTCTTCATAATCCTCTCCCTCCCCTTCAGAGCAGACAGGGAAGAGAAAATGAAAATGAGGTGTGTAACATCAACATACATTGAACATTTTATTTTAGTACATTTGGATTTACAAGATCTGATTTATCTGTTACTTTTTCTGTGTTCAGTTATGGTAAAAACTATGTGTCTTTTAAAGAAATTGTTGTCCTGAAAATGACCTAGCCTACTGACTCCCTTGGCATGCTATCATGATACATGGGAAGTAGTAGATTCTAAGGATTTCTTAGAAGGAGAAACTGCACGAGTGTGGCCTCTCTTCAAACGGGGCCAACTTAACAGAGAACATTTTGATTCATGTGATTTCCCAGTCCAGGCTAGGAGGCTTCCCTGTGATCTTCCACATGCTTTGATCTATGGTGTTTTCCCTGCAAGTTTTGGCACAAGAATCATAATGTCTGTAAGTCATAATTATGGCTGTATAACAGGACCGTGGTATTCCTCCTCCAGTGTGGATTTACAGCAACCCTTTATCCCTTGCCTCTTTCCCTCTGGACCTCCGTTGTTCTACATCATGATGCACATGGTGGATGTTTCCAGTGTCCTAGGGGAGGGGAAGATAGTGGTCCCAGAATGTGTTCTTGGTTTGGGAATAAACTTAATGTTTGTTTCTCTTTGTTTGGTTTAGTCATTGCACAAATTAGGTCTTTTTTTGACATTGATGGGTATGGCATAAATCCATAAGGATCTTACAGGAGTTCTGAGGCCCTTTCTGGTTGAATTTAATTTTTAGGTGTGTAGTAAAAAATAAAAAAAAGGAAATCAGTCTGCACATGAGGTTAAGGATGTGAACCTTTCATGGTTAAGTGGTACAATTCATTTCCCACACTGAACCCAGTTTTCCTGAACCCACATTATTTTTCACTTTGTTTTCTGTTTTTATTTTTATTTTTAGCTCTTCTTTACCCTAAACCTGTTCTCTTTCCCTCTCCATTTCCAGCGTCTCCAAATTATAGTTGTTCCTTTGTTTACAGCTTTATTAATGTAATTCACATTCTATGCATTCACCTATTTAAAGTGTACATTCAGTGACATTTATTACATCCACAATATTGTGAAACTATCACTACAGTGAATTTTAGTACATTTTCATTACAACAAAACAAAACAAAATCCCTTTAACTACCACCACTCTATTCCCCTATTTTTCACAGCTCATTGTAACCATGAATCTACTTTCTATGTCTGTCTGGATTTGCCTATTCTGGGTATTTTATATAAATATAATATGCAATATATATATGTTCTTTGTTGACTGGCTTTTGTTCACTTAGCATAATGTTTTCAAGGTTCATCTATTTTATAGCATGTATCAGTATTTTTGTCTTGCCAAATAATATTCTGTTGTATGGATATACCACATTGTTTATCAGTTGGTAGATATGTGGGTTGTTTGCTTTTTTAGCTAGTATGAATCCATGTTGGTATGAATATTGTGTATAAGATTTTGTGTGGGCATTCATTTCCATTTCTGTTAGGTATATACCTAGGATTAGAACTGCTTGGGTATATAGTAATTTAAGTTTACCATTTTGAGGAACCACCAGACTGTTTTTCAAAGTGGCTGTGCCATTTTGCGTTCCTGCCAGCAATATATGAGGGTTCTAATTGCTCCACATCCTGACCAACACTTGATTGTCAGTCTTTTTGACAATAGCCATCCTAGCAGGTGTGAAGTGGCATATCATTGTGTTTTTTTAATTTCAATTCCCCTTCTGGCTAAAGATATTGAACATCCTTTCCTGTGCTTTTTGACCATTTGTCTTTTCTTGCTACAAATGACCATCCAGATCCTTTGACTATTTTTAAAAATTGGGTTATTTGCATTTTGTTACTGAATTTTAACTTTTTTATGTATTGTGGGTACAAAACTGAACTAATCAAACTCACTGCCATCAAGTCAGTTCCAACTCATAGCGACCCCCACTGGGTTTCCAAGGCTGTGAATCTTTATAGAAGCAGACTGCCAGATCTTTCTTTCATGGAGCTGCTGGTGGGTTTGAATAACCAACCCTTGGGTTAGCAGGCAAGTGCCTTCCTTAACCACTACAGTGCCAGAGCTTCCTATTCTAGATACAAGTTCCTTATCAAGTAGATGATTTGCACATATTTTCTCCCATTCTGTGGGTATCTTTTCGCTTTCCTGATGGTATCCATTGAAGCACAAACATTTTTAATATTAATGGTAGCCAATTTCTTTATACTTTTCTTTTGTTGCTTGCTTATGGTATCATATCTGAGTTAATTTTTGTATAAGGTAGGGGTCCAAATTAATTATTTTCCATGTGGAGATTCAGTTGTTGTAGCACAAGTTTTTGAAAATACTACTCTTTCCATATTGAATGGACTTAACACCCTTGTTGAAAATCAATTGACTGCAGATATATAGGTTTATTTTTGAACTCTCAGTTCTATTCCCTTGGTCTGTATATCTGTCCTATACAACACTGTTTTAATTACCGAGTAGTGTGCATCCTTCAACTTTGTTCTTTTTCAAGATTGTTTTGATTTCTAGGTCTCTTGCATTTCCACATGAATTTTAATAAAAGTTTGCCGGTTTCTTCCCAAAATAAGTAAACAAAACAAAAACCAGCTGGGATTTTATTAGGGCTTATGTTGGATCTGTAGATAAATTGAGAGAATATTGTCGTCTTTACAGTGCTAAGTTTTCCAGTGCATGAACATGGGATATCTTTCCATTTATCTAAGTCTTTAGTTTCTTTCACCTATTTTTCAGTGTCAGGGTATAAGTTTTATACTTTTTTTGTTTGTTAAATTTATTCCTAAACATTTTCTTCTTTTGATGCTATTGTAAATGGAATTATGCTCTTAATTACATTTGAAAATGTAATTAAGAACACAATTCCATTTTCACATTGTTATTGCTATGGTATAGATATGCAGTTGAATTGTGTACATTGATTTTTGTATATATATATTTTGTATATTGATCATCAGCTTGCTCACAGATAGAGTGAACATTTCTCCTCTCAATTCAACTCTTCTTTCTGACTTTTCTGTTCCTGGTAAGGTTCTTTCATTCTCCCAGAGAGAGCAAGAGAGAACCTCTTTGGTTGAATTTGGTTTATTCACCACCAAAAAGTTGTGCTACTCATGGAAACTCTATGAAGGAGGGAGGGTACCCTTTCTCCTGCAGTGTTATTGCAGTAACCCACAACTTCCCTCTCACTGGGAAATGAATGTGGGTTTGACTCCTTGCTTTTTCCCTCTCCTAGAGATTAACTAACTGGTTGGTTGGTAGCTCACTTTCCCTGATGGAAAGGGCCTGAGACCCAGAGCCCGTTCCAGGGGCTCTCCTGTTTCTTTTTGTGCCTTTCTCAAACCATCCTGATTGGAACCTCCAGGCACCTCTCACAGGAAGGCCTCCTGCCCTACACCTGTTTCCAGCATGAGCTCCCTTCCCCATCTGTGGTAGAATCCTGGGCCTTTACTCTGACACTCACCCAAATATCCCTCAGAATGGGTTGAGGTGGTGAGGTGGTTGGGTCTTCTCAAGCCTGTTTGTGATGTTCCCTCAAAGTCTACTGGCCCACTCACTTACCCATTGTGGCTTTGTTGTCAAATCTGTTTGCTCAAACATATGTCCATTTTTCTCCAAAGGAGAAACTGTAGTTCTTAGAAACTTCAATCTAAAATGCTTGCCTTCTTCAGAGTCTTTTTTGGGTATACAGGAAAGATGTTCAAATGCTTATTCTGGTAAAGGTAAAGTTTCACCTTTATCCTGGGCCTTTATATTCCTCAGCCTTCATCTGGGTAAGGGTCAAAGTGACATCTTTTAAGCTTAAATCTCAGCAGTCATGGGTGATTGAAGTTATCACTGACTGAGTCTGCTCCAGGCCAGATCTTAAGCTCTACCTCTGTTAGGCCTGCTGCCTCTTGAGCCCTCTGTGTTCTCTTTCCTCTCCCCTCAGTAGAAACTCTCTGGAAGGCTTATCTCCTGTTCACTGTTGTGTCATGTAACAACTGACAGTGTTTTATGGTTAGACACTGGAGCCCAAAACCCCAGCTTTGATTCCTGTTTCTGTGCCTCAGTAACTGTATGATCTTGGGCAAGTTATTCAACCGCTCTGTGCTCATGTTTGCTCATCTGTAAGATGATGATACTAGTACTAACCTCACATGGTCTTTGTGAGGATAAAGTGAGTTAGTACACATGCAGCACGTGGGACCGTGTGTGACACATGGTAAGCACTGAATAGATGCTAGTATTACTACTGCCTATGAGTTATAGTAAGCACACTAAAACATGAAGTGATGAAATTGCTATCTTATTTTTAAGCCAATCTTCCATATTAGTAAGAGATGCTCTATATAGCAGTGGTTCTCAAACTTTAGCCTTGACGGTGTGTTAAAATACAGATTGCCTGGCACCACACCCAGGATATTTTATTCAGTAAGTCTGGGGTGGGATCTGAGAGTCTTTATTTCTAAGGTGTTCTCGGGCTGCTGCTTCAGCAACTGCTTTGAGACCACACTTGGAGAACCACATAGGGTATATGAGTGCATTTGTGTGTGTATGTCTATGCATGTGTGTGCGCATGTGTATGTGTACATGTATGTGCTTGCAATTCACGTGCATGCATGTATGTATAGATGGCTGAGTTGAGTTGCTAACCATTATTCCCTCTTTCCTGGTCAGATCTCATTGTTTTGACCCAGGAAGCCAGGTAAGGCGTTGTCGAAACTCAGTGTTCCACCCTTGGCGACAAAGCTTAGAGGCAGGCAGCTTGTCTGAACGACTGTCTTTCTTTCCATGGTACCTGACACAGGCAAGGTCTTCATTGGCCTTTGTTTGTTCTTTCAGTGGTAGGATTAGGATAAGATTGTAAATGGGAGCATGTCTTCATTTTTATTTTCAGAGTTTAGTGGTCTCTCACTGGCTTCCTTTTCAATCAGGCTGACCTGTGAGTGTAATTTCCATTCTCTGCTACCCAAAATTAACCCTTTTATTTTCTCCTGTTCATTTCAACAGGATTTATGCTTGATTAAGTTACTCTCTTTTATCATAATTAAAGAAAAATGTGGTGGGGAAGCACTAAAAACTCCATTCAATGAAAACCAGATTGTGGAACCTGCAAGAAAACAGGAGTAGCCCTGTCGCCCATTGGCTTCCTCACCCTGAATAACTGGCCTTCAGAGTGACTTATCTTCTTTCAAGAGGCTAGGCTGGGGATGAATTCAAGCTTTGCAGAGAGGAAGTTGCATGCTGCCTGGGATAGGCATGAGAGGGGTAGCCTCGTGGACTACAGCACAGCCTGGGCTTGTCAGCCAGCCCTGTGCACTACAGGTTCCTGCCCAGAAAGCACCCCCATGCTCAACAATATTGTTCTTTAGTGCAGTCAGTGAATTACTGTGTGCCCAGGCCCTGGATTTAAAAAGGGCATCTCCTGATGGTGCCTACAAGTCTCCTTCGGGAGAACATGACCCTCTTTCAGATTTTTTGAAAAGTACAGGCATAATTCATTTTATTGCACTTAATTTTATTGCGTTTTGTAAGGTTTGTGGCAACTCTGTCTTGAGCAATTTTATCGGCACTGTTTTTCCAATAGCATGTGCTCATTGCATGTTTCCTTGTCACATTTTGGTAGTTCTGACAGTATTTCAAACTTTTTCATAATTCTCCTTTAAACTTAATAGACTACAGTATAGTGTAAACGTAACTTTTATATGCATTGGGAAACCAAAAAAAATGTGTGTGACTCACTTTATTGTGATAATTCACTTTATTGCAGTGGTCTGGAACTGAATCTTGAAATAGTTCTAGGTTTGCCTGTGTATTTCTCATTTGTTAGTTCCTCAGTGCTAGTTGCAGTTACTCATAAAGGTAATGTTATGTGAAAATCATGTGCAAAATTGGGAACTGGGCTGCTGAAGATCCTTGTTTTTAGTTTCAGGAGGTCAAGGGTGGCTGATAGGATGGTCTATATATAAAAGGTACGTGGATGGCACAAATGGTTAATGTGCCAAGCATGCTCAGCTGCTAACTGAAAGGTTTGAGGTTTGAGTCTACCCAGAGGTGCCTCAGAAGAAAGGCTTGGTGATCTACTTCTGAAAAATCAACTATTGAAAAGCTACTCAGTTTTGTTCTACTCTGACACACATGGAGATGCTATGAGTTGGAGCTGACTTCATGGCAATTGTTTGGTTATATGCAAAAGGAAAGACTAACTTGCTTCTTACAAAAGTCAGGGTTTATCTCATATATGTAAGACTTTAAATGCTGAATGGCAAAGCTGTGAAGTCCTCAACCCACAGAACTGAATGGGAGAGGGGAAGAAAAGAGATGATAGGAGGCCGGCTGGTGGTTATTTGACAGTAGGCTCAGAAGCTGATGTCTTGTCCTTTATTTCTTTACTGCTCAAGATTGTACATGGGGTCCCCTGATTAGGGGGCCATTTCCAAGGATGGCATGATCATGATCATGGTTTCTGGAACTGGACAGCTGGCGTCCCAATTCTCACCCTCCCACTTACCAGTAGGGTGACCTTACCGGTTGGTGACCTTGTGGATAATAAAGACAATAGCCCTCCTATGGGATTGTTTTGGTGATTCAATAAGAACAGGACCATCCTTGAAATACTGGGAATTATATCATTCTTGTCCTGAGAGTCTTTTTGTAGGATATGAAACCTTGAATGAGAGAGCATGTGATGTCACCTGCAGGTCCTATATCTGTCTTGAACTTGCTGTATGTTAGTCACACCCATTTGTATTTTTGCAGGTAATATAGTGAGCTTATTCATTTCCACGTCTTGTGCATAGTGATGGCTCCTAGAATCTCAAGCAAATCCCAGGATCATTGCAATGGTCGCAGCCCTGGGCACCATACCCAGTGTACTGGTTGCTTGCATGCTGTTGCAGCAGCCTCTCTGAGGAGTGTTGACCCTAAGCTGCCCTTGCTTTTCTCCCAGAGTCACTATATGCAGACCCTCTGTCTCCAAGTGCTTCCCTTTTGTGCAGTCTGAAGCATGTACCTGGCACACACAGTGCCTCCCAGTCACAGATCATAGGAGAAAGGCTCCGGTCAGTATCCAGGGAAAGGGTAACAACAGAACTTGCTACTTGGGGAAGGGAGGGAAAAGGGGGTATCAGAGCTTACTTTCAAATTAAATAGTTTTTTTAATGGAAACTAGTAAATGCCAGATACTGGGAATACAGCATTGAGTAACACAGGAACACAACTCTGCCCGGATGAGCACGTGCAACTTAGACTCTCACCCTGACCAACCCTATCTCAGGTGGGGTGGTGAAGCAACTGATTGTGGGAAATTCATGAGGGCGAAGATCATTGCCTCTATGGGAAAGGCCCAGTGCCTTTCAAGGCCTGTTGGAGTTCTGTGAGAGACAAACCTCTCCTTCTTCCTTTCTTGGGGTGGAACCGTCCCATCCTGGAGGTTTGGGTATCAAGGGTCTACAGATGTTCTGACTGTGGCCTGGGGCCACATTGAAATGTGAGGTGGGCTGGATGTCATGCCTCTGGGTTTAGTCTTAAGGCTGACACCACACCCAGGGATGTTTCTCCTGCACCTTTCAGTGGCCTGGTCCAGAATCATTAGCACCAGTAGGAGAGAAGGTCCAGAAACTTATACAAGGATTCTAGGAACATGCTGCTTCCTTGTAACATGTAAGAATGGAGTTGACTTTAAAACACAAGACTTAGAAACAAATTTTTAGCAATCTAGTTAGGAGCATCCCTGTTACCAAAGAATCAGACAGCACTCTGATAATACCAAAACAAACAAACAAACAAACAAACAAAAAACCAAACTTACTGCCATCGAGTTAGATCTGACTCATAGTGACCCCTCCTTGGGTTTCTGAGGCTTTATCATTATAGAAGTAGATTTTGAACCTTCCTTCCAAGGAGTGGCTGGTGGGTTTGAACTGCCAGGCTTCTGGTTAGCAGTCAAATCCTTAAGCAATATGCCACCAGAGCTCCCACTGTGTTAACAGAGGATCTGATTTTCAATTTGATTCAAGCTCCTGATAATGGACAGGCAGGTAATTCCTTTCGTGGTGAGGTTGTGGTGTGGCAATCTCACTTAAGGTGCAGTCAAACATCTGTAACTATCATTGTTCTAAGAATTTTAAAAGTGTCAGTTGTAATAGAGTCCATTGCTTTATATTTTCATTTGTCCCTTCTAAAATATTTGAGACATACTTTCTAAAATACCTTCTAAAATATTTGAGACATACCTACTAATGATCAGTTGTTCTACCAGGTGCATTAAAGTAGTTTTCATTGAAAGCCCTTTTTGCTAGATCCTGTAAACTTATCGCAGTCAGATAGATGACTAATGGCAATGCTACATTAAAAATATTCCACAATTCAGACATCAATTCTAACTAGAGTCAACATTAACTCATTGCTTGAGAGTTGATTCCTAGTCATTGCAACTCTGTAGGATATAGTAGAACTGTCCCATAGGGACACCCAAGGGTGAAATCTTTGTGGAAGCAGGCTGCTACATCTTTCTTCCATGGAACGTAGCTGGTGGGTTTGAACCATGTATCTTTCTGTTAACAGCTGAGCACTTTAACTACTGTGCCATCAGGCCTCCAAAATTAGTAAGGTTATATTTTGAAAACACCCTCTTAAATGGTTTTACTTAATGATGTCCCAGTTTGAAATAGTGTACAATCCCACCACTTTTGCAGTGTTCTTCGAGAAAATGCAGGAGCCATTTTTTTTGAGATTGTAAATCTAGCCCTCTTGTCACATGACTGTGACTCCTTAAAATTGGACACTGTGGTCTTACTTTCTTGATCTAAAGAGTTGAGGAAATGATACAGAGCCTAATCTTCCCTCATCAAGAGATTGAAGGTAAAATACGGTTATTTCTGTAATCGACTCTGCAGATGAAATAATGTCTTCATATAAGTATGCTAGCACAAGGCACATCTTTGAGAAGGAAAGAGTAAGACCACTTAAGCCTTGGTAGTCATGCACTGGAGAGTACATTCTGCAGTCTTTCCTTGGTGCCTACCCAGGAGTAAACTTACCCTCTTGCACACATTCCATCCAATACACTCCTCATCCCCTACCAGACCTCCACCAATGATAAATGTTATTGTTGTTGGTTATTGTTGCATAGTGACCCCATGTGACAGAGTAGAACTGCCTTATAGATTTTCTAGTCTGTAATCTTATATGGTAGCATAGTGGTTAAGACACTTGCCTGCTCACCAGAAGGCTGGCGGTTCAAACCCACTAGCCACTCCTCGGAAGGAAGGTTGGGCAATCCT
>NW_006922079.1:1110105-1111683 GCF_000298275.1 Orycteropus afer afer | reverse complement strand
AAAAAAAAAACAACAACAACCAAACTCAGTGCCATTGAATCGATTCCGACTCATAGTGACCCCCATTGGGTTTCCGAGGTGGTAAATCTTTAAGGAAGTGGATTGCCCAGTCTTCCTTCTGTGGAGTGGCTGGTGGGTTTGAACCATCTGCCTTCTGGTTAACAGTCAGATGCCTCAGGTATTCAACACTAGAGCTCTGGTGATAAATAGGACTTGGTAAATGAATTCTCTAGCTACCTAGCCCATTAACCGGGTAAACTGTAAGATGTTTGTTCTACATGATCTCACAGAAGTCCCAATGAGATTTTATTTTGAGGAGCACTGAAAGTAATTGTTGGGAGAGAGGGTTTAGAGCTCCAGGACAGGCCCTGGTACCACCACCACTGCTCCCTCCTGAATCTTCTCCTTATGATGATTAGAAGAAAGGAAACTAGCAAGTAAGGAAGGATAGGAAGCTGAATAGCAGATGTCTTTACTACCTGCATTTTGTCATATCTTGGCTTGTTTGCAAATTCATCCATATGATGGTTCATTTGACAATGGGGAATCAGGGCTTTTATTTCCTCACCTCTGGGGACCTTCTCCTTCATCTCCATGTCAGGTGCTGCCTTCACCTGAACCCAGGCTCTGTTTCTGACCAATTTCTTCTCCTACCTTGTGGAAGTTATCAATCCACCTTATCTGTTATTTACTTTGTTGTTTTATTTTATTCTACTTTTTGCTTAAATGTCATAATCACCTTGTACAGTAACTAGAATTTTCAGTGTATTTTTAAACTTTCCTGCCTTCTGGTCATTTAGCCCTGGCACCATCTAGTAGGATCCCAATCCTGGATGAGCCCATTTACCTGTGATTTTAGAGTGCTCAACTGAGCAGCTGACCACAGCTGGAGAGAGCTACACAGGGCAGAGTGGTCAAATCAAGTGTTCCTAATCAAGACTCCCACCTAGATCTCTCTCACTGACTGGCAAACTCACCATATTGCTGTGGGGGATTTGTTCTCCCATCCTCCACCATATTCAATTTTGTCCATTTACTCAACCAACATTCAAGACAATAAACAAATGGGTAAGTGTTGTCAGGTAGTGTTGTAGGTGATGAGAAGGATAACTGAGGCCTGTTGTGAATGGTCAGAAATCTCCCTTTACCTTTTTCTTAATCTCCTTTTTCTTCACTGTCTTAATTCTTGCCTCTTAATACACAAAGAAGAAAGAAACCTTGAGAAGGGAAAGCCCTCAAATGCTTGCTATCAAGCTTACGTTCCTACCAGCATCCTTTTCTTTACTGTTTATTATAGAAAAGAGTTCTTTTTCTATTCTAAAGGACATTTCCTCTACCTATTATGTGACCTCATGCCTTTGCAGCTTATGAATGTACATCTTTTTGCATTTATTTATAACCCTGTTCTTTCAGTTGAATTCTTCTCATCTCTATTTGTTGTTGTTGTTGTTATGTGCTGTCGAGTCGGCCCCGACTCCTAGCGACCCCTCCTTGGGTTTCCGAGGCAGTATCACTATGGAAGTAGGATTGCCCAACCTTCCTTCCGAGGAGTGGCTGGTGGGTTTGAACCGCCAGCCT
>NW_006922079.1:1108816-1109980 GCF_000298275.1 Orycteropus afer afer | reverse complement strand
TTCAATCTCACTAATTCTGTCTTCCATTGATTCAATTCTACTCCTTTGACCATTCAATGCCTTATATATTTTTGAATGTTTAGTATTAATCTTCTGGATTTCTGTGTGTAGATTTTGTATCATTTCTAATTTTTCATTTATTTTGTCGTTTTGTTCTTGTATTGTCTTTTGAAATTGTTCTTGGGTTTTCTCTGTGTTTTCCTTGATCTATCTCTCAATTCATTGAAGATACCTAAATATCATTCTTTTGAATTCCTTATCAGGGAGTTCCAATGATGCATCTTCCTCAGGGATGTATTTTGGGTCTGTATCCTGTCCCTTGTTTCTCCTGCTTTATCTTGCTTCTTTGTGTGGACTGTGGTGCTCTGTTGCCTCTGAGGCATTATGACGTTGTGTTTATATTTAATTGGTGATTGTATATTGGAGTGACTTGCCCATGATTTTTGTTTTCTTTGTTTTGTTTGTATGTTATCTACATAGGCAAGGTACTATGCTCCTCTATTCGCTAGTTGACAACACTTATACACTCACTACCTGTCTCCTTTCCTGTTGTCAGCCTCTCATATGTCCCTGCCAACTTTGGCAAACAGAGCCTATTAGGTCCCTGGAATCTGAATGAGAATGCTATCACTTTAAAATCCAAAATCATTGCCACTTGTAAAGATTCAAAATGGCTGCACCTTCGGTCACTTTAAATATCCAAAATGGCCACCACTTGTAAACATTCAAAATGGCTGCTCCCTCCATGTCTTTAAATATCCAAAATGGCTGCCACGTGTAAACAATCAAAATGCTTGCGCCTTCCAGACAGTAGACAGTCAACAGCTCAGGTTGTCTCCCTCCTTCCTGTTTCCCTTCCTAATCATAATCCACCAGCGCAGTCGTCCCTGCAGCCCTTGGTGACCAGGGCTGATCTTTAGGTCAATTCTCAGGTCCCAACACCACTTGAAACCATCAGAGAAACTGACAATCTGCAGCTCTGACCGTCTCTGTACTCACTGTTTTCATTCAGGTTTTTCTACTAGTTGGTGCCTGATCCACTTCTGCATGTTGTTGTTGTTATGTACCGTCAAGTCGGACTCAACTCATAGTGACCCCTCCTTGGGTTTCTGAGGCAGTATCACTATGGAAGTAGATTGCCCCATCTTCCTTCTGAGGAGTGGC
>NW_006922079.1:1103409-1108716 GCF_000298275.1 Orycteropus afer afer | reverse complement strand
TGCCCAACCTTCCTTCCGAGGAGTGGCTGGTGGGTTTGAACCGCCAGCCTTCTGATTAGCAGGCAAGTGTCTTAGCCACTATGCTACCAGAGCTCCCCGTCTCTATTTAGATGTGCTCAGATTTCCTGCATTTTGGCAAAAAAAATAAATTCTGTCCACATCCATTTAGGAAGTTATACTATATTATATTTCAAACTCACTTCTCCAACATACGGGACATAATTTGGTTGCTTTTTTTTCCAGTTGCTTACAACACCCTCACGAAAGGTGAAACCGGTCTCAAGAACAGCATGAGGTGCTATAAAGTCAAATGAATATTCAGTATAACAAAATTACCCCAAGGGAAAGCTAAATGAAACAAACAGAAGGTATAATTTTTTAAAAAGTGATAAAACTGTTACTTACATTTTGTTGAATTGTCTATATATAAAAAATCTAAGAAATTCAATGGAAAAATCTTAGAACTAATAAGGGAATAAAACAGGATAGGGGGATTTAAGATGCCTAAGGCATTTGACTGCTAACCAGAAGGGTGGTGGTTCAAATCCACCAGCCACTCTTCGGAAGGAAGGTTGGGCAATCTACTTCCGTAGTGATACCACCTCAGAAACCTAAGGAGGGATCACTGTGAGTTGGATCCGACTTGACAGCAGTGAGTTTTTTTTTGTTGTTGTTTTTTAGAAAAATCATTAGCATATTTATCTATCTGCAATAACCTATTAGAATAGCTAATGAAGAAAGCCTGTTTGCAATGGCAGCAAAACCAATCAGATACCCAGGAATAACTTTATCAAGAAATTTACAACACCTCTATGATATACTAAAGGATTTAGTAGAAGATAGAAATAACTGGAGAGGGAAATTATTAGATGAGAAAGCAATATTATGAAGATATCATCTCACTTGAAATTAATATATAAATGCAGTGCAGTTCCAATTAAAATGCTAATAAATTATTTTATAGATTTTGACACATCATTTGTAAAATGAGTATGGAATTGAAAATGTGCAAGAAGAGCCAAGATACTTTTTTGGGGGGGCAGAGGGAACTGTAATGAAACTTTGTTGTATCTGACACAAGGTGATTAAATAGTCAAATAGATAAGAGGAATGGAATTGATAATGTGCACACAGATCCATGAAATACATGGACATTTATTAAATGACAAATACGCCTTTTCAAATAAGTGGAGAAGTCATGAAGTTTTAATAAATGATGTTAAGACAATTGAATTTTCCTTTAAGAAAAGATTATATTACATGCTGTTTTATACCAGCCATCTCTCATTCCCTTCCAAAAATAAATAAGAATTTGCTTATGACCTTAGAAAAACAAAATAAACAAACAAACAAACAAACAAAACTAATTGCTGTTGAGTCAGTCCTGACTCATAGAGACCCTCCTTGGGTTTCTGAGGTGTTATCTCTACAGAAGTAGATTGCCCAGTTTTCCTTCTGGGGAGTGCCTTGTGTGTTTGAACTGCTGCCCTTCTGGTTAGCAGTCAAGTGCCTTAGGCACTACACCATGAGAAGAGTAGAGAAATAATTTTTTAATTAGTCAACAAAAACCATATAATGAAAAAGATTGATAAATTTTAATAGGAGCCGTATAGAATGGACAACCAAGCCAAAAACCAAACTTGATTCTGACTCATAGCAACCTCCACTGGGTTTCCAAGGCTGTCAATCTTTACAGAAGCAGACTGCTTTATCTTTCTTCTGTGGAGCAGCTGGTAGGTTCTAACTGTCATCATTCTGATTAGCAGCCAAATGCCTTAACCACTGCAACGCCAGAGCAAAGGATATTTTAGAAAAGGAATTTATAGAAGGATACAATATGATAAATCAATAGTGAAATGAGAAAAAAATATTCACTCCTACTAGTGAATATTAGCTTCCTATTGCTGCTGTAACAAAGTAACACCAATATAGTGGACTAAAACAACACATATTATTTATTTATTTGTTTATTTGTTTGTTTGTTTGTTTGGTGCAGTTTTGGAGGTCAGAAATCCAGAATGGATCAGTGGAGCTGTGATCCTTCTGGAGGCTCTAGAGGAGAATCCTTGCCCTTTCCTGCTCCTGGAGGTTGTCTCCATTCCTTGACTCAATTTTCCATCCCCAAACCTTAACATCTCTTCCCTTTTTGATTTCCTGCCTACCTCTCATAAGGATCCTGTGATTACATAGGACCCAATTATGTAATCCATGATCATCTCTCCATCTCAAGATCCTAAATTTAATCACAGTTGCAAAGTTGCCTTTGCCATGTAAGTTACTATATTCAGCAATCCAGAGCATGAAGACATAGACTTCTCTGGGGAGGCCATTCTTCTTTTTCCCACACTAATATTCAGAAATTCAAGATAAAATGATATGACTTTCAGATATTATATTGGCAAGGCTTAAGACATCTGTTAAAGCCTGGTGATGATGTAGGGAAATGAACATTTTTTACAAACTGGAGAGTATAAATTGGTGCAGTCCTTTTGGGAGACAGTTAGAAATATCTTAAAGTCAACAATGTATGCACCATTGAACCCAGTAATTTTGTACAGATTTACCCTACAGATACACTAAGCTTGGTAGCCAGGGAAGCATGTATGACAATGTTTGTGGCAGTCTGTCTTGTTCATAATAGAAAAAGTAACTAAATATGTTTTCATTTTGGAAATTATTCAAATACACACACACACACACACACACAAAGTGAATATCTATACCAGAGACTATTATACAGCTATGAAAAATTTGAAGTGTGTCTAACCGAATGACTCATGGCTTATTGAAAAGCAGTTATTTGCAAATCAGGTGTGTACTATTTGGGGAGAAAACACACACCACACTCTAAATAGTGTATTTCTGTAGATGTTATATTTAATATGTAAAATTTTGAGAAACATTTATTTTGAAGTACAAATAAAGCAATAACTGGTTGTGTCTGGATAAGTGCTGGCATTGAGTAAATGTCAAAGGAAACTTCAGCATTATCCTATATAGTGAGACTCAGCTGAATGTATCCATTTGTTTCTTGCATAGTTAAAAAGAGAGTTTTAAAAATAAGGACAACACATTTGAAACAAACGATCAAATAGAGGCAAGTGAGGTAATCTCCTAAAAGTATGTATTCTTTGGAATAAACAGTCAATATGAATCAATATGAATTGGGCTATGGAACTTGAACGTGGCATAAGGGTTGGTAATGGGAACAAATTCCTCTTTCTGGTTAGCTTCCTTGGTAGTATTAAGCCTATACCATGACTGGAAAGTTGAAAAGAGCCTGGAACATACTGAGTGATTTTCAGCAATTGTATTTTCTTGCCACCAGACCCATCTGGCATCTCGATTGAGATGTTTCTCATGTTGCAGTTATTTTCCTCCCTCTCTCCTGGTCCTTGCTTTTTTTTATTATTTCTGGCTTATATATTTTATTTATTTCTTGCTCCTGGACCCCATTGTCTATTTTCTTACTTTGTTTTCCCACCCTGATTTTCTCAATATTGTGATCAAGCAAAGGCTGGACATCCTGTGTGGCTGTGATAGTGTGAAGAGTAGTTTTGTGTACATTTCCTGTGATTCTGCTGAAGTCACAAAGCTACAAAAGCAGCAGTAAGCATTTCATTCCATAGTAAAGTTTACAAAGATGATCTTATAATATCAGAAGCTGCCATTGTACCATTACCTTCAAAATGACACAAATTTAAATTCGGATGCATCACCAGGCCGCTGCATGCACTGGAGAGTAGGCCTTTGAGATGTGTAATGGGCTGGTTAAAAGTTGTGGCTGTGGATGACATTTCCTACAACTCTGAATTTTCTGCAGTGAAGACGTAAAAGTGTAAATCTTACACTTATAAGTGTGAAGAATCCTGATTTTCCTAGACAAGAATGTTTCTTAAAGTTTCTTTAAAAATAGAATTTATTTTTCAGACCAGTTTTAGGTGTCCAGAACAATTGTACAGAAAGTATAGATTCCCACTCATTACTTACCACCTCCCTCCACTCCCCTAAACTAACGCACACACTGTTTCTCCTGTTTTAAACATCTTGCATTCCTATGGTACATTTATTAAAATTGATGAGCCAATATTGAAACATTATTAGCTAAAGTTCACAGTTTTTATTAGCGTTCACTCTTTGTTTTGTACCATCTTACCGACTTTTGACAAATACATAATGAAATGTGTCCACCATTGCAGTATCATACAGAGTAGTTTAACTGCCCTAGAAATGCAGTGTGTGCCACCTGTTTATCCTTTTTCCTCCCCCTGGACTCTTTCCAACCACTAATCTTTTTCTTGTTTCTCTTGTTTTGTCTAGAATCCTTGGGTGGTACAAATGGTCAATGTGCTCAGCTGCTAACTGAAAAGTTGGGGGCTCAAGTCCACTGAGAAGTACCTTAGTATTGATCGACCTCTGAAAAATCAGTCTTTGAAAAGTCTACATAACAGAATTATGCTCTGATACCCACAGGATTACTGTGAGTCAGAATTAACTTGATTACAACTGGAAAATTTTGCCCTTTTCTATAAAATCATTCAGTATGTAACATTTGCAGACCAACTTCCCTCACTTGACAATATACGGTTAAGATTCCTCCATGTCTTTGTAGCTTAGTGTTGTTTTTGTTAGGTACTGTCGAGTCACCTCTAACTCATAGCAACTCTGTATGCAACAGGATGAAACACTGCCCAGTCTTTGCCATCCTCACAGTCCTTGCTATGCTGAGCCCATTGTTGCAACCACTGTGCATATCTATCTCATTGAGGGTCTTCCTCTTTTTCACTGACCCTCTACTTTACCAAACATAATATCCTTCTTCAGGAACTGGTCTCTTCTGACAACATGACCAAAGTACACGAGACAAAGTCTGGCCCTTCTTGCTTTCAAGGAGCATTCTGGCTGCACTTCTTATAGGACAGATTTTTTTCTGCCAGTCCATGTAGCTTGATAGTTAATTTCTTTTTATCACTGAATAACACTTCATTGTATGTTGTTGTTGTTGTTAAGTGCCGTCGAGTCGGACCTGACTCATAGTGACCTCTCCTTTGGTTTCTGAGGCAGTATCACTAGGAAGTAGATTGCTCAACCTTCCAGTTCCGAGGAGTGGCTGTTGGGTTTGGACTGCCAGCCTTCTGGTTAACAGTCAAGTGCCTTAGGCACTATGCTACCAGAGTTCCTCTCCATTGTATAGATGTATCAATTTTGTTTTTTTTTCACTCACCTATTGAGGGTATTGGCCATTATGAATCAGACAGTCATATATGGTCTACTATGCCATAATGACAAATTGAAGAGGAATGGCAT
>NW_006922079.1:1088920-1100281 GCF_000298275.1 Orycteropus afer afer | reverse complement strand
TTGAACCACCAGCCTTCTGGTTAGCAGTCAGGTGCCTTAGGCACTATGCTACCACTTCTGTATAGTTCCTTTCAAAGCTCAGGGCTCCAGGATTATCTTCTATATCTCTGTCTGTTGGTTTTACTTTTCTTGGTTGAAGATGGTCTGTGTCGCTTGTCTGCTTAGTCTCCATCTTATCAGAAGTCCCCATGTGATAGACTTTTGCAAGGCCAATGACTTAAATAATTGCAAATATTTTTTTTCAACAACATAAATGGCAACTGTACACATGGACCTTGCCAGATGGAATACATGGGAATCAAATCAACTAGATCTGTGGAAAAAGATGATGGAGAAGCTCCATATCATCAGTCAGAAAAAAGCTATAGACCAACTGTGGAACAGACCATCAATTGCTCATATGTGAGAATAATTTGAAGCTGAAGAAAATTACATCAAGTTCATGTCAGCCAAAATACAGTCTTGAGTATATCTCATTTGAGTTTACAAACCATCTTAAGAATAGCTTTGATGCATTGAATGCCAGTGACCAAAGACCAGACAAGCTGCCACAAGGCATAAAAGACATCACACATAAAGGAAGCATAAGGTCATTAAAAAGACAAGAAAGAAAGACAAGAGCAAAATGGATATCAGAAGAGACTCCGAAACTTGCTTTTGAACAGAGAGTAGCTAAAGCAAATTCAAGTAATGATGAAATAAAAGTGCTGAATAAAAGATTTCAAAGGGCAGCTTGAAAATATTATACTGAAAATATTAAAATATTATAATGAAATGTGCAAAGACCTGGAGTTGGAAAATCAACAGGAAAGAACGCTCAGCATTTCTCAAGCTGAAAGAACTGAAGAAAAAAAATTCAGGCCTTGAGTTGCAATATTGAAGGATTCTATGGGCAAAATATTCAGTGATTCAGGAAGATGGGAGGAATACAGAGAGTCAGTGTACCAAAAAGATTTGTTTGATGTTCAACCATCTCAAGAAAGGTAGCATATGATCAAGAACCAATAGTATTGAAGGAAGAAGGCCAAGATGCACGGAAAGTACTGTTGAAAATCAAGGCTCTAAGAAATGACGAAACACCCATTGAAATGTTTCAATAAACAGATGCAGCACTGGAGGCGCTAACTCCTTTATGCCAAGAAATTTGGAACACTGCTACCTGGCCAACTGACTGAATAAGATCCATATTTGTACCCATTCTGAAGAAAAGTGATCCAAGAGAATGTGGCAGTTATTGAGCAATATCATTAATATTGCACACAAGTGCAATTTTGTTGAAGATCATTGAAAAACGATTCCAGCAGTTTATTGATAAGTTTATTGATAGGGAAATGCCAGAAATTCAAGCCAGATGCAGAAGAGGATGTAGAAAGAGGTATATTATTGCTGATGTCAGATGGATCTTGGCTGAAAGCAGAGAATACCAGAAAGATGTTTACCTGTATTTTATTGACTGCACAAAGGCATTTGACTGTACATCATAACGAATTATGGATAACATTGACAAGAATGGGAATTTCCGAACACGTTGTGATCTTGCGGATCCTGTACATGCAGTCATTTGAACAGAACAGGGAGATGCTGCATGGTTAGAACTCAGGTAAAGTGTGCATCAACGTTGTATCCCTTCACCATACTTACTCAATCTGTATGCTGAGCAAATAATCCAAGAAGTTAGTCTATATGAAGAAGAACGTGGCATTAGGATTGGAGGAAGACTTGTAAACAACTTGTGATATGTAGATGACACAACCTTCCTTGCTGAAAGTGAAGAAGATTTGAAGCACTGATGAAGATCAAAGACTACAGCCTTCGCTATGGATTATACCTCATGAAGAAAACAAAAATCCTTACAACTGAACTGTTAAGCAACATCATGGTAAATGGAGAAAAGATTAAAGTTGTCAAGAATTTCATTTTATTTGGATCCACAATCAGCACCCATGGAACAGTAGTCAAGAAATCAAGTGAGGTATTGCATTGGGCAAATTTGCTTCAAAAGACCTCTTTAAAGTGTTAAAGAGCAAAGGTGTCACTTTGATGACTAAGGTTCACCTGATCCATGCCATAGTATTTTCGTTTGTCTCATATCAGAGCTGGACAGTGAATAAGGAAGTGTGCAGAAGAATTGATTTATTTGAATTGTGATGTTCACTAAGAATAATTAATGTACCATAGACTGCTAGAAAAATGAACAAATATGTCTTGAAGGAAGTAAAGCTGGAATGCTCCTTAAAAGTAGAGTAGCCAGATTTGTCTCTCATATTTGCTCAGGTTTTCAGAAGGGATTACTCCCAGGAGAAGAATATTATTCTTAGTAAAGGAGAGGGTCAGTGAAAAAGGGGAAGACCTTCAACAAGATGGATTGATTCAATGGCTGCGACAGTAGGCTCAAGCATGGCAATGATTGTGAGGACGGCACAGGTCTGGGCATTGTATTGTTCTGTTGAATATAGGGTCGCTGGGAATCAGATCTTACTCCACAGCAGCTAATCACAACAACATTGAGCGACATCTTGGTTCCTTCCAATTTATGACTTGATTAGAGTCTAATTGTTTTAAAAGTATACACAAATGTACTGTTGACTGTGTTCTTTCCTTTAAAAAAAAAACTTTATTGTGATTTGGGTGAAATTTTACAAAGCAGATTTGTTTTACATTCAATAGTTCAAACATACTTTGTTTTGTAACACTGGTTACATTCCCTGCTGTGTAACAGTTCACCTCCCACTTCCTCCCTGTGGTTAGCTTTCTCTGTGTCCTTCTTGCCTATGCATTCCTGCCTCCCTAACTTTCTGTCTATGTAAATGTTGCCCTTCTGATTTCCCATGGTTGATTGTTCGAAAGAGTGCATCTCCCTGCTGTAGGTGTTTGGCTTCTTGGCCTGTCTGTTGTTTGACTGAGAGTTAACCCATGGCACTGAATTCAATTCCAGCCCTGAAGGGTGACTTTACCAGTCTGTATCAGAGCAGTAAGCCTAGTCTTTTTTTATATATACAATTTTGAGTTTTGTTACATATTTTTCTTTCACTCTACCCAGGATATCTGATTTTGATCCCTTTCTAAGTGGTTGGCATTGGTAGCTGGGCATTATCTAGCTCTTCTGGTCTCATGATCCATTAATCCTATGGACCATTTCCATGTGTTCTCGATACCTAGTACTGCTCTGACAAGAATAAACCACTAATGGGATGGCTTAAACAAACAGGAGTTTATTCTTACAGTTTGGTGCCAGGCTCTAGGGACTGAGTGAAAGCTCCTCAACCTTGAGGTCCAGCCCTGCCTCCTGCTCCCGGCCCACTGGAGCTAGAGGCGTTTCTTCCCTCACACAGCTGCTGGCTGCTGAGGCTGAGAAGCCCCAAGGTTGACAAGTAAAAAGGCACAGTCCTGATGTTACCAAACCACAAGGCAGGCCATTAACTTAAGTCCATTTTATGTCCCAAGGTCAGCAGAGCGTAGCAGGCTGCTGAGCAACGACACGGCTACATGCAGGGTCCAAGTGTGCTGTAGGCTAGAGACCATTCTCAAAGCTTCTCCTTACATACAGGAAGCAGACCACATCCCAAAGGCAGCTAGCTACTTAGCTGCTTGTGGTAGATCCCACCATGAAGTTGATTGCCAGTCTCATCATGGGGAATAACTACCACCACCTGCCTAGCCACTCAACCAGGCCCAGCCAGGTTGACAGAAAAACATAATCACCATACCATGCATCTAATATTTTCACTCTTTTTGCTCTGGATGAGGAGAGATTGGTAGTTGCCTCTTAGGTGGCTGCTTGCAAGCTTTTAAGACCCCATGCTACTCACTGAAGTAAAGTATAAAACAATATTTTTGTATTTGTATTTCCTTTGCTTTTTAACTGGGGAGTCTCAAGAAAAGTCCTCAACTATAGTCCTACATTTTTCCAACATATATTATGAACATATATCCAAAACCAAAACCAAACTCACTGCCGTCATGTCGGATCCGACTCATAGCAACCCCTCCTTGGGTTTCTGAGGTGGTATCACTATGGAAGTAGATTGCCCAGCCTTCCTTCCGAGGAGTGGCTGGTGGGGTTGAACCGCCAGCCTTTTGGTTAGCAGTCAAATGCCTTAGGCCCTATGCCACCAGAGCTCCTATATTATATCCAGTTGTTATTTAAAATAAATCTTCAGCCAAATTGGTTAATACCTTTGAGGGCACTGAGCTGAGGCCCCAATTATCCAAATCCACAGCTTAATTCCCGGTCTCTGGGTGGGTGGACCAACAGATTCCCACCCTTTTCTTAAAAACCTGCAGAATTTAGATACAACTCCCTTGTCCTAGCTAAATAACTTAGACACTGTACTCTTGATCCTGATCTTGTGGTTGTGGAGGTGAGCGATGACTCTCAGGGGCAGAGTCCTTTGTCCAGCTCATTGAGTAACATTGTCATGGACTGAATTATGTCCCCCCAAAATATGTCAACTTAGCTAGGCCACAATTCTCAGTGGTTTGGCAGTTACGTAATAATGTAAGTTGTCAGTTATGTAATGATGTAGTCATCCTGCACTATAAATTGTATAAGGCTAGAATAGGGTGTGGTGTATCTTTAAGTATACTTAAGTTACCCCCTTTCAGTACCATACTGAAATCATGTCCTTCCTTCAGTCACATCTTTTATAAGAGATAAAAGGAGAGAGAAGTGAGCAGAGAGACAGGGACCTACTACCATCAAGGAAGTTGAACTGGGAGCAGAGGGTGTCTTTTGGAGCTGGGTCACTGTGCTTAGAGCCTCTTAGATCTTGGGAATTTTTTTTTTTTTTAATAAATTAGATCCAGCATGCCCGTGTTATCAGACATGGAAATCAAGGGGCCCAACACATTTCCCTCCCTTTATTTTCCATGAAACATCCCTACCCCTTTGGTGGGAGAAGACTTGAGAATTAGTTTTACCTCTCTGGTAATAAGCCTCTTCAGGTTTCAGCTTGTTCTGAAAGATTCCATCATATAAATAACTTTTTCTTTAAAAGGCTCATCTGTTTTACATTAGTAGCGGTGTCAGCATCACTGGTGGGGGATGCAATCCTAGTTGTTCTAATGTAGCTGGCTCCTGACTCCTTCCTTCCTTCTCTTCTTGGAAGAGACACTCATACAAATTCCTTCTCATCCTAGAGAAGGAGTCTGCATGCGTGTCTCTTTCAGGATTAAAGACAGCCTTGCGTCTAGTCAAGCGGAACTTGAGTTCTGGGGAATATAGCTTTTGATGGCACTGAAGAGGTGAATGATGGGAAAGAACGGTCTCTCCTGTGTGTGGTTAGTGTTCTTAGCCCTCCCTCTCATCTTTCATCCTCACTCCTTGCACATGCTATGTGGCCATAAAGGGCAGCTCTGGTGGAGAGATGTGATTTAGTGAGAAGTTGGGTCTTGTCTGTTCAGACATTTTTTTCCCCCTTCATTTTTTCAAATATAACATTTTTGGAGGCTCTGTCCATTTTTAAAAAAAACTTTAAAATTGTGGTAAATATGTATGTAACAAAAAAACATTTGTCATTTGAATGCTCTTTTACAATTTAGTGGAATTGTGTTTTATCCTGTTGATCAACCATCACCTTATCTGCTTCCAAGTTTTCCATCACCCTAAACAGAAGTTTAGTGTCTTCTAAGCAGTGAGTCTTCCTCTTCTCCTCCCTCCAAACTTTTTTTTAAAGTTAAACCTGTTGTGGTAAAGATTGACCATAACAGTGTCCTCTCTGGTATCCCTTGATCCTGCCTACTTTTAGGAGGAATTAGGTTTGGGGGAGCCCTTTCTGGCTGAGTGTTCATGTTTCTGTTTGGTGTGAGGTCAGGAGCCCTGAAGGTCAGAGAGACTTGAAGTCCTGCCTTCAATAATCAGCACAGGTTGGAGGCCAGTGCTGCCCCGTGGACTTATGGATGTGTCCAGGTAGGGAAAGAGATGTTTCTCAGGTTAGGAATGCTTGGCTAATGACAAACTGCTCAGTGTTCCTTCCTGCTCCCAGCTCATCCTTGGTTCTGTACCCTGCTGTTTGGAGAGCTGGCACCTTGAATGGTTCTTCTCATTTCTCTGTTGCATTTTCTCTAGCTGGTGACAGAGTTCTGTCTTTAGCTCTGTGAATGGCTATCTATCCCAGCCACAATAGCCCACTGCACTTTTGGGGGGAAAGATAGAATTGCACCCATTTCAAGTCCAGCCTCTTTTGTGTAGCTTCTGCCTCCCTTGCTGGACTCACTTGCCTACCCCACTCTCCCCCAAAAGGTGGATTTTCACCCTCACCCCACACACTATACTTTTTCACAAGGTGTTCCCTCAGTTTGTCATTCCCTGCCTGCCCCCAGATAGATAGGTAGGTAGATAGATATTGATAGATAGGTGCCATCATCACTGACTCATGACAGTCTCATGAGAATGCAATCTTGCCTGGTCCTGTGTCATCCTCATGATTGTCAGCATGTCTGAGTCCGTCATTGTGGCTGTTGTGCCAGTCTGTCTCACTAAGAGTCTCTCTCACCTTCGCTGGCCTTCTGTTTTTATGAAACATGATGTTTTCCTCCAGCAGTTAATCCCTTCTGATGACATGTCCAAAGCAACGAGTCAGGCAGTATTCTTTTGCATGTTCTTTTTCTGTGGCTAATTTTCAGAAGTACATCATTAGACTTTTCTTCATAGTCTATCTCAGTCTGGAAAACTATTTGCCATTTGTGACTCTGTTAGTATTTGAGATACTAGTACCATAGCTTCCAGCATCACAGGAACATACAAGCCATCACAGTATGACAAACTGATTGTCCTTAGTTTCCTGGACAATCAACTCATCTCTCAACCTTAGCTCTGCTTGTTGGCATCTCCATGCTGTGGACTGGGGTTGATGAGTACCTGCCCAGGGCACTTTTTCTTCCATGTGTCTTTATGTACTTTTACAAATAATTTCTGGAGGCACAATATAGTAGATATTTAGGTCATAAATCTTCCATGGGTATGGGACCCATCCTCTTTAGAAAGCAAGGGAGTGATTATAAATACAAAGCTAATTTCTAGCTCAGTGGCTTTTCAGCTGTATTCATCAGAGCTCCGGAGTTCCAAGCCAGGGGCCATGGCAGAGGGCAACTGGTGGAAACTGAGGGATCAAGAAGACTAAAATGTCTTCTCTCAGTGCAATGTTGTTGTTATATGCCGTCGAGTCAGCCCCGACTCATAGCGACCCCTCCTTGGGTTTCCAAGGCAGTATCACTACGGAAGTAGGATTGCCCAACCTTCCTTCATAGAGCAGTTATATTTTGAATACCCAAATGCCACTGAGTCAGTTCAGTTCATGGTGACCCTATGTATGTCAGAGTAGGACAATGCTCCATATAGTTTTTAGTGGCTGATTTTTTAGAAGGAGATCTCCAGGCTTTTCTTCCCAGCTGCCTCTCAGTGGACTCAGATCTCCAGCCTTTTTGTTAGCAGCCAAATGAGTTAATCATTTGTTACACTCCGGGATTTCACATTTTGAATAGTCAGGTTTTAAGTGAGATTGCCTCACCACTGCTAAGGGAAAACGTGAAATACACTCTATAGTACCCTTGCATTTAATATGAGGAAACTGAGGTGTAGTGTGATTAAGTAACTTGATCAAGGTCATCCAGATAGAGGACTGTAGTAGGCCCATGACTAGACTTAAGTCTCTACCTTTTGCAGGATGGTAAGGCAGTATGATAGGCCAGCCAGAGGTGTTCCCACACATTGTGGCCTCCATCTGTGTCATCACCTATATCTGACCATTTGTACTCACTGTGATCATGCCTTCCAATTGCTTTATTGGGAATATTAGAAATATTTTGTATCTTGATCATGGGGGTAATGACATGGATGAATATAGCTCTCAAAACTCATCAAAATGTACACATAATGATGAAATAATTAGAAACAGGTGGTGGTGATAGTTGCATAACATGGCAAATGTACATAATGTCACTGAATTGTACAAACATTGTTGAAATGGACATTATTTTTAAATTTATATTTTACCACAAGAAAATAAATGTACACCTAAAGTAAGTGCATTTTATTGTTATGTAAGTGTCCTAGGGTTCTTTAGAGGAACAAGACCAGTAAGATTTTATTTATATAGATAAGAGAGATATTTATTTTAAGGAATTGGCTCATGCAGCTGTGGGGGATTAGCAAACCTAAAATCCATGGGTGGAGCAACAGGCTGGGGACACCTGTAGTCTTGTGTCTCAAAACCCTTAGATAGTTGATGGGAAATGTGAAGGGTGAGGGTATTCTGGCAACATGTCTATTTATAGTACAGTAGTGGAATACACACTAGAGAAACTCCCTTTTTGCTCTTAAAGCCTTCAACTGATTGGATTTATAGAGGGTAATATGCATTATTTAAGGCTAATTGGTTTAATCATATGTAACTAGTTCATAACAGCATCTAGACTAGTATTTCACCAAAATCTGGGCACCATAGTCTAGGCATGCTGACAGATAAAATTTGCTATCACAGAAAGTTATATCTCAGTATAGTTGATTAAGAAAATACTCTGGAATAAGCATTTTGGGTATATAAGTTAAATTTAACTCTACATTGCAGGAGTCCTAGGGTAGCATTTGACCACTAGTCAAGACTCCCTTCTAGAGTTGCCCCTTCTTAATTCAAGTAATTGAGTCTGGAGTAAGAATTAAATGGTGATGAGAACCCTGAAGAAATTTCCCAGGTAATTCAGAGTCTGGTTCCCCCAGGACAAAGCTGACCCTGACCTGCCCAGGCCAGACACTGGTAGTGGAGGGGAACAGGTTGTAAAGGTCCAGGGGTATTCCTGGACAGAGGGCTCTTTCTGAGAAAACACTCCTTGCCTTCCCCTACATTTTAGCCCTTTGGGGGTAGGAGTAGGGATAATGAGGGCAGCTACTTGCCTTTGAGGGAGGGTAGAAAATAAGGCATCTCTTTTATGAACTGTTCCTTCACCAGCCAGCTGTGATCTCCTCCTATTTTTGGTTTGGATTCATAATTTTGAGCTATTGTCATGACCATGTTTTTCTTTGTCTAGAAATAATTTGGAAAATATGAAATGCTGGCTGTAAATTATGATACATATATAGACAATGCAGGAATTATCCCCCTTCTCTTTCCCTCCAGCCCTGTCCCACAGTAATAATGTGCAAGAACCACAGACCAACTCTTCCTTTTTTTGTATATAACTAAGATTATGGAAAACAGTTACTAAATGCCACCTTTTTAAGTCAATGATTTCACCCCATTTCTGATTTTCTTCTCACCTTTCTCAACCATGTAGATTGTGGTGCCACAAAGTTCTCCCCCAGTGTAGAGAGATTCTGATATTTTTCAGAGATCTGAAAAGTCTCAAGTAAAAGCAGTTTGTGTCTGTAGGGTTTGCAGCATCCTTAGGCCTTTACCCTTCTGTATGCAAGGCCAGGAACAAATGCTTGTCTGTGAAAAGACTGAGTCCTATGCTAAGGAAAAAGACCTCAGATTAAAAAAATGTTTGTAGACACCTTTTTATTGAGCCTCAAATAGGACAAAGACAAAAACAAAGGGAAACCATCAGTATGTACCCAGTGTGGAAGCAATAGAATCCACTGAGTCATGTAATAGGGGGTTAAAATCATTACGGAATTGGCTATTTTCAGTAAATCTTTAAGAACATGCCCAGGTATATATATTTTTTTTTAAGGAGAACATGCCCAGGTAAGTTCCCTAGGTCTTTGTGTGAGCATATTTCTGCATACTAGTTAATCTACTTTCAATCCCATTCTTCTGAGGGCCAACTGTCTCTCCCTACACTTGCCTTGGAGTTGTCAAAATATGGCTGCAATGTTGAACTCAAACGGTCAGTAAGCATTGGGGAAGTAACATAAAGAACTCAAATGGTGTTTGAACTTAAGACAGACTCAAATTGGGGTTAAGGGTCTTATTATAGAACACAGCCTTTCATAAAGTAAGTGCTTTAGATTTTAAGCTCTCATGCATTCCCTCCTCTTGATCATGGATTTTATTTTAAATCCCTTGATTACACTTAGGTTGGTGTGCTTTCTTCTGCACAGACTGGTTGATGGCTCTTTTGGATGACTGCTTGTTTTAGGGCAATCTCTTAAGACCCTAGACATGATCCTTTTTGATAGTTGGGCACCATCTGATTTCTTCACTGTACTTTACTATACATCCGATCTTTAGTGATCGTCTTATCAGGCAGAGTGTGGAATGGGGCCACGTTGGAAGAACTACTTGGCTTGTGGTTAGGCTACAAACCTTAAAAGTGGGAGCTCAAGTCCATCTGTGGAATATTATCTTGTTTATATACATGATTCACTTCTGAGCAGCATAGTGACTTTCTGAGAAATTATATTTGAAGTAGTCTTCATGCAGCAATTGATAATTCTAATAATTATGATGATGATCATTAATTTAGTCAATAGTATAGGTTAAAATTTAAAATATAAAGGAAAGTTTTTTGGTTAAAACAGATGGAAAGCTTTACCTGTGCAAATTAATAAAACTTAAGTGATAAAGCAAAGCTACTTTAAAAACAATGAGAGATAGACCAAAAGCAATAATATGAATAACATCCATTCACTAAGGTCTGCAAATCCTAAAGGCATGTAGGACAAAAGTAATAAATATAAAAAATATAGCAAATATGTGTAATGGTAAGCAGTTTTGCTTTTTCTTTACCACAGCTTTTTAAAACCAAATCTCTTTAGCTATTTTTTCCCCCTTGTAGGCTTGTATTTTTCATTCTAGTGCTACTGGTTTTTGCTTTAAGACAAAAATACTTCTTAAGAAAAATCCATTCTGTAATATCAAATTTAAGTTATTTGAAAAGATTTTTGTTTTGAAAGTTCTCATTAACACAAGAACTTTTGTCAAACTGAATTCACTTTCATTAAGGCTTTGGACTATTAGGATTATCTAATTTACATAAGTGCTTATTTATCACTACACCAAATCAGAGAGAGTTCCTTGAAAAATACTATAATCTAAATTAATAAAACTATCTGGAGGTAAAAAGTATGCTTCATATATTTTTTTGCATGTTTCATAAGACTCTTTAGAGAAAACAATTTAGAATAATTTGTTTCTTTTTCAGGCTTTGTTATACCAATCAAAATAAACAACTTATCTTCTTCAGTGTACATTTCAAATAGACCGATTTACATCCAAGTACCTGCAAAAGAGCTTGGGAGCTGCCACCTCACTCTGCATCAATGAAGCATTGTATTAGGTTTCTCAGAGTCTCAATCAAAAGTCTTGAGATTCCTTGTAGCAATATTAATCAATGTACACAAACTCAGGTTAACTGAAATCTTAAAGTCAGTGCTGGTGTCAGACATCTGCAATAGAGCAGATCAAAATGTTGGGGGGGGGG
>NW_006922079.1:1077888-1088589 GCF_000298275.1 Orycteropus afer afer | reverse complement strand
TGGGTTTGAACCGCCAGCCATCTGGTGAGCAGTCAAGTGCCTTAGCCACTATGCTACCAGAGCTCCCTTAGTGGGGGTAGGATATCAAATAAAATTCCTAGCAGGGAGTTTATCCTCTGAAATTCCTTCATAATAGCCATATGAAACTTGGTTTCATTCTGATCATAATTCATTCTGTTGGCTCGCGATTTCATCTCTTATTTTAAACATACTTGTCTTTCTAATTGGAAGATTCCCTCAGCATCCATATTAGGGCAGAGTTCAAAGAGAGCAGTAGGAGCAGGGCTTTCACATTTTAGCTCCCCGTTTTATTATTAATTTGGATAACTTACCCATAGGAAAGCAATTCTGCTTTCTTGATATTTCTTAATTCAGGAGCTTTTCTGTTCTAATTTACTACATAGAGAAAGAACTTTAAAGTGGCCACATTTATTTGAGACTGTCCTTAATGAGATTGTGACAATCAGATATATACACGCAAGCAGCAGAGTGATAGTGCTTGTCTATGTATTTAAGAATAGTCCCATAAAGGAACTATTTCTTGCCCCCAGATATGTTGTTGTTAGGTGCCATTGAGTCATTTCTGTATCATAATGGCCCTGTGTACAATAGAATGAAGCACTGCCCAGTCCTGTGCCAGCCTCACAATCCTTGCTATGCCAGAGTCCATCATTGCAGCCACTGTGTCAATCCATCTTGTTGAGGGCCTTCCCCTTTTTCGTTGACCCTCCACTTTACCAAGCATGATATCCTTCTCCAGAGAATGGCCTCTTCTGACCATTTTAGTTTCCAAGCAGCATTCTGGCTGCACTTCATCCAGGAGAGATTTGTTCATTCTTCGGGCAGTCCATGGTACTTTCAGTATTCTTTGCCCAACTCCTCAACTCAAAAGCGTCAACTCTTTGGTCTTCCTTATTCATTGTCCAGCTCGCACATGCGTATGAGGTTATTGAAAATACCATGGGCTTGGGTTAGGTGCACCTTAGTCTTCAAGGAGACATCTTAGCTCTTCATCATGTGAAAGAGGTCTTTTGCAGTAGATTTGCCCAATGAAATACATCATCTGATTTCTTGACTGCTGCTCCAGTTTGTGTTGATAGTGGAAGCAAGTGATATGAAATCTTTGGCAACTTCAATCTTTTCTCCATTTATTGGTCCAGTTGTGAAGATTTTTGTTTTCTTTATATTGAGGTGTAATCCATACTGACGACTGTAGTCTTTAATGCTCATCAGTAAGTTCTTCAAGGCATTCTCACTTTCAGCAAGCAAAGTTGTGTCATCTGCATATTGTAGGTTGTTCATGAGTGTTTTTCCAGTCCTGATGCCATGTTCTTATATTACACTTTCTTGGATTATTTGCTCAGCATACAGACTGAGTAAGTATGGTGAAAAGATACAACCCTGACACACTCCCTTCTTGATTTTAAACCATGCTGTATCCCCTTATTCTGTATGAATAACAGCCTCCTGGTCTATGTATAGGTTCCTCATGAGTACAATTAAGTGTTCTGGAATTCCCATAATTTCTCAGTGTTATCCATGATTTGTTACGATCCACACAATTGAATGCTTTTACCTAGTCAGTAAAACACAAGTAAAGATCTTTCTGGTATTGTTTGCTTTGAGCCAAGATCTGATATCAGCAATGATATCCCTTGTTCCACACCCTCTTCTGAATCCAGCTTGCATTTCTGGAAGTTCTCTGTCAAAATACTGCTGCAAAAGTTTTTGAATTATCTTCAGCAAGATTTTACTTGCGTGCAACATTAATGATATTGTTCAATAATTTCCACATTCTGTGGGATCACTTTTCTTTGGAATGAGTACAAATATGTATCTCTTCCAGTCAGTTGGCCAGGTAGCTGTCTTCCACATCTTTTGGCATAGCCGATTGAGTGCCTTCAGTGCAGCATCCATTTGTTGAAACATCTCAGTGGGTATTCTGTCAATTCCTGGAGCCTTGTTTTTCACCAATTCCTTCAGTGCAGCCTCGACTTCTTCCTTCAATAGTATTGGTTCTTGATCATATGCCACCTCCTGAAATGGATGAACGTTGACCAATTCTTTTTGGAACGGTGACCCTTTGTATTCCTTCCATCTTCTTTTGATGGTTCCTGCATCATTCAATATATTGGCCATAGAATCTTTCGATATTGCAACTTGAGGCTTAAATTTTTTCTTCAGTGCTTTCAGCTTGAGAAATGCTGAGCATGTTCTTTCCTTTTGGGTTTCTAACTCCAAGTCTTTACACATTTCATTATAATAGTTGACTTTGTCCCCACGAGCTGCTCTTTGAAATCTTCTGTTTCTTCCATTTGCTTTAGCTACTCTCCATTCAAGGGCAAGTTTCAGAGTCTCTTCTGACATCCAATTTGGTCTTTTCTTCCTTTTGTGTCTTTTTAATGACCTTTTCCTTTCTTCATGGATGATGCTTTTGATGTTATCTCCAATTCTGGTTTTTGGTAATAAAATTCAGTGCATCAAATCCATTCTTTAGGTCTCTAAATTCAGGAGGGATGTAATCAAGGTCATATTTTGGCTCTCATGGACTTGTTTCAATTGTCTTCAACTTCAACTTGAATGTGCATATGAGCAGTTGATGGTGTGTTCCACAATCAGCTCCTGGCCTTGTTTTGGCTGAAGATATTAAGCTCTCCATTGCCTCTTGCCACAGATGTGGTTAATCTGATTCTTGTGTACTCCATCTGGTGAAGTCCACATGGATAGGTGCTGTTTGTGTTGTTGAACAAAGGTATTTGCAATGAATAAGTCATTGGTCTTGCAAAATTCTGTCATGCGATCTCCAGTGTTATTTCTATTACAGAGGCCACATTTTCCAACTACTGGTGATTCTTCTTTGTTTCCAACTTTTGCATTCGAATCACCTGTGATAATTAACACATCTTGATTGCATGTTTAGTCAATATCAGACTGCAGAAGTTGGTTGGCTTTGGTGGTTGCTGTGTAAATTTGAATAATAGTCATATTAACAGGTCTTCCTTGTAGAGGTATGGATGTATTTCAGGTACCCCCAGATACAACATTTCCCATTTTCAGCGAAGGTTCACATTTGCTCAAACTTTAGGACTCTTGGGTTCAGTAAAGTCCTGATGGGGAGGGGAGTATTGCGGGGTTTGGACAGTGTGTTGATTAAACTATGTGTATGTAAGAGTTTCTGAGGCATTATCTTATGGCCAGCAGGCAGCCTAGAGCTTTTGGGCCATACACTGAATTGTCTTTCATGGCTGGAGACTGCCCTACTGGCTTTTACTGTTTGTCCTGTGCTCTTTGTTTCTGTGGCTTATAGAACCTAAGATTCCACAAACTCAAAAACTTCTAGCAAGTAATTTAACTAGAACCTCATACTGCTGCAACCAGCAGAGGCAAAAAAACAAAAACAAAAACAAAAACTGTTGCAAGTAGAGACAGAGGGAGAAAGAAAAATGAAGAAGACAAAGAAAAACTTCACTAGGCCAGAGTTCAGCCTGGGCAGTTTCTCCTGAAATGTATAAAACTGAAGATACAACCAAGTACTCCTTGAAGTGGTAACACATAATCTTCAGACATATATAAAAGCTGCATCCTGGAATCTAATTTTAGTTTCTTACATATCCAATTTCTATTGATCCTATTAGAGATTATCAAAGACAGTCTTACCTACATCTGAGATAACAATTGCCACCAAACAAACAGAAACACTTTCTTAAGAAAGCTTTAAGGGTTTTCAGATGGAAAATGACTCAGCAAGACTTAATATATTGGAGAGCCACATTGAAACAAGAGTCTCAAAATCCAACAGTGCGTACGTACCTTATGGGTTCCCCAGGCGGTGCACAGGGAGCCCTTTCTCTGGTGCCTGATCCAATCCTGACCCCTGGGGGTCCTGCCAAGGAATGATGGCTTTGGATCCTGCCAACTACGCCATTATTGCTAGGGAAAAAGACCTCATATTCACAAATGTTCTATAGAGACCCTTTTATTAAGCCTTAAACAGGACAAAGACAAAAACAAATACAGTCATACAGATGTGGGAAACCTTCAGTATGTCATACAGATGCAGGAAACCTTCAGTATGTACCCAGCACAGAGGTGATGGAACCCACTGTATCACAGTCATGGTGTTCATTATATATGATACAGAACAAAGGAAGATATCACAAGATGATGATTGCTTGCAAGTCACTTCATCACTGTCATAGGAATACAGAAGCAGGGAACGACCATGATTGGATTATGTACATAATTGCAGGTTTAAATAGGTTTTAAGATTGACTGTTTAGTAAATTATTAAGAAAATGCCTGGGTATGTTGTTTCTGCATGAATGACATGTCCAGGCAAGTTTCCTAGTCCTTTGTGTGAATACCTTTCTGCTTACTAGTTAACCTACCTTCACCTACATTCTTCTTGAGGGAAAACTGCTCTGCCCTGAACTTGCTGGAACCTGTCTAAGCATAGCCACATTGTTGAACTCAAATGGTCAGTAAGCACTGGGGAAGTAATATAAAGAACTTGAGCTCTTGTGGTGTAGTGCCTAAGGTACTTGACTGCTAACCAGAAGGCTGGCGGTTCAAACCCACCAGCCACTCCTAGTAAGGTTGGGTAATTGAGTTCTGTACTGATACTGCCTTGGAAACCCAAGGAAGGGTCACTATGCGTCAGATCTGACTTGGTGGTAAGTTTGGTTTGGTTCGGTTATGGCATCTCAACTTATTTCAGGGCTTGAAATGGGGTTAGGGCTCTTGCTGTAGACTGCAGCCTTCCACAAACCAAGTGCTTTAGAATTTAAGCTCTTGTATAGTCCTCAGTGCCAACTCAGGACCAAATGCCACCATTCTGAGCCAGGGAGATGCAAATGAGCAAACAGGATTTCTTTGTGCTATAGTCTCCCAGGACAAACGACCTACATCTAGTAGCTAAAAATCTAGCCTTAAGGCAGTGGTTTAAATAAAAGTAATCACTTAAGAAATGGAAGGGAAGTTAGCTAGAAAACGATTTCCTCTGCCCAAAATACTAAAACATACGCTGATTTATGCTGTTACCTCTGGGCAGCTTGCTGAAAACTCTGGAGCGCAAAGTTATTACTCCCTCCCTTAATCCTCCCCCACTCCAGAGATGAAAAAGCATTTCAGAAAGAAAGTTTGTGGAAGGCCCTTAGTGCCTGAGAGTGGCTGTTGAAAGGACGGCAGGGTTGGCAGGGAATTTAGATAGAGGTAGGGTGTATAGACATCAATGAAGACCCCTCCCACAATCCTGACCATCCAGTCTGGTGAGGCAGTGTTTAAATTAAGTGCATGTTTGTGGGTTTTTTTTTTTTGAGATTAAAATAAACAAAGAATCTCCTCACTTTTTCACTTTTTAAACCCCTCTAATTAAACAAGATCGACTTGAATATGCCTCTCTGGACTCCCTTTCTTCACAGAAGAAAGTAGGAAGAAGCACTAGCCCATAGGTAACTTTCATAGTGGGTAAGTATTGGGTTTCTCACTAGTTTTCTGGAATGAGAATCTAAGAGTTGCATTTTTCTATGAGGATAAAATGATCTTCCCCCATAGTTTATGTCTAGTGAGCGGGGGGTTATCCTGCTGACTCTCTGACTGCAGCTCTGCAGAACAGTAGGCATAGTGTTATGCTGTTTCTCCCACAGGTAACAAGGAATTCTGAATTTCTTGTGTTAAAATAATGAGAATCCAAAGAAATTTATTCTATGCAGTTATTCTGTATACATATAGGGACACTATTCTGGTTCCCTGGTTGCTGGCTACAGTTAAATTATAATGTGAAGAGGAGGGAGAAGAATAGAATATCAACCATTGGCTAAACTTAATTTGATTGATTGGTGTGCCCTCCCTCCATGAGATATACTGATATCCGATTACTCCTGGCCTGTTGTTGTTGTTATATGCCATCCAGTCTGACCCGACTCATAGCGACCCCTCCTTGGGCTTCAGAAGGGGCATCACTAGGGAAATAGATTGCCCAGCCTTCCTTCTGAGGAGTGGCTGGTGGGTTTGAACCGCCAGCCTTCTGGTTAGCAGTCAAGTGCCTTAGGCAATACACTACCAGAACTCCTGGCCTAGGTACTAATAATTTGGCCCTTCACTCATCTGCTGCCTTGAGATATTTTGAGATTTAAAAAGGAGGTAATGGTTTCACAACTATCTTTTTAATTTACATTGCTATAGAGTAGTTTCTAGCAGGCTTTTCCAGTTTGGGTCAGGCTTTTTAAGGTTAGTATTTGGTTTTGTGTATAAGAAAAACCTTAAAATCAAAGTAAAATGTCTGTTACTAATTTTCCTCTTCAACACTTCCCACTCAAATTCTGTGGATTTGGAATTCATTGTTTTAACTGACTGACTACAATTTCTTATCCTTTCCAATTGGTGACAGTTGAGCAAGGTAAAGGATAGAACCAGATGGATAGATTGATGGATAGAAGAAAAGCTACCATTGAATCAGCTCTGACTCATACTGACTTGATGTACGGGGAAATGAAACGTTGACTGGTGCTGAGTCATCCTCAAAACCACCACATGTTCAAGTCTTCATTGTGACTGTCTTGGCAATCCATCTCACTGAGGATTTCCAAGTCTTCTTTCAGCCATTTGTCACTCCTGATGACGTGACCAAAGAAAGTGGGTTGTGATCCATAAAGTTTTCATTGGCTGATTTTTGAAAGTAGATCACTAGCCTTTCTCTCTAGTTTCGGTTCGTCTGGAAGCTCCATTGAAACCTATCCCCATGGGTGATCCTGCAGATATTTGAAATACTGGTAGGATGATCCAGTATCATAGTGATTGATTTTAATTCTCTGGGAATCCAAATATCTGGCTTTCTTAGAAGTTGGGTAATCCACACGTGCCATTGCTGTGTATATGTCTTTTGAACCAGAGCCTTGAGATAATTGGTTCTTAAAAATCCCTTTTAAGTCAAACAGTGGTCTAGATAAACTGATACAGCCATTTTTGCTTTGGGCATTGTACTTTTTTGAGAATTTAGTCAGTTTTGGGAGAACAGACTCCAAAGGTCAGACTAGGTATGTTTAGGGTAGATCAGTAATTATTTTAATTGCTTTTCAAGACAGTGCTAAATGAAAATGCTTCCTGAACACAAATTTGTTTATCATTTCTTTTTCCACAGCAGTGTCAATAAAATTTAGTATAAAAATTTTGGAAATTCTTTTCCTCTTCGAAACATGTGACACTCTAGTTGAAATGTTACCCCAATTTGCAGTTTATATGTTTAATGAACTTCAGTTGATTTTTATTATTGGCTTGATATAATTTTGTTTTAACAGTAGTAACATTTAAGCCAGCACAGTAAGAGAGAAACTGACAGATTGGTAGTAGAGAGAACTGGATATGTATATTCCTGCACAGGATTATTACATTTAGACATAGACACAGAGAGATACATATAGATAGACTGTATATATATATATATGTTGTTGTTGTTATGTTGTTATGTGCCGTCAAGTCAAACCCGACTCATAGCGACCCCTCCTTGGGTTTCCGAGGCAGCATCACTACGGAAGTAGGATTCCCCAACCTTCCTTCCGAGGAGTGGCTAGTGGGTTTGAACCGCCAGCCGTCTGGTTAGCAGTCAGGTGCCTTAGCCACTATGCTACCAGAGCTCCCTCGACTATATATAGACATAAAATAATTTTTATGTGTGAACAAGTGAGCAAGTGTTATGGATTGAAGTGTGTTACCCCAAAATATGTATTGAAATTCTACCCCTGTACCTGTAATATGATCCTGTTTGGAAAGGGTAGTTTTCTTTTGTTATGTTAACGAGACACCAAAGTAGGGTGGGTCCTAAACCTAGTCACTTCTGAGTGATAATTGTTTAATTGCATTACTTGGATTTCCAGTTTTGTATTAAATATAAATGGTGAGAGGAGACATGCTTACCTTATTCCTAATCTTAAGGGGAAAAGCATCAAGTTTCTCATGAAATAAAATGCTTTGAAGAAACATTGTCTTGATCAGAAGGTGCTTGGGTTGTGTAAGTGATTTGTGCTGGGCTACTAACTGAAAGGTTGGCAGTGAAATCTACCCAGTGGTGCCTTGGAAGTAAGGCCTGGAGAGGTACTTCTGTAAAGATAGTTGTTGTTGTTATGTGCCGTTGAGTCAGATCCGACTCATAGCGACCCCTCCTTGGGTTTCTGAGGTGGTATCACTTTAGAAGTAGATTGCCCATCCTTCCTTCTGAGGAGTGGCTGGTGGGTTTGATCTGCCAGCCTTCTGGTTAGCGGTCAAGTGTCTTAGGCACTATGCTACCAGAGCTCCCTCTGTAAAGATTACAGCCATTGAAAACTTATTGACCCATCTGAAAAAGGTCATGATCAGAGGCCATTTTGACCATTGCCATACTGTTTTCAAGTGTAGAATATACCTGTCCCAGGCCTTGTTGAGCAGGAGCCTGCTTGTGTTTGAGACCCATGTTTTTGGAAATACGGAAGGCATCTTTTATACCTTCTATTTCCTATGCCCATCAGGGGTCTTCCACCTGCCAGCCCTTGCTCTACCCACAGCCTCCAACCATCCTCTATTCTTTCCAACATTACCTGGATAATTCACGTATGATAATTCATCCAGTTCTGACACCACTCTTCCTTATACTCATGAAATGTACATTGTGTGGTTTTTGTTTTCTCCCATTCCCATCGCAAGTTGTTGGTATTTTAAATTTATTTTCTTCTAGTGTATGGTTGTTAGTGTAAAGAGGAAAAAGAAAGTCCAGAAAGCCCTCTTGAGGGATTGGTAGATTTCTATGTACTCCCAGATTGGGATCAATGCCACATCTTTACCTCAGTTCAAGGGATGGAAAGGGATGCAACATGAAGGGATGCAACATGGGAGAGGATATTGCCCTTGCTGCAGATAGTATGTTTTTGTTTTGACTTGGAAACTCAGATGAGTAAAGTGCCTGAGATAATTGGTGACACTCTGAGTCTTATTTCTCCCACTGAATTTAAGGGCTACTAGGGAGACCTGTCTAGAGCTGCCTTGGAAAAACCTTGATGATCTACTTTCAAAAGATCAGAGCCATTGAAAACTGTGTGGAGCACCATTCTAGGCTGACATACATGGGGTTGCCATTGAGTCAGAATTGACTCAATGGCAACTGGTTTTAGGGACACCTACAGGAATTTTTGAGTGGTATAAATGGTTAACACAATTGGCTGCCTGTCCAAAGGTGGAGGTTCAGATCCACTTAGAAGTGCCTCATATGAAAGGCCTGGCAATTTACTTCTGGAAAACTAGCCCTGTGGAGCACAGTTCTATGCTGACACTTGTGGGTTGCCATGAGTCAGAGTCAACTTGATGGGAGCTATTAAACAACAAGTAAAGTGATTGAATCAATAGGCAAAAACCTTCCAAGAAAGAAAAGCCCAGGACCAGATGGCTTTACTGGAGAATCATACCAAACATTTAGAGATGAATTAACACCAATCATTTTCACATTCTTCCAAAAAATAGAACAGGAGGAAGCATTTCTAACATACCCTGATACCTTGATACTTAAGCTAGAAAATACTTGATTTTCAGCACCTTCCCTCTTAATCCTTTCCTCCCACTTTTTATCTCTTCTTTCCTACCTAGAACTCTCTCCTTCCAGCAAAGTTTTATTTGGCACTTGATATGTAGATACTAACCTGCACAGAGGCTGTTTGGATCCAGGTCCTGTTAAGGAGCAAAAGGGAGAATGAAGAAGCCTGGCTTGGTGTAACTCAGTGAGGGTGGAAATTTCATCAGAGTTCTGTGTTCTCTCTTTTCTCATTGAATGCCTGACCTTGAAGAAGGCCAACTCATGGTAACCTCCTGTGTGTCAGAGTAGAACAGTGCTCTGGAGGGTTTTCAATGGCTGATTTTTCTGAAGTGGATCACCAGGCCTTTCCTACAAGGCACCTTTAAGTGGATTTGAACCCCCAACTTTTTGATTAGCAGTTGAGCACCCTAACCATCCAGTGACTCCAAGTTGTATTGGAGTTGGTAAATTTATGCAGAAATCTCCCCTTAAAGGAAAAGAATCACAGTGGGAAGGGAAAAAAGGCTGATGGGAAGAGCATATAGCTTGCTCCTGAGAGTGTGTCCTGGGCTCCCGGGCTGGGAGGCACAGCTTGCTGACATTCAGAGGACTGAGGGCATTGAGCTTGGAATAGTTGAGAGCCTTGAATGCCAGACCAGGAAAACAGAGACTTATTTGTGAGAGCAGAGGGGCAGCATTTGAAGGCTGAAGAGTTAGGGGGCCATGGAGTAAGAACGTGATGCCTGGAAAGCTTATGGCAATGATATTTAGGGTAGAAGGAAGGAGGGACACCACCATGCAGTACTGATGAGCAGCGTTGTTGCATGGAAATAAACATTTACAGACTTACCTTCCAAGTTGTTCCCATTTGGAAATGACTTAATAGCTAGATTTAAAACATTACCATCTTAAATAAATCAGTAAAAGTTGTGTTTTAAAATTAATGTCTTGAAGAGCATCATGTTGAGGTCCTCAACCAAGTCTGTAGCTCATATTACAGTGACCTTGTGGCTGTTGTCAGCCACTCAAAGTCTCGGACCAACACCTACATTTCTGAGACCCACAGAACTTAGCAGTATCTGCTTAGTGGGAGAGGTTTTCCAGAGTTGATAGGGCAAATGTGTATGGCTTAAAAAGAGGACTGCTGTTAGTTTTTTTTTTTTTTTTTT
>NW_006922079.1:1042924-1056826 GCF_000298275.1 Orycteropus afer afer | reverse complement strand
TCCTTTGCCCTTTCAATGTGTTATCTATTTCTGACAATTTAGTATTAATCTTCTGGATTTCTATCTGTAGATTTAGAATCTTTCTAATTTTTCATCTATTTAGTTATTTTCTTCTTGTATTTTCTTCCAAAATTCTTCCAGGGTTTTTTCTGTGTTTTCTTTGGTCTCTCAATCCTTCGCAGATACCTAAAGATAATTCTTTTGAATTCCTTATCAGAGAATTCTAATGCTGCTTCTTCCTCAAGCATGTGTTCTGGGTCTGTATCCTGTTCCCTTGTTTCCACTACTTTATCTTGCTACTTTGTGTGGGCTGTCATGGTCTGTTGTTTCCGAGGCATCATGGCCTTATTGTATTTAGGTCTCTGTTAACTGTTTGTGAAGAGCAGCCAAGGGGATTCAGTCTCTTGTTCGTGGTTTTTTATCATTGGCCCATTGGTGGAGAAGGAGGTAGTGGCTCTTGCTCAATAAGTGAAGTTGCAGGAGGTGTGGATGTAGTTGTGTCTCATGGGGACTGTTGCTGTCTCCCACTCAGTGAGACAAAAATTACAATTGAATAACCATCCAAAAACTAAAAGCACGTGGAAAAAACACACACCATGTAATCACACAGGAATAGTAACCAAAAAAAGAAAAAAGGGAAAAAGAAGAAGAAAATCAAGAAAACCTGCATTATGTGGGGATAGGGCAGTAAGGGAAAAAAGGTAGAGAAGGAAAATAATGAAGAAAAAAAATGGGATAAATGCAAAAAGAAAAACAAGTAACGGGGTTAACCATGAGAAAAAAGGGGAAAAAAAGGAAAAGATAAATTAAAAAAAATAAAAATAAATTCAACCAAGAACTGGGAAAAGAAAAAAAAGCTGAAAATTAGGACCTAGGAGGGGAAGAATAAGATTAATAGTAAAAAGGACAAAAGTATTAAGAATAATAGTTGTTTAAAAGAGACAAATACAAGCAAACTAATCACCAGAAAAAAGAAAGTGAAAAAGAAAAAAAAAAAAAAAAAAAAAAACCAGTGGAGGACAGGACAGGGCACCCAGGCTCTGTCTGAGCACACAGACTATGATGGAGTTCCTGTGGGCCCAGAAAGTGGGTGGGCATGGGGGATGGCCACACCTCCATTCACCAAGTGGGTGTGGGGTAACAAGAAGAATGTTGCACCTTTTCAGCCTTGCAGGTCGGGAGTGTACTTGGGGTTGCTGGAAAGCTGAACCTCTTCTTAAGCTCCTGGAATCTCGGAGAGCGCTGCCTCTTTAAATATCCAAAGTGGTCAAGCCTCTTATAACATTCAAAATGGCAGTGCCCTCCAGATCAGCAAAAGTCCACAGCTCAGCTTGCTTTTTTTCTTTACCTTCTCCGTTTATTCCCCAGCCACCAGAGCAGTCCCCATGCAGTCCTTGGCTAGAAGCGCTGATTTTTAGGTTAATTCTTAGGTCCTGCCACCACTCGGGGTTCTCCAAGCTGTCTGTGCCATCAGGATCGCTCAGGATCGTTGCCAGACCGCAGCTCCGTCTGTCCCCTTTTTTGATATTTTCATGCAAATTCTTCTGCTAGTTGGGGTTTTGTCCACATCTATATCCTTCCCTTCAAGGCTCAGAGGTCCAGGATTATCTTCTGTGTCTGTGTTAATTGGTTTCCCTTTTCTTTGTTGAAGAGGGTCTGTGCAGTCTTTCTGCCTAGTCTGCCGTCTTAACTGGAACTCTGTCCCCATAGAGTTTCTGAGGCTGTAAATCATTACAGAGGCTGACTGCCTCATGTTTCTCATAATAGTGTTGCTGATTGGTTTGAACTGCCAACCTTTTGGTTAGCAGACATGTGCTTTAACCAGCATGACACCAGGACTCCTGGTGAGTATAGGTGTTCTTTTAAAGTGTCTCCAAGTAGTTGTAAAGTATGACCAAGTTAGATCCACTATTATGATTGTTTAGAAATAGGTATTTCTTGGATGTGTTAAAGCATTTAGTAGGGCTTCTGTAAATAGTAAATAGGGTGGGTTTTTCAAAGGTAGCTGCTTGGATAGGGCATAGATTGTTATGGAAATGACTGTCAGACCCAGAAGGTCTGATGACCACCAGGTACTGCACAATGACATTGGTGCAGAGACTTTGTCACTGCCTGGCTTCTCTTGGCATGCTGTGCTACTGTACATACGTACCACGCACATTACAGTCACCATGCAGGATGGGAAGCGCAGAGCGGTTGTTCACAATCAGGAGGCTGATAAAACTACCATTTGCAAAAGTTAAGAAACTTGCCTTCAATCCTTGGAGGCTATGAATTCTGGTAGCATTTGACTGCTAAGCAGAAGGCTGGCGATTCAAATCCACCAGTCACTCCTCGGAAGAAAGGTTGGGCAATCTACTTCTGTTGTGATATTGTTTTGGAAACCCAAGGAGGGGTTGCTATAAGTCGGATCCGACTCGACGGCCATCCGTTTGGTTTTGTTAAACCAGGTAAACAAAAAGTTTAAGGGTCAGGATAGGGGTGGGGTGGTTTGTTGGCATCATCTTGGCTGTAGGCAGAGGAGACATGGTCCAGAATTTACATAGCAGCATTGGCCCTTCAGCCTCAAATTGTATGAATAAATTATGACTTCTTCGTATGATGAGGTCTCTGGGTGGTTTAATGGTTAATGTGCTCAGCTGGTAACAGAAAGGTTGGAGGTTCAAGTCTATGCAGAAGTGCCTTGGAAGACAGCCCTGGCCATCTAATTCTGAAATATCAGCCATTGAAAAACCCTGTGGAGTACAGCTCTACTCTGACATACTTGGGGTTGCCATGAGTTGGAGCTCTATGGCAACTGGTTGGGTTTTTGTTTTTCTTCATTCATTAGTTACCATGTTGGTGTTGTTATGTGCCATTGAGAGGAGACCCATTCTAACACGTGTACAATATGAAGTATGTCCAGGCAGCACCCAATGATACTGACTGTGTGTAATGTGTTTTCTGCTGCTGTTTTTTCAGTGTATGCAAGAAGATCAGGGTGGTGGATGTGCAGAGAACAGAGGGGTGGTTCCCCTGGCCCAACACTAAAATCACTGTGAAATTGCAGATGCTTTCTTAAAAGAAGCCACTGAAATTTGAGTGTGTCAGAGAGGCGAGGCTACATTTGTGGTAGCATAGAATGTTTTACAAATGAGACATCTCTTGGGCTTCGTTAATTAACCCCTCCACATCCTATCTACTATTTTGCTGAAGAGTACTTGAAGAGGAAGGGGGGCATGTTGTAGAGAAAAATGACTCACCTACACAAGGTGTGTCAACCACTTTACATTCTTGCTGCTTCCAACAAAAGAGGCTGAGTGTGCAGACCAAAAGGGCTGTATCTTTGCAGAGTATTCTTTGGATACTTTAAATCTGGTTGCCTTGTTTTCCGACCTGTGTTGGCTGCTGTTGCTTTTCTCCAGCCTCCACCCCCGCTGACGCTCCTACTCAAGACATAAGGCAGAACACATTCTTATGCCCGCTTGGAAAAGCAATCATTTCCTGGCAGAGAGCTTGGTCAAGTTATAAAGTGGTCTCTCATGCACAGAGCCCTCACTCTGCAGTTCTGTTAGAGCTTTGTTTATCTTGAATCCTGTGGGAGTCCAGCGCCTTTGCGCCTATGGAACTTTCAGTTAAACCTTTGGCCTGTGTAGGTTAGGCCACACCTTCCTTAGCATTTCTCAGTTTTAAAATCACAAGAACTTTCCTTTGGGACTGCTTACCTTTTGAGAAGTCTTTAAAAATTGGATTCCAGTTACGTTTTTTGTTTTGGAATTTTAAGTGTTTTGATAGATGAGTTCCTTTACCCAATGTCACGTTTTTCTTTGGGCTAGAAAATAAATCGCCCTGACATTTGCTTTCCTGGCTTTTAAAACAACAATCCTGCCGACTTTGTGCTGTTGGGACACTTTGTTCCTTGTTATTGTATGTGCAAGGCTGAAAAGAGTGTGTCTTCAGCCTCAGCTTGAGTTAGAAGTGGTAGAAATTTTGGTGCAATGCACAGCACAGAGGGAACTGAACAGCTGAGTTCACGACGGTTGTCTTTACTTTTGCTAGTTTAAAAAATAACAACAAAACAAAATTGTCCTTTAGGCAAGGCTGGCTTTAAGACCAAGCAGTCATCAAATGACTTCCTTTCTTTCTTAAAATTTTATTGTGGCAAAATATATATAACAAGAGTTCCTATTTTAACCACTTTTAAACATCCACTTCAGTGGGATTATGTTTGTAATGTTGTGCAACTGTCACCACTGCCCATTTCCAAATGTTTTTTATCACCCAAAAGAATAACTCCCTCTCCCTCCTATCTCCTGGTAACTGCTAAATCTTTTGTCTATATGAATTTGCCTATTCTAGATATTTCATGTAACTGTCTGACTTCACTCAACATGATATTTTCAGAGTTCATCTATGTTATAGCATGTATCAGAACTTCACTTATCTTTATGTTCAGTAATATTTTGTTGCACGTATGTAACACATTTTGTTTATCCATTCATCTGTTGATGGGCATGTGGGTTGTTTCTACATTTTAGCTATTATGAATAATGCAGCAGTGAACATTGCTGTACAAGTATCTGTCTTGACTCCCTATTTTCAAGTCTTTTGGGCATATACCTAGGAGTGGGATTGCTGGCTCATATAGTAGTTCTATGTTTAACTTTTTGAGAAGCTGCCAGGCAAATATTTCCTGCATTGGCTGCATTATTTCACATTCCCAATAGATGAATGTTCCAGTTTCTCCACATCGTTGTCAGCACTTGTTAGTTTCCATGTTTTAAATCATAGTGATCCTAGTGGGGGTGAAATGCTATCAAGTGACTTTTGGGGTAGTAGATTTGGATGGTGGAAAGCTGGTCCTGTTGTCTTCTCAGTGGCGTGAGGAGGTGTCCCCTGAGCTCCCAGGGAGCCAGTTCCTCCTTGTGGATGCCCTGGGGAATCATAAAAGTGACGGAGGCCTAACTGGCCCAGGTTAGGACTGCTCAGAGTCTTCTGGGTCTGCAATTTGCCTTTTTTCTCTGAGTAACAAGATTTACTGGTCTTTGTCATGGAGCTTAATTTGCTTTGGAACCTGAGATCCGTTTTTACTTTAAATGTGTGTCCTGGAACTAAAACATTTTAGAGTTTTACTAGCCCTATGGGCCCGAGGAGGATGGGGCCGGTCTCTCTCTGAGCTCTTCTGCAAACAAGCCTTGACCTCACCCCTTGGATGCCTGACCTCATCTCATGGATGGCTGAGGCTGGGAGGCAGAACCACAGGAAGAAATTGCTTGGTTCACAGACATGTGGGTTTTCCCAAAAGCTGGGTTGAAAAGGAGGTTTGGGACCCTGAGGCACTCAGAAAGATGTGTGAATTAGAGATTCATGGTCCACATGCTTTTATAATGTCTGCAGGTGCCATGGTAGAACTGGAATTAAGGCATCTAAAGCAGTGGTTCCCAGTGTTTGTTTTGCAACCCCTGTAGCTTTGGTGGCACACAAGCCCCGTAGCTTTGGTGGCATTTTAAAGTTGAGCATCAACAGAGACATTGCACAGAAATAAGGTTTGTGTAGGGGTGTTGTCTCTCTTCTTCCAGTTGTTTTTGTATTCTCTTTCCTCACTCCCTTCTCTTCCCTCCCTTCTGTCCCCTTCATCTTTTTCCTTTTCTATTCTCACCTCCCCACTCCTGCTCCTCACAAAGCAAAAGATAGTTTCTCACATCCACACCTGAAATTCTAGTGAATTTTGTTGGTGTTTATTAATAGCCTACTGTGTCTTAGGCCATGGTAGTTCAGTGGTAGAATTCTTGCCTTCCATGTGGGAAATCTGGAATGTGCAAAATCAGGAGAAATACTACATAGGACTATTTCCCCAAATACTGTGGGAAGGAAGATTGGGTGATCTACTTCTGTAGAGATACCACCTTGGAAACCCAAGAAGACATTGCTATGAGTTGAATCGACTGGACGTCAGTGAGGTGTTTTTTTTTTTTTTTTTTGTGACATGCTTTTATTTAATAGCCAATAGTGATGGAGCCTCATTTCATTAAGCACTTTGACCCCCCCCTTTCATGTTGTTGTTATTGTTGTTGTTATGTGCCATTGAGTCAGACCTGACTCATAGAGACCCCTCCTTTGATTTCTGAGGTGGTATCATTATGGAAGTAGATTGCCCAACCTTCCTTCTGAGGAGTGGCTGGTGGGTTTGAACCACCAGTCTTCTGGTTAGCAGTCAAGTGCCTTAGGCACTACGCTACCAGAACTTCCCACCCCCTTTCATACACCTGGTGTTTTGAAAAACTCTTCCAGCTCTCCAGAGCTTGCTGAGGCTCCCACCTCAGAGTGGTATATCTCCATAGCAGATCTCACTTTTGGCAAGGCAGGTGTGGGGAGTGTCCTTGGGGTGGGCATGATGCGTTTCTCAGATACTGTCTGTGTCCAACTCACTTGCTGTCCATTAAGTTTAGCTCTGAGGCTGAGGAGGCGAGCAGTGTCTCTTGGAAATAAGCCATTTAAAGTGTGCAGAATAGTCTCCCTTACTTAATCTCAATCGATTCTGGATTTTAACCAGATTATGAGATACATGTACAACAACACTTAGATGAGTGTTTGATTGAACAAGTGAGTGGAGTGTAGCCTTGAGAACATGGCCTTGACCATGATAGGGAAGGAACATGCCTATCTTTCTCATGACATCTTAAAAATAAATGTTGACAAAGACTCATTGTACCTGCTCATTTAACATCTTGTTGATGTTAAAAACAAAAACAAAAACAAAATAACTGATCAGTGTTTTCTTCTGAACTTAATTACTATGTTTAAAAGTAATAAAAATGTACCAGTAGCAATCCAAAGAAGAATTTCTCCCACCCACACCTGGAGTTACAGTAAATGTGGTTAGTATTTATTAATAGCCAACTATATCCTAGGCACTGTACAGTGCTTTACGTATGTCATGGATGAGTCCTTGACCAACTCTACAAGGTCAGTATTGTGCTGGCTCTTTATAGTCAAGATAACTACATGGTTACATACAAATCCACGCAGGAACAGAGGCCTGAGCTAACCCAGTGTAAAAATGGCATGGCAGAGATGTGACCTCCTCTAACTTCACAAAGGGTAGAGAGAATCACCATCAGCATCAGCCCAAAGCTGATTCCTCTGAGGTAGAGTTCAGACATGCCTCTACCTTCCAACCTTTTTACCAGTTTTAACACTAGCTGTCTCTCCCACAGCATTCTCCTCTTCTGGGTTCTATAATTTATTGCAGTGGCCACATAAAGCTCATAGACAATATGATTATAGAGTTTATTAGGGAAGTTAACAGGTTACAATTCTGGATCAGAAACAACTCAGGATACAGTTCTTCAGTCAGGACAAATTCTTGTCTACTGTGCCTGTAGACATGCGTCTCTGGCCCTCGGCCTCCCAGTCTCTGCTCTGCTGGGGCAAGTGTTACACAGCTCTTTAGCTCCACCAAAAAGAGGCATTCCACTCCACACTAGCAAGCTCCTGCCTGAAGATGCTCAGCTTTCATGCTTTGTGGTTTGGGACACCCACCATGCTAGTCTCCTAGTTTGGCTGCATCTGCCACTGCCTTTTCTCTGCTGTTGCTTCTTGCCATCTCTCACTACTTCTAGTATTTGAGCTTTCTCCATCTTCTCCGTCTAGGGGTTTGAAGTGCCGTGATCCTGGAGCCAAAGGACACGCTCCACTCCTGGCTTTTCTTTCTTGGTGGTTGTGAGGTCCCTTTGTGCTCTGGAGTTGGCTCTCTTTTAAGCCTAGCAGGATGGCAAAACCTAGTTAGGGTTCCATACAGCTTATTTGCATACACTACCCCTCTTCCCCCCAAGGCTGCCGTGTACCTTATTTATATTAGTAGCAAGCTATTCAATCCCTTTGGTGGGCCACAAGCACTTCATTTGCACAGTTCCACCCAGTTACTTGGTAGGAGTTATAAAGACTATGGGTACAAGGGCCATATTAAGTAATTCTTTGCATCATACCCACATAGGGAGAATACTGTGGCTGAGCCCAGCACTAGACTTCTTTGTTCTGGTGTTCCTCATTTGGATTTCTAGTTTCTTGAGTTAGAGACATTTTTGGCTTGTGTTTGGCATTACACAGAGTATCTTTTTACAGGCATAGAGAGAGGATGGTACAATCTATTTTGACAGTACAGGCTAATGCCTGTAATTATTGTGCTTCCTTTTTATAAAAGCACATGGCCACCTCTGAGGAAAAACAGCAAAAAATCCTTGTTCATTCCAACCACACCTTACAGGTCCCTTCCAAGAAGTCATTTGATTCATCTCTCACCAAGACAGCATAACTTCTGCTGTCATTTTTAATGTTAAAAACAAAAAAGATTATGTTATAAAAGTAGTGCAAATTTTGAAAAAAAAAAAAAAAAAGCAAATGATAAAAAAGGGTATACTGTTAATTTCTACCTTTCCACTTCTCAAAGGCCAGTTTCAGTTACTGTTAACAGTTTGGTATCCATATTTGCATCCTTTTTGTCTATATATACAACTTACATATAGCTTACAAGACCCTTCTTTTTTTTTGCAACATGTGTTTATGTTACCATTTTTTTTTTTCCCAGCAGAATATCTATTTACAGTTTCAGACAGAATCCTTCTCCCTCAGGAAACCTTAGTTTTTTCTCTTAAGGCTTTCAACTGATTGGCTAAGTCCTACTTAGGATATGGAAGGTGATCTGCTTTACTTAAGGTCAACTGATTAAATGTTAATCACATGTAAATAACTTCATAACAATATCTAGACCAGTGTTTTACCAAACAATTAGACACCATAGCTAGCCACCTTGACACATAAAACTAATAATCTCAACAGGTATTGAAAGAAAGAAAAATTTAAATTGAATGCTTTGAAAATGCAGAATAAGGACAAGTTGTTAAAACAATTGCTACTGAATTAGGTGTGAGACATCGTGAAAATTTGTCAAGGTTCTGTACTCAGATTCATAGGTGTTTTTAAACTTTTTATCTTAAGAAAAGTAAATCAGGAAATAATTATAATGTGGTTTATTAAAAAATGATAAAGTGAATAATGTTGTTGTTGTTGTTTGCCATCGAGTCGATGCTCTGACTCATAGCGACCCCTCCTTGGGTTTCCGAGGCAGTATCACTACGGAAGTAGGAATGCCCAACCTTCCTTTCCGAGGAGTGGCTGGTGGGTTTGAACTGCCAGCCTTCTGGTTAGCAGTCAAGTGCCTTAGCCACTATGCTACCAGAGCTCCTAACGTGAATAATAATCAATAGATTTTTACTCTCTGAAAGGTCCTGGGATCAACATCAGTAGATTCATTAATGGTGGTTCACATATGAGTTTTAGGTTAGAGTAAAATATGTATGTGTGTATATGTATATATTTTTTTAATAATTTCCCCCTTCGTGTGATTTGCTTTCATAAACCAATCATCTGCCAACCTGGTCCCATTTGTAAGAAGGTGTCCACTGACCTGTATTCTGGAATATAGCTATATCTCATTCTTACCACTTTCTGCTCCAATTATCTAAAATTATTTTTCACTTGGTTCCAAATGCATGGAAAGTTTTACACCTAAGCTTGCTGCATTCCTATGAGGTGTCTGAGTGTTATTACTGATATCTGTGTAAATGTGGCTCTACATTTATAAGACCAATGTGGAGTTTTAACTAATACATTTTTTTCATTCTGAGTATAATTCAGGGAAGTGATTACACATGCAGTCTAATTTATTTAGAGGTTAGCCAGTATGGTGAAGGCTACTCAATGTATATTTAAGCCATAACTTGAGGTCATTTAAAAGTGGACTTCTCCCTAATTAGACATTTAGAATAGAGAGATTATAAAATACCAAAAAAGCTTTTAAGAAAATTAATGACTTATTTGTGATTTCAGAATAATTTTAGAACACTATAGATGGGTGCTCTGGTGGTGTAGTGCCTAAGGCATTTGACTGCTAAGCAGAAGGCTGGTGGTTCAAACCCACCAGCCACTCCTCAGAAGGAAGACTGGACAATCTACTTCTGTAGAGATACTGCCCTGGAAACTCAAGGAAGGGCCATAATTAGTCAGAATCAACTCCATGGCAGTGAGTTTGATTTTTTTTTTTTTTTAAATAGATAAAAGGGCATGTTTTAATAATGTTAATGAATATCTATATAAAACTAAGAACATATTAGTAATATAACACAGATATTCCCACTAGAATCAAGACCAATTTAAAAAAAATCTTACTTAAGGTTGTTCAGCAGGTCTCGCCAATGTTTTAGGATATAAGCCAGAACAAGAGAAATAGCTAATGGATGGTACAAAATGAATTTACTATTTTTACAAGGCAGTGGACCTTAAAAACCCAAGTGAATAGACTAAAATCTTTTGGAATTAATTTGTGAATTCATTAATGAATTTAGATACACAATATATTGGAAATTTTTTCCCATATGTCACCAATAATCAGCAGTTATATATATATAGGACACATATTCTTTACTAGTTAAGCTCAACTGTTCTTTGGTTTTAAGAAGACTTCAGGGGATATTAAAGATTATCTCAGGGCAATAGTATCAGGGATTCCTCCAGCCTCCTGTTTCCAGGAAATCTAGGTTCCATGAGAATTTGAGATTCTGCTCTGCATTTCCCTCCTTTTGATCAGGATTCTTCTGTATGTAATCAAAATGTCCAATAGTAGTACCAGTTCTAGTCTTGTGGCAAAAGAGGCAATTGTTTTTGGAGGTAATTAGCCACACCTTGCATTTCCTCCTTGTATTCCTGACTTGTCTTCTGACAATGAGCATTGTGTTCTTTTAAGATCACATTGACAATGGCAACTCTATATGGGATCAAATTGACAATAGCAACTTGAAAGAGTAGATAGGAATCTTAGGCAGTGAGTTTATATTAATCAAGGAGGAACAACTCAGAAAAGGAAGGTGAGAATAGTTGCACCACTTGAAAAATGTAATGTGTCACTGATTGATGTGGAAATTGTTGAATTGGTGTATGTTCTGCTGTGTATGTTCTCAACAACCACAACAAAATAAAACATATAAAAAAAGAAGTTATATAGTAGATAAAATTCTATTACAAAAAGCAAATACATATTAACCATACCACCACATCATCAAAAAATACATAAAGTCTTATTGAAACCAAAACCAAATTCACTGCCGTCAAGTTGATTTAGACTCATAGTGATCCCTTCTTGGGTTTCCAAGGCAGTGACTCTACAGAAGTAGATTGCCCAGCCTTCCTTCTGAGGAGTGGCTGGTGGGTGTGAACTGCCAGCTTACTGGTTAGCAGTCAAATGCCTTAGGTACTACACCACCAGAGCTCCCTAAAGTCTTACAAAAGTGACCTAAAAAACTTTACAAAATAATTGGAAAGTATGTTAGCAGTACCAGTTGCCATCCAGTAGACTTGGACTCATGACAGTCCTATGTGTGTCAGAATAGAACTGTGACTTTTAGGGGATACTGGACAAAATGACCCTGTGATCCATCTAGATGAATACAAATCGTAAATGGCTGAGATTTTGAGTATGAGAAATGGTAAAAAGAGATCTTTACTAGGTTTCATTTATGTATTTTTTAACTTTTTATTGTGAAAGTATGTTATAATATGAGATTTTAAAAAAATGCAATAATTTATTCATACTCTGGAAGATGAAATATTTTAAAGATGTCAGTTCTTCCCAAGTTAGCAAACATTTAAAATAACCTCTGTCTGCATCTTAATGGGACTTTTAGGGGATACTGGACAAAATATCCCTGTGTTTCATTTGGATGAATACAAATTGTAAATGGCTCGGAAGGAAGGTTGGGCAATCCTACTTCTGTAGTGATAGTGCCTCGGAAACCCAAGGAGGGGTCGCTATGAGTCGGGGCGACTCGACGGCAAACAACAAAAACAACAACAAGAGATTTTGAGTATGAGAAGTGGTAACGAGATTTTTACTAGGGTTTATTTATTTTTAAACTTTTTATTGTGATTTGGGTACAGTTTTACAAAGCAAATTTGATTTACATTCAATTGTTGTTGTTTGTTGTTGTTATGTGCCGTCGAGTCGGCCCGGACTCATAGCGACCCCTCCTTGGGTTTCCGAGGCAGTATCACTACGGAAGTAGGATTGCCCAACCTTCCTTCCGAGGAGTGGCTGGTGGGTTTGAACCGCCAGCCTTCTGGTTAGCAGTCAAGTGCTTTAGCCACTATGCTACCAGAACTCCTTTACATTCAATAGGTCATACATATTTGTTAGGGTGACACTGATTATAATCCTCACAGTGTATAACAGCTCTCTTCCCACCTCTTCCCTGTGGTTACTCTTCCTTGTATCCTTTCCTATGCATATCTTTGTCCTGTGCAAATGTGACCTTCTGATCTCCCATGGTTGGCTAAAGAGTGTATCTCCCTGGTGTTTAGCTCATGTTGTTGTTAATGTTTAGCTCATAGGCCTGTCTTTTATTTGGCTGAGAGTGAGTCCAGTTCTCAGAGGTTTCACCAGGATTACTCCTGCTCTTTTTGTTTTTGAATTTTGTTGCACATCTTTACTAGTTTTAAAATGTACTACAAAGCTACCAAAAGCTAAAGCAATATGGTACAGCACCAAATGATGAATACTAATAGGAGAATAGACAAAGGATATGAAGAGTAAATTTGAAGAACAATACTAATGATCAAAATAGAAATTGAAAGTCTTCAGAGTCATTAAAGATTTGGAAATATAAGTTAAATTAAACGAGGGACCATTTTTTGGCTATCCAATTGCATATATTGAAAAAAATAATCTTACACACTGTTGATTGATATATAATGTGAACTACTCTTCTAGAGAAACATTTTGGGCAATATGTGTCAAATCCTTTTTTTTTTCTTTTCCCTTGCACATCTTTTGACCTAGTACTTTTACTTCTGGTCATTTATCTTGAGAAAATAGGGAAAGAAGTAAAGATTTACAGTCAGAGCTGTTCATGGTTGCTTTATTTGTTTCAGTTATTAATTAGAAAAAATCTGAGTGTCAGTAGCAGAGGATAGCTAAGTAAAATTTGGTAAGCTGCATAGAAAAATATTTTGTAGCCATTAAAAAAATCATATTTTCAAAGAATAATTAATGATATACAAAACCTTCATAATATTTCAATCTATAATGATACAGGGATGCTTTTACAATATCATATTCATCTTTTCAGTCAAAGAGATGTTGAGTACTTAATATATACCAGGCATGTATTTGAACTATATGAACAATTCTCTGATTTAGAAGTGTATTATCTAGGAGTATACTGTGAAAAGGTTCAGTTTACTAAATGATTCTAATGTTAAAACAAAAAAGTGTTTGTTTCAATATTTAGAATGATATATAGTTTTGGAATTACCAAGAAATGCAGCAAAATTTGGTCTGAGTGGAAGTAACAGATAATTTTTTATTTCTGCTTTATGCTTCCCAGTACTTTCCAGATTTTCTATAAAAGCTGACTTATATTTTCTTTTTTTATTGTGGTAGAATATGGAAAGCATAGAATTTGCCATTTAACCATTTTCAAACACAGTCCAATGGCATTAATCACACTCAGTGTTGTGTAACATCACCACCATTTGTTTCAAAAACTTTTTCATCACTCCAAACGGAAACTCAGTATCCTTTCATCAATAACTCTTACTCTCCCTCCTCCCTCCTCACCCCAGCCCCTGGAAACTGCTGATAACTTTGGTGTCAATGCAATATTTGGCTCCTCTAGATATTTCATATAAATGGAATCATATAATAATCATCCATTTGTGTCTGACTTATTTTAGTCAGCATGTTTTCAAGGTTCATTCATGTTGAAGTATGTATCAAGACTTCATTTCTCTTAATAGCTGAATAATACTCCATTGTGTGTGTGTATGTGTGTGTATATATATAATTGTGTGTGTGTGTGTGTGTGTATATAT
>NW_006922079.1:1040677-1042824 GCF_000298275.1 Orycteropus afer afer | reverse complement strand
ATATTCTATTGTATGCATAGACAATGCTTTGTTTATCCATTCATCTCTGGATCTGGATGGATATTTGGGTTGTTTCCACCTTTTGGCTATTGTGAATAGTGCTGTGAACATTGGTGTACAAGTGTATATTTGAGTCCCCACTTTCAATTCTTTTGCTGGGTATATTCATAGGAGTGGAGTTGCTGGGTTATATGTTAATTCTGAAGGCTGGGGCCCAAGGTGGTAGGCCCAGGGCTCGAGGGCTGCTGTTTGCTTGTCGGCAGCTCTATGTTAAGGCCCACGGCCTGAGGTAGGCAGGCCCGGGGCTCAGGCTGCTTTTTGCTTGTAGGCAGCTCTATGTTTAGGCCACGGCCTGAGGTAGGCAGGCGCGGGGCTTGGGCTGCTTTTTGCTTGAGGGTAGCTCTATTATAAGGCTGGGGCCTGAGGAAGGTGGGTGTGGGGCTTGGGGGTGCTTTCACTTGGGGGTTTCTGTATTTTAAGGCCAGGGCCTGAGGTAGGTGGGCACAGAGGGTTTAGGAGCAACTAAGGGAGAGGAACTTGTCTGTCAGTTTGTCATCCTGTGGGGGCTTATATGTTGCTGTGAGGCTGGAGCCTGTGCCACCGGTGTTACAAAATGCCAGCAGGGTTACCCATGGTGGACAAGTTTCAGTGGAGCTTCTGGACTAAGGCAGACTCAGAAGAAGGAAGAGGCCATCCACCTCTCAAATAATTGGCCAGGTAAAACCTTATGAGTAACAGTGAAACACTGTCTGATATATTATGGGAAAACATTATGAATAGCCCTGAAACATTGTCTGATATAGTGCCAGAAGATGAGCTCATCAGGTCAGAAAGCACTGAAACTTTGACTGGGGAAGAGCTGATTCCTCAGAGTAGAGATAACCTTAATGATACAGATAGAAAAAAGCTTTCGGGACCTCCGTTGGCTGATGTGACAATACTCAGAATGAGTAGAAACAGATGCAAACATCCATTAATGATTAGAACATGGAATGTACAAAGTATGAATCTAGTAAAATTGGGAGTCATCAGAAATGAAATGGAATGCATAAAGATTGATATCCTAGGCATCAGTGAGCTGAAATGGACTGGTTTGGGCCATGTTGAATCAGACAACCATATGATCTACTATGCCAGGAATGACAAATTGAAGAGGAATGATGTGGCATTCATCATCACAAAGAGTGTTTCAAGATCTGTCCTGAAGTACAGTACTGCCCATGATAAGATAATATCCACATGCCAACTAGGAAGACCAGTTAATACTACTATTACTCAAATCTGTGTACCACCAACCAAAGCCACAGATGAGGAAATTGAAGATTTCTTCCAACTTCTGCAGTCTGAAATTGATTGAACATACAATTAAGATGTGTTGATTATCACTGGTGACTGGAATGCAAAATTCGGAAACAAAGAAGAATTACTGGTAGTTGGAAAATATGGCCTCAGTGATGGAAATAATGCTGGAGATTGTATAATGGAATTTTGTAAAACCAATGACTTATTCATTGCAAATACCTTTTTTAACAACATAAGCAACAGCTATACATGTGGACTTCACCAGATGGAATTCACAGAAATCAAATTGACTACATCTGTGGCAAGAGACAATGGAGATGTTCAGTATCTTCAGCCAACTCAAGTACAGGAACTGATTGTGGAACAGACCATCAACCGTTCATATGCACGTTCAAGTTGAAGATGATTAAAACAAGTCCATGAGAGCCAAAATAGACCTTGATAATTTCTCTCCTGAATTTAGAGACCATCTAAAAAATAGATTTGACACATTGAACAACAATGACAGAAAACCAGAGAAATTGTGGAATGACATCAAGAATATCATCCCTGTGATAGTTGGAGCTGTGTGTCAACTTGGCTGGACCCCAGTTCTGTGTGGTTGTTCCAGTGATGGGACCGGATGACTGTGTTCTGAGTGGCCAATCTTCCCAAGGGGAGTTTCCCTAGGGGTGTGGTCTGCTTCCAGGATATCCAGGGACATCCTGGGAAGAGAGACATTCTTTGAGGGATTGGAACCCTGGTGTGCTGACTACAACCTTGCGTGAGTGAGCAGCCCACTGCTCAGCCTGGAGATCTTGGATTCGTCTTTCGTTGGAGTCAACAACCAGTGTACTGCCTGCAAG
>NW_006922079.1:1015917-1023525 GCF_000298275.1 Orycteropus afer afer | reverse complement strand
TCCCTCCCTTCCCCTCCCCTCCCACCCCTGGTAACCAACAAAGAAAATTTCCTTCTATAGATAAACCTTTCCTTAACTTTTACAATAACGGACTAATACAGTATTTGTCCTTTTGTGATTGACTTATTTCACTCAGCATAATGTCCTCCAAGTTTCAATCTTTCTCCATTAAGAATAATGTTGGCTGTTGGTTTTCCATAGATGCCTTTTATAATGTTGAGGAATGTCCCTTCTATTCCTATTTTGCTGAGAGTTTTGATCGGGAATGGGTGTTGGATTTTATCAAATGCCTTTTCTGCATTAATTGATATGATCATGTGGTTATCCTTTGTTTTATTTATGTGGTGGATGACGTTGATTGTTTTTCTAATGTTGAACCATCCCTGCATACCTGACATGAACTCCACTTTGTCATGATGAATGATTTTCTTGATATGTTGTTGCAGTCTATTGGCTAGGATTTTGTTGAAGATTTTTGCATCTGTATTAATGAGGGATATTGGTCTGTAGTTTCCTTTTGAATGATGTCTTTGCCTGGTTTTGGCATCAAGGTTATGCTTGTTTCATATAATGAGTTAGGGAGGATTTCATCCTTTGTCTATGTTTTGGAATATTTTGAGTAGGATTGGTATCAGTCCTTCAGGTATGTCTCTTGTAGACAGCATATTGATAGGTTTTGTTTTCTTATCCAGTCTGCAACTCTGTCTCTTGAGTGATGCATTTAATCCATTAACATTCAGGGTAATTATTGATAAGTTTGAATTTGTTTCTCTCATTTTGTTATGTGTTTTTTCATGGTGTCCCTGGTTCCTTTGTTCCAAATTATTTTCTTTGCTGAATTCATTATATTTATGAATTGTGTTATCATTTCCTTTGTTGCTGTTGTTTTAGTATATGTTGAATATTTGTGCTTGTCCTCTTTTTTATTGTGATGTGAAGTTTTACCATTTTTCTTTTAGGTTACCCTATGATTTGTAATTTTCTCCCGGAGTTTAGAACAGCCCATTGTATCTTACAACTCTCTTAACTTCCTTACCATTTAGAAGTTCTATAAATACACAGTCTTTACCCTCTTTTTGTTTGTAGTTGTCCTCACTTGCCAATTGATGTCTCTGGTTCCCGGTTACAATCTTGTAAGCTCCTTTTACTTTGGATATGTCCATAGCTGTGGTTTCTGGGTTATGTCATCTTGTGTATTAATGGTCAGTTGTTATTTGCTATTTTTGGTTCTCTGTTCAAAGGACTCCCTTTAGCATCTCTTGTAAGGTTGGTCTGGTTTTAACAAATTCTCTTAGTTTCTGCTTATCTGGAAATTTCCTAATTTCACCATCATATTTGAGACATTTATTTTATTTAACCAAAGAATTAATGACTGGCTTTCTGCCTACTCTTTACCCTGCTGGAACAGTGGTGGTTTGGTGGTAGAATTCTTGCCTTGCATGTGAGAGAACAGGTTTTGATTCCCAGCCAACCCAGCAGAGCTTCCAGAATAAGTCAGACCAGGAACATAGGCCTAGTGATCTATTCCTGAAAATTATCCAGTGAAAACCCTGTAAGTTACAATGATTTGATTTATAATAGATCATGGGGATCGTGTGGGACCTGGCAGTGTTTTGTTCCATTGTGCATGGGATGTCTGTGAGTTTGTCCAACTTGACAGCAGCTAACAACAGCATGTACTTTGGTACCAGGCAGTATGCCATATTATGTAATTTAACCACAATATTCTGATTTTTTAAGGAACACTGATATATGATATGTGAAAGTTAAAAATACCATGCAATATGGGGACACATAGGTATAAAATAAGTAATGTTTATGTGGGTAAAATGCTGACAATGTGTCACAACCTAGTTTATATCCTTTACTTAGATTGTTACATTTAATCCTTATGAGATGTTGTTGTTGTTGTTGTTGTTATGTGCCGTTGAGTCGGCCCCGACTCACAGCGACCCCTCCTTGGGTTTCCGAGGCAGTATCGCTACGGAAGTAGGATTGCCCAACCTTCCTTCTGAGGAGTAGCTGGTGGGTTTGAACCGCTAGCCTTCTGGTTAGCAGTTAAGCGCCTTAGGCACTATGCTACCAGAGCTCCCCCTTATGAGATAGGGAAGGTACATTTCTCCCCAAATATACCTTCCTTATGAGATAGGGAAGGTATATTTCTCCCATTTTATGGATGTTAAAACCTGAGCCTTGCGTCCTCAGCATTCCTACCTAGGATGGCTAGTAACATGGCTGAACTGGGCTTTGATCCTGAGAGTTAGACCCAAGAAGCCTGAGCCATTAATCGCAAACCACATTGCAGGTATGACACAGTAACAGTCACTGCCAAAAAAGCAGTTGTCTGGCATAGTGGCTAAAGCATTTGCCTGTTAACCAAGAAGCTGGCAATTCAAACCTATCAGCCACTCCTCAGAAGGAAGACTGGGCAATCTACTTCCATAGCGACATGTCCTCGGAAACCCAAGGAGGGTTCATTATGAGTCAGAATCAACTTGAAGGCAGTGAGGTTTTTTTTTTTTTTTTGTCCAGGGAAGCCAAAGCCGCACTTTTCCTGTCTTCTGACTAACATTCTCCTGAGAATCCGCAGGTAGAGAGAACCTGAAGGGCTTCTCATCTCACCACTGCTAAAGTAAATGTAAGTTGGAATCATCTTAGACTTTCTCACCAGTTACAGACTGGTACAAAGGAAGCAGTAATGTTGCACACCAGTTTATTTTCTAATAGAAAGACTGTATCTTTCTTTTCTCTGCTTAAAAATTCTAGTGTTTGTCCAGGTCAGTGAGTTTTGGAAATGGAGAAAAAAATGTAAGGGTTCCCTATATGGCTTTGCTAAATTAGTGCTTCTCCTGTCATAATTTGACTTTTCCTCGTCCCCCATTTCCAGCAAAATGAGCTCACTCACCTTTCAGATTTAAGAGTTAATGCCTTCTGTGTGGCAAAAGCCATTAAGAGCTGGCTCACAAGCCCTGTGCTTAATTAAAAATATGACTTGATAGGAAGCTATGGCCAATGGATGCCACCATACTTTGGTAGCACCTCCTGTCCCTCAAATACCCCATAATATTGGAATTCAGATATTTGACCTGAGCTTTCTCTCTCACCCCTTCCATATCTCATACAGACATTCTTGTTGGAAAACTTTGTAAACAATTTTAGTAATGGCAAAATCTCAAGTCAGTGCCCTTCTAAGTGCAAGATGATAAGATGGACTCACAAATACTTTCCTGCTCTTGTTTTATGGTTTCACCATAAGCTAATTACAGGTTAGTTAAATGTGAATGGACTCTTAACAGTCACCCAAAGAGCTTGAAACTTGAGTGAAACCTAGATATCTTGGTGTGAAGCATGGTGTTGAACTTACCTTGGGAATGAAAAAGTGTCCTCTCTTGTAGCACATTATCTGGTGTATCATATAATCTGTTTTTGTGTGGGAGAAAGCATTCAGATCACAGATTTTTCTTTATTGCTAGTTGCCAATCTTCCAAGGTTACCCCAGGCTTTCTTTCATATCCAGAGTGGAGGGGTGTGTGTATGTGTGTTTTAAGGGCTTCTGTGTGTTACAGATTTGCTGCCAGTGGTAAAAGCAGATGTATGTGTTTTTCTTATTGTCCCCTGCATCTGTAAAACACATGTTATTTGTCACTGGCTTCCCTCAGGCCACAAAGAAACATTCAGAATCTCAGCTGTGTGGCCTGCCTGACTTGAGGAACCTGACTACAGCCTAGATTTCCTTCTTCCATTAATTTGCTTGAGGCTGGAGGACTGGGCTTGCTCTGCTGGCTTTGCTATTCACTAGGGTGAGGGGAGCCTTGTTTTGGCAGAGAAAAAAATAGGGGTGGAAGAGGTCTTGCTGGCCTTCCCTCTGCTAGAGTGGCTGCTTCCTAATTGCAAACACATGAGCTATTTATAGAGAATGGCGATCCCATGTTCCTCCTGGTGAAATGTGTGTATTACCCCCAGAGCCCTATTTCTTGTCAAGGAAACTGGGACATCATATACCAGTGATAGAGGACACTATCATAGGCAGTGACCCTGTGGGTACAGCATCAGGCCACCGTGAACATTTTAGTGTAAGTTGGTGAACATTGGGATTTGGTTGCATTTCAGTAATCCTCTTTCTGCATATTTGATGAGTGATTTTGAAATCTTTTCCCCTTTACTTTCTCTTCTATGAATGTAGATACTGAAAGCTTATGCTATTATGAATATGTTGTTGTTAGCTACCATAGAGTTGGCCACTGTCTCATGGCACCCCTATGTACAATGGAACAAAATGCTGCCTGGTCCTAAGCCGTGATCTCTTGTGGATTGGACTGTTGTGATAGATAGGGATTTCATTGGCTGATTTGCAGAAGTGGATCACTAGACTTCTCTTCCTAGTCTGTCTTAATCTGGAAACTCTGCTAAAACCTGTTCAGCATCATAGCAACCCATAAGCCACCAGTAACAGATGGGTGCTGGCTTTGATGAGGTTCATTTGCTGCAAATCAAACCCCGACCTTCCACACAGAAAGGGAGAATTCTATCACTGCACTACCAATGTCCCAGTGTCAGACAGATCTAGATTTAATGCCCAGCACCTTCATTCTCTTGTAGCTTTGACTGGTGGTGTGTTCATTGCTTCTAGGCCCTTCTAGTGAGCAGCACAAGGAAAAATGTTTAAAAACAACTGTTTTCTTGGTATTTGTTCAAAGAGCTCTGGTAGCATTGTGTCTAAGGCATCTGACTGCTAATCAGAGGTTGGTGTTTCATACCCACCAGCTGCTCCACAGAAGCAAGACTGGGCAATTTACTTCCACAGAGAATTACCACCTTGGAAACCCAATGGGTGATGCTGTAAGTTAGAATTGACTCATTGGCAATAAGTTTTTTTGTATTTGTTCAGTGGTGAGGTGCTTTTGTTCATTTATTTCTTTGGGCATGCATAGAGCCTAAGTCATTTGACTTCTAATCAGAAGGCTGGCAGTTCAAACCCACCATCCACTCCTCAGAAGGAAGATTGGGCAATCTACTTCTGTAGTGATACCACCTCAGAAACCCAAGGAAGGGGTTGCTATGAGTCAGATCTGACTTGATGGCAGTGAGTTTGGTCATGCGCACCCTTTATAAGACATACATTAAGCACCAACTTTATATGACATGCCCAGGAAATGTAAAGCCTTGCAAGATAAGGGCCCTGGGTCCATTGGGTGCTGTATTTTTTCAACCAATTTGAATTCATATCCCCTTAGAAAAATATGCATTGCCAGGAGAGGGAGAACAGTCCTCTCAGTGGATTTCAGCTAAAAAGAATTCGTTCAATCATCCTCAATAAGTTCAGTGTATATTAAATATCTACCACTAGTCTGTCAGTTTCTCATATTGTGGTGGTTTATATGTTACTATGATACTGGAAACCATACCACCGGTATTTCAAATACCATCGGGTCACTCTTGGTGAATAGGTTTCAGCAGAGCTTGCAGACTAGGAAGAAAGATGTGGTGAACTACTTCTAAAAATAAGCCACTGAAAACTCTATGGATCAATGCACTCTAATATACCACCATCAGGATGACACAGGATTGGGCAGCATTTCATTCTGTTACACATGGTGTTAACCATGAGTTGGAGCCAACTCAACATCAGTTAACATTAACAAATATGCTTCAAATTACACATACCCTCCCTCAATCTGATATAATAGCCATGGGAAAATTTATTTCCTCACTGTTGTCTTTTGGATATAACACAGCCTCTTTAAAATGGTGCTGAGATCCTTCCCTGTGGGTCTTCTCAGCTTATCTTGCATTTCTCTTGCACTTTTGTGTGGCCCTCTCTTAAATCTCTGCTCTTTTTTCATGAGCTCCATGTACTTCTGTGTTTCGACAGGAAACTCAAATAGCAGCTCAGTTGACACTAAGTCACCTTTAGTTAAAATCTCTAGCCCTTTTATCTTTTTTTTTTTTTTAATTATTATTATTTTTTTTTTTTTTTTTTTTTTTTTTTTTTTTTTTTTTTTTTTTTTTTTTTTAATTTTTGCAGCATTCCTTCCCCTCTGCTTGTACGCCTGGTAACCAACAAAAAGAGTTTCCTTCCATACATAAACCTTTCCTTGACTTTTTACAATAATGAACCAACACAACATTTGTCCTTTTGTGCTTAACTTATTTCACTCAGCATAGTGTCCTCCAAATTCATCCATGTGATGCAGTATTTTGCAAATTCTATATTATTCTTTTGGGTTGCCTAATATTCAATTAGGGGCTCTGGTGGTGTAGTGCCTAAGGAATTTGACTTGCTAACCAGAAGGCTGGCAGTTCAAACCCACCAGCCACCCCGAAGGAAGGTTGGGCAATCTACTTCCGTAGTGATGCCACCTTGGAAACCCAAGGAGGGGTTGCTATGAGTCCGATCTGACTCAGTGTCAGTATGTTTGAGTTTGAGTTTTTTAGTTTCAATTGTGTGTATGTACCATAGTTTGGTAATACATTCTTCTGTTGATGAACACATAGCTTGTTTCCATCTTTTTGCTATTGTAAATAGTGCTGTGATGAACAAGGTGTGCATATATCTGTTCTTGTCCTGGCTCTCACTTCTTTAGGATATATACCTAATAATGGAATGGCTGGGTCAAATGGTATTTCTAGCTCCAACTTTTTAAGGAACCACCGCCATACTGCTTTCCACAGTGCTTGTATCATTGACAGTCCCACCAGCAGTGTATGAGAGTTCCAATCTCTCCACATTCTCACCAGCATTTTTTATTTTTTGTCCTATTGAAATTTACTACCAGTGCTGGGGCCAGATGGTATCTCCTTGTTGTTTTGATTTTCATCTCTCTGATGGCTCATGACCATGTGTTTATTGATTGCCTGAATATCGTCTTTGGTGAAGTGCCTATTCTTGTCTTCTGCCCATTTTTAAATTGGATTGTTTGTCTTTTTGTTGTTGAGGTACTGAAGTTTTCTATAAATGTTAGATATAAGCCCTTTGTCAGATATGTTGTTGCTGAATATTATTTTCCATTCTGTATGTTCTCTTTTGACTAGTTTAGAGGAGTCTTTGGAAGTACATAGAAATTTAATTTTCAGAAAGTCCCATTCATCTAGTTTATCTTCTGATGTTTGTGTAGTTTGCGTTATCCTTGACAGTTTATTTATGCCATAAATTAGGACCATTACATTTGCCCCTACCTTTTTTCCTTGAGGAACCTCATAGTTTCAGGTTCCACATTTAAGTCTTTGATCCGTGTGGAGTTAGTTTTTGTGTATGGTGTGAAGTACGAGTCTTGTTTCATTTTTCTGCAAATCGATAATCCAGCTTTGCCAGCACCATTTTAAAGAGACCATCTCTTCCCCATGTAATGGATTTCAGCTCTTTGTCAAACATCAGCTGATTATAGATTGATTGATCTATTTCTGGGTTCTCAATTTTGTTCTGCTGGTCTATGTGTCTGTCGTTGTACCACTACCAGGCTGTTTTGACTACTGTGCCTGTATAGTAGGTTTTGAGGTCTGGGAGTGAGACCTTCTATTTTGTTCTTGTTCAGTAGTGCTTTGCTTATCTGAGGTCTCTTTCCTTTCCATATAAAATTCTCAAAACTCATTGCCGTCAAGTTGGATCCA
>NW_006922079.1:1013115-1015427 GCF_000298275.1 Orycteropus afer afer | reverse complement strand
ATAGTCTCTAGCTTATGGCATGCTTGGACCTTGAATGTAGCCGTGTCATTGTACAGTAGCCTGCCATGCTCTGCTGACAGTGGGACTTACAATGGACTTGAATTAATGTTCTGCCATGTGATTTGGTAATATTGGGACTGTGCCTTTTTACTTGTCAACCTTGGGCTTGGCAGCCTCAGCAGTTAGCAGCTGTCTGAGTGAAGAAAAGCCTCTAGCTTCAGTGGGCCGGGAGCTGGAGGCAGAGCCGAAACCCAAGGCTGAGGGGCTTTCACCCAGCCCTTAGAGCCTGGCACTTTGAACTCGGACTTAAAGCTTCCAAATTGTAAGAATAAACTCCTGTTTGTTGAGGCCATCCCATTTTTAGAGTGGCACTAGGTAAACAGAACAGGTAGTATTGGCATTTTCACAATGTTCAGTCTTTCTGTCCAAGAGCACGGTATGTTGTTCCATTTATGTAGATCTCTTATGGTTTCTTGAAGTAGTGCTTTGCAGTTTTCTTTGTACAGGTCTTTCGTGTCCCTAGTGAGGTTTATTCCCAAGTATTTTATATTTTTGGTAGCTATTGAAATGGCATTGATTTCCTTTTCAGCAGTCTCTTTGCTGGTGTAGAAGAATCCAGATGATTTTTGTATGCTGATCTTCTATCTCACCACTATGGTAAATCTCTGAAGTAGTTCTCGTAGTATTTTTGCTGAGTCTCTTGAGCTTTCTATGTATAGGATCATATCATCAGCAAATAGGGATAGTTTGACTTCTTCCTTACCAATTTAGATGTCTTTGATTTCCCTTTCTTGCCTTCTTGCCCTGGATAGAACTTCCAGTACAATGTTGAATAGAAATGATAGAGGGCATCCTTGTCTGGTTCCTGTTTGCATGGGGAATGGTTTCAGTCTCTCTCCATTTAGAATAATGTTGGCTGTTGGTTTTGCATATATGCCCTTTATTATGTTGAAGAATGTCCCTTTTATTCCTGTTTTGCTGAGAGTTTTGCTCAGGAATGGGTGTTGTATTTTATCAAATGCCTTGCCTGCATCAGTTGATATGACTGTGTGATTCTTTTCCTTTTTTTTTTTTTTTATATGGTAGATGATGTTGATTGTCTTTCTCATGTTGAACCATCCTTGCATGCCTGGTATGAACCCTACTTGGTCATAATATATTATTTTTTTGATATCCTGTTGGAGTTTATTGTTGAAGATTTTTGCATCTGTATTCATAAGGGAGCAGGAGAGGCCAGGGACCTGTGAGGCAGCAGGATATCCAGGTCAAAACAGGCGGGAGGCAAGGCTAGGCCCTAGGCCCCCTAGAGCCAGGAAAGGGAGCTGGCAGGAGAGGCTGGGGACCTGCAGAGTGGCAGGATATCCAGTTTAAGGAGTGGGAGGCAAGGCTAGGCCCCAAGCCCCCTAGAGCTAGGAAAAGAAGGGAGCGGCCGGGGACCACACAGTGGCAGGTTCCACGTAGGAATTAAGTAAGGGAGGGAGCAGAGGTTTCCAACAGCTAAGAGAGACAAACTTGTGTTCCAGTTTGTTGTCCTGTGGGGCTTGGACATTGCTATGAGGCTTCATGCTGTGCCACTGGTGTTTCAGACGCCGGTAGAGTTGCACATGGTGCATAGGTTTCAATGCAGCTTACAGACTAAGACAGGCTAGGAAGAAAGAGGAGGCCATAATTTCTCAAAAATTGACCAGGGAAAACCTTATGAATAGCAGAGAAACACTGTCTGATAGATTGCTGGGCAATTTATGAATAGCTCGGAAACATTGTCCACACAGGGCAAGAAGACGAGCCCCTTGGGTTGGAAGGCACTCAAAATAGGACTGGGAAAGAGCTGCCTCATTAGAGTAGAATTAACCTTAATGATATGGATAAATTAGTCTTTCAGGACCTCCATGTGCTGACATGGCATGACTCAAATTGAGGAGAAAGAGCTGCAAACATCTATTAATGATCAAAACATGGAATGTACGAAGTATGAATCTAGAAAAATTGGAAGTTGTCAAAACTGAAATGGAACACATAAAGATTGATATACTAGGCATTAGTGAGCTGAAATGGATGGGTTTTGGGCATTTTGAATCAGACAACCATATGATCTACTACACCGGGAATGCCAAATTGAAGAGGAATGGCATGCCATTCATCATTACAAAGAGTGTTTCAAGATCTGTCCTGAAGTACAGTGCTGTCAGTGATAGAATAATATCCATATGCCTTCAAGGAAGACCACTTAATACTACTATTATTCAAATTTACACACCAACCACCAAAGCCAAAGATGAGGAAATTGAAGATTTTTATCAACTTCTGCAGTC